>NC_052356.1:27830953-28036233 GCF_009727055.1 Benincasa hispida
TTTGTTGCTTACACACATGCAAATAAAAAATATTTCTCTTTTACCTATACATGCACAAAAATAAATCTTAATTGATTTCGCAAATCCCCAATAAGTCCCAAGAAAATTTGGATGACAATTTTTCTCCAAAACCAAGATAAAATATATTTTTCATCCAAATCAACTCCATATGGTTTTGACAGCAAATCTTTACTATCAACCTGAAGTGTGTATATATATATTATATATATATATATATATATATATATATTCTACATTGAACAAGTAGAGTGTGCATGCTAAGTTGCGCATAAGAATAAAATTAAAAATAAATGAATTACAAAATGGTTAAAATGACTAAAAATAAGTTGAAGATAAATGTTCAATGATGTCTTTCCAAGCTTCTATGATGTCAATTTTTGGAACTAAAGACTATTCTTCCATCTACAATGTAGATAAAACAATAATTTGAACAAATAAATAAATAAAACAGAACATAATATTACCTTCAGTGAAGAATAACAATAACAGAAAAACTAGTGAGATAACAAATAAATGCAAACTTGCCAAATATAAAACTATGATGATAATGTGAACAAAAATCAAAATTTCATGTAATTTAAGTATATAAATTACAAGTGAGCCTTAGAGTAATTACGAAATGAGTTTAAAATGACTTACAAGTATTGTTTTTTATGTAAAATCTTTCCTATAAACACTTCTAAAAAGTACTCCAGAAACACCTTAAAATGCGTTGAGTAGTTTAGAATTCTACTACTTGGTTGAAATCTTGAAAATGAGGATAGCTAGTTGCTATGGTAGAAGCCTATATGAATGGACTCTAATTTGTTTTCCTTCAAAACTACACTCTCCATGCTCAAATAATAAAGAAAGAATCTTGTAAGTGTCAATGATCACATCAAAAGAAAGAATCGCACAAGAATCACTCAATCTTTACCAACTAATTCAATTCCCAGTTTTGTCCAAAGACTAAAATACTTTAGCTTCAAAACTGATGGTCAATAATTAACATTTACCTTATGCCATTAAAGGCAGCATTTGGACTTGGGTGTAGGCCAAGAAAGTGATTCTTTTAAGACAATTTGAAAAGGTGATGTGTTGGAGAAGCAAACCACCGGCCGCAGCTAGAAGGGAATATACAAACAAAACAAAAAATCAAAATCATAGGCTAGAAGAGAACAATGAAAATAATTAAACGAAAAAGCATTCTCTTCTTTAAGAATTAACAAACACTCAAAAACAACATAATAATTCTAGAGAGATTCTTAAACATAAATAAAAATAGAAAATCATCTCAAGATCTTAGCCTCACGTAACTAGTGCACAAGACTGAAGAACTACAATTTTACTTACTTAAATTGTTGCTAGGAGAGTCCAATAGGTCCTTAACAATAAGTAAAAAATATATTTAGAGTTCAAACTTCAACAATTGTATAGCATTTTATAATATTTTGATTGTATTTTTCAACACAACTTATTCAAAATGGAATTTAATCATTAGCCATGTAAAACCTAACCAAAAGTTAATAAAAATAATAATAAATATAAAATGTATAATTGAATAGAAACTTAAAGTAATGTTTAGAAAGTAACTAAAATAGAAAATATAGAACAACTTTTAAGAACTATTCTCTAACCAACTGCGTAGTCCAACGTCCTCTAAAGCCAGTTGATACTACAAATAAGTACTCTTTTCCTACAGTAAAATCAACTATGTAAAACATCCAAAAACATGTCATATCACAATCATATACTTTTAACAAGAGACATACGAACAGAAAAGTAAATCGTCCAAGAAAAAGTAATTGAACATGAAAAACAAACCATTAAAAAAAAAAACAACTCAAGAGGGGAAAGAATACTCCAAACCTTCATATCCTATAGTGCAGTAACCGTAGATATCCTTCAATAGATTGCTTAATCTTGCATTGAGACTCGGTATGAATTAACAGAATAGTTTTAATTTTATTTGATTGTTTGAGTTACCTATTTTTTCAATTACAAATGGACTCCAATTCATTTGCAAAGCCATCAATTAATGATATGCTATTGTAGATTATTAAAATATCCCTCGTGCACCACCTTACATATGTTTTTTCTTTCTCCTTCAACTTTCATCTGGACACACTGAAAATTCACAATTGTTTAAATCAATACTTAAGGTAAAATAATAATAACTAATGTTGTAAATTAGCAATAAGATTACCCAATTCTTACTGATTAGTATCTTAAAGAGTTGGTTGATAAATGCTTGAAGATTTAACCCTTTAACGATTGTATCTTTTAACATTCTCAAATCTTTTCTCCCGTATTGTAAAATAATTATTACATACACGCAAAGAAATTAGTAAACATTAAAGTATATAAAAGAAAATTCATCAAAAGTTTATTAACTAACACGGCGCTAGGAAATGTGCTCTAGGATATATTGAGGAAGTTATTTTCTCAAAATCATTATTACGATTTATTTGAATATCCTCTTTTTTCAGTATATATAAATATACATCTTCCGGCTTTAAAAATTTCTTTTCTAAAAGAAACTGAAATTATATATACACTATCAGAAACATTCAAAATATATTTCAATATTTGATGCATGCACTAAAAAATAAGTATGTGAAAGCTGTTTCAGCTTCATCAACCATATTTGTATAGATCTGAATCGAACTCAAAGATTGGAACAGATCTGAGATGAAACTGGCAAATCTGGCGAATGTATAACGCTGACGAGCGGGACCTGGCAAACGATGCTAAGAGCACCACGTCAATGATTGGATAGAAGACCCATGAATAGATTAGGCAAATAGACAATTGGATCGAAAACCCACCGTCAGATCTATAGATTTGACGCCGGCGGCGACACTACACATTATCGAAGATTCTGACAAATATTAGGCAATATCCTATGCTCATAGTCAAGATCTACACGCCCGGAGTGAACCTAACACGATGGAAAAAGAACAGCAGACGACGAGCTGATCGACATTGAAATTCTGACGAATCTATACGAGATGAACCGCGTCTTGCACGCACGAGCTGCACGAAGTGATAATGAACATGCAGAAGCTGAAACCGCACAAGTTAAACCTCCACGACGAATGGGCAACGACAAATGGTGATGATCGGTCAAGGGCAAGAGGGTTTTGGAGGAGAGAAGTGAGAAGGAGAGAGAAGAAAGATAGTAAAATCGAAGAGAGGATATTTTTTTACTGAAGTGAAAAAATAAATGGGTATCTAAATGTCTATTTCAAACCAACATTAAAGATCCGGTTAAAAAAAATGACCTATACATCCATTTTTTTCTTTTTTCTACCAATATTAAAGTCCAAAATTCTTGTAGTGGATGGATTTGGTCTGACTGATCAAAATTGACTATCATTGTTGCTAGCTCAACAATACTTCTACACCTACCATTTGCAGCTAACTGGCATCTACATCTCTCTAATCTTTTGAACAACACTAAAACTGGCCCGTACAATGTTGAATCTCCATGCCAATTATCACCATCTGAGATTCTAACCTAAGTTTACATTGGCGACTATCAAAATCACCAATTGTAACTCTCATCATCCAACTTGCCAGTAGAAATGAGATTTATCTTCATCCAGGACACAAAATGACATCTCATAGTGCTAACTTTTCTCCACACTCCGTCTCTAGATTAATATTTCCAATTCCAAACTCAATTTGAAACTTTACCAATTCACCATCCTCACTAGATCACAATGTCTTGATGTGAAGGATGTGAATACATCCTATCTAAGACTATGTTACGAAGTTGCACTATCAATTGACAATTGTCCATTGAGATAGTGACTACTATTTTTATGTGTTACTCTAACACAGACACATATATCACTAATTATTTCTTCTTAAGTTTCAATCACATTTACCTGCTGCTTTCTTTTTTTGATTCTTGTAATAATTTCCTACATGACAAGATAGTAAAAAACATTTTATCTCTTTATTCTTATTATTCCATTTTTTATTACTGCTATACAACCATCATTTTCAGAGTTTATCTTGTCTTTTACCTTTAGTCACCGCTAAAGCTAAACTTAATGCATATTCCTTACTTTGTCTTTGTTAGAATTTCTTCAAATATAGCTAAATCATAAATTCCTGAAAACGTTGAATGCTTAGAGTCCCATTGGACATAAATTCAAAAGTTTTTATCTAATTGATCAAATTAATTTTTTTAAAACAATTAGTTACAAGATAGGAACTAGTTGGACATTTTTAAATTCAAGAAATCTACTAGATAAAAATTGAAGATTAAGAACCTATTTAAAAATTATAAAGTTCAGTGACCATATTAATCACAAACTTGACATTAAATTTAGAGACTAAATTTGTAATTTTAATTAATCCATACCTAAATCTAATAATGTGACAATACAACAAAATATTTTAACCATTTATTTAACTCACGGATGAGTTCTTTTTAAAAGAAAAAGAAAAGAAAAGAAAGAGACTTATAAATAAGTTTAAATTAAAATCATATGTAAAGAATGGGACCAAACAAAACAAAAAGGTTTTAAAATAAATAAATAAAACCGTGTTACTGCAGATTCAAACTTCTTCACAGGTTTGGGCACGCCTTAAGGGACGCCTTTAAAACAACCCAGTGAATTTGATTTGCAATAGCTAAATTATATATATAATTTTATAATTTTGAAACTTGGGAAGATTTTAATTATAAATCTATTTTCTAAACTTTTTAAGAAAAATATCTTTTTAAATGTATTTTAATTAGAAGGTATGTGAAATTGGGGTCTTCTCTTTACAAATTACTCTCTATAACTTCTTACTCTTCCAATTCCAATACAATATATATAAAGTGACCATGAAAAAAAAGGAACTACGAAATACAATAATATATATATATATATAATAATAGTACCTGTATAAGACAGTGTGTTCTTAACCCATTAATATTAACAAGTTAGCAATAACAATGTAGTACTTATTTGCAATACTCCAACTATTACGGTGACTCATGTAGAGCCTAATTCACAAGTCACTTAAGCTCTCCTAGATACGAGACTCCTCTTAAGTGTGATAATATTTGTGTTGAACACTTCGACTTCCGACAGTATTGCAAACTTCATTCACTGATGAATCTTAGGTCCTCCTCAAAGATACAGAAATCCTTCTTTGATATGAAGTCTTAGGCTCCCCTAAAACCAAGAATCTCTCTTTTCTGCAATGGCTTAGGCTCTTCCTAAGACTAGTAATCTTCAAATTCTTTGAATGATTTTCTAAAGGATTACACATAGAAAATAAAGTGGGCAAAGATCGACAAAACCCACAATATAGAAAAGGCTCAAGAACAAATAACTTGTCAGGGCAAATGACGATGATGCAATATTTGATCACAAAGAATCACTCTTCTGATATCAATAAATGCAGCAATCCTCAAAGAAGATCAGAATTCGCCTTAAAAAGACCATGACAAATTAATGAAAGAATATCCAAAAAATATGTTATCTTTTAAAAAGATAAGATGCACCATAAAAGGAAAATATCAATCAATATATTTCTATTAAATTTCCAGAATTAGGAAATAAAATGTTCTGCATATAAATTTCAGATTAGAAAAACAAAAATTCTCCAACAATTAGATATGTCTGAGACATATGGCAAAAAACCGCAAAAGCTACAAATCTCCAACAAATTCCTCCTTCACTGATTTTTTAAGGCAGAATAAGAAAAAACCACACCATCGAAATAATTAAAGTCAGAAATAAAGTCGAGATATATTAAGTACAATTGAAGATGCAAAAGTTTTTTTCAACCAGATGAAAAAGAAACAAAGTCATTTAGCCAACCAAAAATCTCCAAAAAGCCAATACCATATAACCCTAGATTCATCTAAAAGCAAGAACCAAAACAGAACACCATCACAATAAAGTTTCCCCTTTCTATATTTAAAAAAAAAAAATTGTCCTATAGTAAGAGGAAGATGCCCCAGTAAACTTAGCCAATGTTACACACATTGTCTGTAACATCCTGTGTACAGTCGTTTTTTCGCTCATGAGTCTTTGAATCTGTAATGATACGACTCCCTAAAACTTGTACTAGAATGTTACCATATAATGCTTTCACCTTAAAATGACACTTTTCATGAATTGGCAAAAACAAAATAAATGCTATAGAATAAATAACTTTTATAAAAATAATAACTGAAAATTATTCAACAGAGTACCCTTAATTAAAATAAAAAAATAAAACATCACTAGAAAATTTTATCTAAAGCAACCAATAGTGCAAAAACTGGAAATTTACTAAATTCAACGACAAACTAAGTTTCAAAAACATGAATCAATGGAAAAGAACATGAACAGAAGCATCTAACTAGTCCCAGTGGCACGATCACGGATTCCGCCTAATCACTCGCTAGTGTGTCCTTATCCATACTAGAAAAAAAACATAATAAGAATGAGTATAAAAAAATACTCAATAAGTAGCTTCACTATCGGTTCAGACTATGCATTTATGTCCATAAATGGAACATTCTAGTGTGACATGCAAAAACCTCTACTAATCATGTATGGTCCTAGTGAATAACTGAACCAACACTACCACAAAGGAGATCACTAACTTCTAGTGAAAACCCAAGGAATCACAAACCTTTTGGTGAATCTCGAAGGAACACACAAACCTCTGGTGACCGAAGGAAACAAGAGACACAAACCTCTAATGAATCCCGAAGAAAACACGAACCTCTAGTGAATCCCGAAAGAAACAAAAAATCCTCGTGGGTACATAATACTATAGGTAGGAGGCAATCATCACTAACATACTCATCATGCAGTATAAATCAAAGTCCCACGACATTCTTTTTAGAGTTTAAATAAAATAATAAAATATTTTTAGAAATTATTTTTATAAAATGAAAAATTAAAAAAAAAGGAAGAAAGAAAGAAAGAAGAAGGTGGAATGTGTAATAATTAAAAAAGAAAAAAAAGGAAAATTTGTACGGATGACCCAAAAATTGAAGTGTACTCTCGTTCTCTATCAAAATCTCGCTATCTCGCTCTCGCTCTCGCTCTCGTTCTCGCTCAAAATCTCATTCTTTTTAAAATTTAAATAAAATAGTGAAATATTTTTAGAAATTGTTTTTATAAAATGGAAAATTAAAAAAAAAAGGAAGAAAGAAAGAAGAAGGTGGAATGTGTAATAATTAAAAAAGAAAAAAAAAGAGAAATTTGTACGGATGACCCGAAATTGAAGTGTACTCTCGCTCTCTATCAAAATCTCGCTATCTCGCTCTCGCTCTCGCTCTCTCTCTTACTCTTCATCTTTCTTACTCAGGCAAGGTCGAAGGTTCAAAATTTGACCTACCTTGGTCGAATTTTAAACCCTCGAGTTATTAAAAAAAAAAACAATATTTTTACAAATAGTTTGAAAACAACAATATTTTCTTAAATAGTTTCTAAAAAGACAATATCCTTTTAATTTTCCCACTTCCTAGAGCAAAAGATACTTTTTGAATTTTTTTTTTTAAATTTAAAAATTTAAGTTTTCAAAATTTGCATTTGATTTTGAATTTCTAAAACCCAAAAACAAATAATATAAACCAATAAATGCACATCATTGTAGGAGTGGTTTCATAGGCTTAAGTAGACACCGATTGGTAATATTTGATTTTTTACTTTTGAAAATTAACCCTATAAACACTCATCCCACCTCCAAATTTCTAATATATATATATATATTTGTCAATGTTTTAAAAAACAAGCCAAATTTTGAAAACTAAAAAATGTGTCCCATTTGGTAACCATGTCTTTTTTAGTTTTTGGTAATTAAGTTTATTTTCTCTCCATTTCTTACAATGATATGCATTTTTCTTAAGTACAATTGATTGAATTCTTACCCAAATTTCAAAAACAAAAATCAAATTAAAAGTTATTTTTTTTAATTTTCAAAATTTGATTTGGTTTTTTCAACCATTGGTAAAAAGTAGATAACAAATAAAAAAATTTAGAAGTAGAAGTAGTGTCTATGGACTTAATTTTAAAAAACTAAAACAAAAAATCAAATTATTACCAAAATAGGGCCCAAATGATTATCAAACAAGGCTTAAATGACCAATTGCAAATTAAAAAATATAGGTTCCATTTGGTAACCATTTTGTTTTTTGTTTTTATTTTTGAAAATTAAGCCTATGGACACCACTTTCACCTCCAAATTTCTTCATTTGTTATCTACATTTCACCAATGGTTTAAAAAACCAAACCAAATTTTGAGGACTAAAAAAAATAACTTTCAAAAAATTGTTTTTGATTTTGAAATTTGGCTAAGAATTCAACCATTGTACTTAAGAAAGATACAAAATCATGGTAAGAAATGTAGATGAAATAGGCTTAATTTTCAAAAACAAAAACTAAAAACCAAATGGTTACTAAACGGGGCCATATATTTCCAAAAAAAAAAAAAAGGGAGATATAACCAGAAAAAAAAATTAAGCCTAAATATGGTTGAAAATAATGCAAATTAGACTGCCAATCCTTTTGACATTTTGATCGAAGATATACCTTTTATATATATATATATATATAAAAGCTATGTTTATATTGTTAATGTAGGTTAAATAAATACATAAGTTAAATAAACAAACTTATCTAAACATTCAAACACACCTTGAATGAACTTTAAACAAATTCACATAGTTTAGACATTCAGATCATCCAAAGATTTGGAAATCCAAATTATTTATTATCAAACAAAGAACAGATAACCTGCAGTCACAAAAATTTCAGCTAATTTTTTAAACTGTGAGGGAGATCAAAGGTAATTTTTAGTTGAATTTTAATTCTATGGAAAGATCGGAATGTACAAAATAAGGCAAAGGGATAAAAAATTCAGACAGGCAAAAGAGTTTTCACATCTTTGTGCATTGTCCTAACAACATTAGTAACCTGTTCAATCTGCTCTTCACTTGAACATGCTGAGAGAAGTACTTTGGCAGTTCCTCCATCTGGATAACAACCAGCATCAATCATCTCTTCAAATATTTCTAGGCATCTTTTGTAAAGCTTCTTTCTCGAGTAAGCTCCAATCCGTGAAGTCCACGTCACGACGTCGGGTTCTAGATTTTTAGCTGGAAGTAATTGAAACAGCTCCTCCATTCTCTCCACAAAGCCTGCTCGTCCATATACGTTGATCAAGATGTTGTACGTGCTGATATCTGCTCTATATGGTCCTTTTTCCATGGTAGAAAGAAGATCTTCCATTTTTCCAAATTGACCTAAACGGCCATAAAGATTAAGCATGCTGTTCATCACAAATGTGTCAGGTTTCAGACCTGATTTATGCATCTGACCAATGATATCTTCACATTTAGCTACATTGCCAGCGTTTGAATAGGCAGATAAAAGAAGCATGTGGGATTTCATTGTTGGAGTTATCCCAATTCGTTTCATTTCTTCGAAAACGGCTTGCGCATCTAAATTGCATAATGATGAGAGTTAGAAAAGCATTATAACAAGAGGAGGAAGAAAATTATAGGTAGGAGTTTATTAGGAGCTGGAAGTAAATGGTGGACAACAATGGCAGGATAGTTCGGTTTTCTTTTTCTTTCCTTTTTTTTTTTTTTTTGATATCAGTGAGTGCCCAGCCAGCTCATGTATATCTCGACCAATCTCATTGGACAACCCGCCTGACCCTACAACATCTAGGTGTCAACAAAACTCGTAAGATAATAAACCCTAAATAGTTGGCCGTCATAAATTGAACCCATAACTTCTTAATCTTTTATCAGAGTCATGCTTCCTATTTACCATTAGGCCGACCCATGATGGTTGGCAAGATAGTTCAATTTAAACCTGTTTTTACGTTTAGATCATTCCCTTGTCAGTGAATGCAATTGCAACATACATAATTGGAGTTGGTTCTCTTTGTTTCTAGTACATGAATTTTTATAACAGATAATATGGATTTTGCAATGAGTGCAAACCTTGATGTCATAATGAATTATCAATGGAAGAACTACAAATCTAACTTGAGTTTAAATACCTTCATGGAGACCAGCTCTTCCATATGCATCCACCACGATGTTGTATGATGCTCTATCTGGTTCACATCCCATGTGTTGCATGAGTGAAAAAATTTCTGCAGCTCCATATGGAAAACCAGCACGACTGCAAATGACCAAAAAGGTACACTTTATAGTAAAGAAAAGGTTACATCCAAGGGCTATTACGGAAACCTAAAATTTTCTAATGCATGAAAACATAAAGCTTAAGCACAAAACATCAAATTTATAAGAAATTCTTCTACATTGTTCTTAGCCGCAGCATGATGCATTAAAAAAGTAGAGGCAATTGGTTCTAGAAAAAAGAAGTACAAGGATTGTCAGAAATATTACTACTATTAGAAAAAGGAATATTGAATTTCAATTGCCTACTGAAGCTCACTAGTCATCAATATCCTTATGCCAGCCAGACCTTCAAAGTACTGTCGACCATTTTGAAGTGAAAAGTGAATACGCACTTCGCTTTCAGGAATGAAGGACTATATCTACAAGATCATACCAGATTAGTTTTACCTATATGACTCCATGAGGGCATTATAAGCATAGACATCGGGTTCATAACCAGCTTCTTGCATTTGCTCAAATATTTCTTCTGCTTTCTCACAAAGTCCCTCTCTAGCAAGTGCGTTTACTAAAGCTGTAAAGGTGCAGATATTAGGTTTGCACCTTTGACTTCTCATTTCGTCAAATATCTTTAGTGCCATATGAGACTTACTTTCCTGCATAAACCTATGATTATTAGGCTATAAGGGGAAATATTAAAAATCAAAACTAATTTGAAATCCACATAAATACTACAGTAGATTCCAGTGTTTTATTCAGGATTGTCAATATCTTTACAGAAGCTTCAGGCCTTAAGATAGCTAAACATATTGTGGCTGGTATGGTATTAATCGCTCCATTGAATAGGTCGGGTAAGTAATTGAGGGCTTTCGTTGCTAGGTACTCTAAAGGATTTCTTGTAGGATTCTTGTTGGAAAGGATTTCTATAGAGCGCAGATTACTTTAACTAGTTGGCTTTCTCGAACTTTTCCTATTTATTTACTTATTTTCATTCTAAAGCACCCAACAATATTATCTTTGAAATTGAGATGAAAATTAGAAACTTCATACAGAAACATGTAGGACCAAATTTGGATGGTTTGTCACACCTAATGTCTCTCCCATTTGAAAGGGCTGGCCCAGGGATTGTCAACCACCTTATGTACAGAAATATGACACTTTGTCTTGGTGGATTTGGGGACCTTTGGAAGAGAATGCATTATGGCCATCCTCAATATTGGTCCTCTGATAATGGTTCGTGAGACTTGAGGTTGAGAGGAGTCTTAAAGGACGAAGAAATTGAAGAGTGGATTTCTATCAGATAAACTAATCTGTTCTACTACCAAAAGTTTTTTTACGTGTAAATGTAGAAGATTGCTTCTTCCATTTGATCTGTCTCAGTTTACGCATGCATTCAAGAAACCTGAATTGTACTTAGGCTAAACCAGACATGGTGAATCTGCAACAGTATGGCCTGATGAATTAATTTCATATGCCATGGTATGGTTCATTCACCTCATTAAACCCTGGTCCCGACCAAAAACCAGATGTTCTTCCCAGAAGTAGTTAGTAATTCAAAATTTCTTTCCCTTATTCTTATTCATTTTCATTATAAACTCTTTTCATGAAAAGTGAAAAAAAATATTAATATTTCAAAATGAAACAAGAAGATCAGTTGTCTCTGTTGCTAAATTAACTAAATTACAAATCCAGATTCAGAAAAGGAAAGAAGAACTACTAAGTATTTGCATAAAGTATTGTGAAAAAACAATAATAAATATTGAAAAGAAGAACACTAAAATAATAAAGTGTCGTGAAGAAATCATTGCAACCCAAAAACAGAATTTAAACACTTCAGTAATCAAGATATTATTTGATCTATCATACCTGTACTAAAGCAAATAAGACAACGAAATTCAAAAGTTGATAAAAGAGTTCTTATCTTTAACATGTTTAGGCTCACCTTTCCATACACGTTTATTAACATTGTGTAAGTATCTGTAGAGGGTTGGCAGCCATCTCTCTTCATCCTGTGAAAGATCTCTACTGCTTTGACATTGTTTCCACCCTTTACCAATCCATCAATATAAGCATTGTACACAATTGCACCTGTATAATGACATAAAGTTCATAACTTTCTTTGTTTCTGTTAACTTATCTTGCAAGGCAAACATTCAATTTCTCATGCTACTTGTAGCAATATTGTCCTATTACTTTCTAAATATCATCGATAATATTTAAAACGGCAAGAAAAATAATGATTGCTGAAAAAAAAGGTATCATATAAGTAATGCCTACCGTTTAGCCACAAAATGGAAATAGTGCGCTTATCCCCTAAAACTAAAGTTTTGTTGTGCATATTTTTGAGAATCCTGAACTAGAGAAATCAGAAAAATATGTTCAGAATTCTTCTACAAAAAAAGTAATTCATTCTTTGCTAACTTAAGTTTTCCCAAACTCAGTATGCACAAATGTTCGCAGGGTAGTAACAAGCCGAAGTAGACAAAACCAACATGGATGTCTGTTAATGCTTATTGCTGAAATTGGGATCAGTTCATGCCATCCACTCTACAAAAAGAATGATAAGGCAGTTCTGCAAAATCTTCACAATGATTTATCCGCTGAATTTTTTTATGGAAATGATTGTTAGGTTTTAGAGATAATGGAGTTTTGGTGTTGGGGAAATACCAAATAATCTCTACTTTAAATTACTTAAAAGCTAAAAAAACTAGCCACTGGAATTGACATGACATGGCAGAAATGCCTTGTTTATTCATATTCATCATTAGTCTTCGTGACTACAAAAAGACATAAGAATATGATGCAGCACAAAGAATTTAATGGTCGAGAAATGATTTCAGTAGAAAATTTTTGTATGACTAAAAATTATCTTCGAAGAGAAATTCAATACTGATGCACATGCAGCAAACAGCACACATTATAATATTAATTGACTTCTTAAATTTCCAACCCTTAAAAGTTGATAATCACAATACTAGCTCCCGTAGCAGATGACTAATGAATAATAAACATACTTGGTGAAAGGCCATACTTTCGCATTTCAGCAAAGACAGCTTCAGCCTTCTCTAGCAACCCAGATTTGCAATAGGGCTTTAGAAGAAGAGCATAAGTATCTTCTGTTGGAATGCAATGAGAATCAAGAAGTTCTAAGTACGTAGATTCTACATCCTTATACAGTGATCTCTGCCCATAAGCATCCATAAGTAGATTGTACACAATCACATCTGGTCGGAAGGAACTCTTGTTCAATATCCATTCACATATCTATAGAATTTCAGCAGCAATGACAAGTATAAGTACAAGTTGCACATAGCACAAAGCCAATTTGATGAACATAAGGCTCTATCTCTCTCCTGACATTTGTTTAAAATATTCAAATTATTCATACAGCTTGAATGAATTCTGTCTTCACATACACAAAAGGAAAGCACACTGTGACTTTGAGATTATGTTTAATCCATTAAAATTATTCATCCAACTAGGCATGAACTAAGCTCATCCATGAATTTGTTAGGAACCAAGGTAGTATAGGCTATCTTTGTCCCCATATAGGTTAGAATGGGATGATCAATGTGGTATTTAAGTGGCTTGGCTCTCCCACCTCAATAGCTAGCTTTTGGGACAAAGGTAACCCATACTACCTTGGTTCCTAACAGTACCCCATCCCAAGCCAACATCCCGACGGCTAGACCGACGGTACGTCACTCAGAAACACTTGGTCAGAGCCCTCTGCCAATGCTCCTCTCCAAAACGTCAATAACTGGTTCTGACACCATTATTAGGTACTTAAGCATCTTGGAGAACCACATCCCAAAAGCCAGCTATTGAGGTGGGAGAGTCAAGCCACTTAAATACCACATCGGTCATCCTATTCTAACCAATGTGCGACAAAGGTAGCCCATAGTACCTTGGTTCCTAACAAAATTTGCATAGAAATGCGTCTTACCGTCTAATTAAACTATCAGCTAAATCATTGAAAGAAAAAAGCAAAGAAGTTGAAGAAGCTTGGGACTTGATTTGTTGTATGACTAAACTATCAGATCAAATTGTTACCAATATGATTGGAGCCCACTTCTTATTGAGACGAAGTTGCACAGCTACACTGATGATATCATCCCAAGTTGAATTAGTGGCAGGTAGCCTGTCAAGAGAATCCCAGAGTCCCATATAATCTACTTCTTCCCTTACAAAGTCCATAATCTGTTGAGCAAGAGGGCCCAAAACAGGGAAGATTCCATCAACAAAACCAGATCCATACTTCCATCCTCGTCCCCTCAAGGAACCACCTGGACAAAGTGAAAATTTAAGATAATATACGCCAAAACTACAGTACAAAACACAGTTTCAAGTTTGTAGCATAACTTACATCGTTTTCTTGACAATCTTTTGCGATTGAAGGTTCTCAATTTTCCACGTTTATCAACATAAAGGCCATCATGTCTGGATTTCTCAACAACTTCATTGTCTGCGCATTTCACTGTCCATCTGAAATTACTTCCACAGCATCTCGGTTGTAAGTATATGTTGTTAACTACGCTTCCGAAACTCAACCTGCAGAGTTTTCCATACAAGTATACACTTAAATGATTGCCTCCCAAGAAAAAAAAAGGGACAGAAATCACAAACAAATGTTCAGGCTTCCATCTGTTTTTTGTTGCAACTGTGCACACGTTGGCATAACAATAAAAAAAAGCATACATTATAAGTATACAAATAAATGTACAGGCTTCTATCTGGTTTCATCGCAATCAAGGATAGACATGTTGCCATGACTTATAAAGATAAGGAGAGAATACATTAGATTAGATTGGTGGTATTGTTGAGAATTCCACATCGAGAAAGTAGAGAGACCTCATAATCTTTATGATATACATGGGCTACTCCTCTCATTGCCAATTAGTTTTTAAATGGAACCCTTGTTATCTAATATGTATCAGAGCCCATAAAACCCAAACAAACTGATGTAAGTCGAAACGGATTAAATTGGGTAATTGGATAAAAGTATAGGTTACTTCCCTTTTTATCCCCCCCACTTGTATTCAAACTCTATAAATAGGAGTCTTACCCCTCATGTATGGATAACGATTGAATAATACTTCTACTTTCAAGATTTCTCCAAGAATTAGTCTACATCAAATTGGTATCAGAGCACCTTCACGAAAGGGCTTGATGGTGATCAAGAACACCAACAAGAATCCTGATCCTCCTACCTTAGATGTGAAAGCTTCTTCTTTCACCTCTCAATCCGTCAACCGGTGATTAACTCTTGTAGAGACTTCTCAAGGAAAATTAAACGCAAAATTGCTTTAAGTTCAAACCAATATGGCTAGAATTATGACCACAAATTTGCACATCCAGCAAGCTGTAGAAAATTTTACTCGAAAAGTGAGAAAGAATCCAAATGTTGCAGCTCCATAGTTATGTAGAAAATTAAATTCTTATATGTTTTGCTAAGAGGATGTATGTGTATGATTTAATTGCATATTTGTGGGACTATGTTTTATGATGCATGTTATGTTTTGATAGTGATAATTACCCCCTACCCATAGTTATGTACCTATCAGAGGTGATAATCTCTTTCGGGATTTCATCAAAGGTTTGTGATTCTTTCGGGATTCACTAGAGGTTCGTGTTTCCTTCGGGATTCACCAGAGATTGTGATCTCCTTCGGGATTTCACCATAAGTTTGTGTTTTCTTCGAGATTCACCAAAGGTGGTGATCTTCTTCGGGATTTCACTAGAGGTGGTAATCTCTTTCGGGATTCACCAGAGGTTTGTCTTTCCTTCGGAATTCACCAGAGGTGGTTATCTCCTTCGGGATTTCACCAGAGGTTTGTGTCTCCTCCGCGATTCACCAGAGGTTAGTGAAATCCCGAGATTTCATCAGAGGTTTATGGGTATATCTGATCTATGGTAGGGCGGGTTCAATTATCCACCAGTTGGCCATCCCATGGAAAGTAGAGGCTTATGAATGTCCCACTAGAGAGTGGCATCTAGAGGACATAGATGCTTCACCAAAGGTTGTGATATCCTTCGAGATTTCACTAGAGGTTTGTGGGTATATCTAACCTATAGTAGGGCGGGTTCAATTATCCACCAGTTGGCCATCCCATGGAAAGTAGAGGCTTATGAATGTCCCACTAGAAAGTGGCATTTAGAGGACATAGATGCTTAGTCTGACCCAGTAGTGGGGTTACTTATTGAGTATTTTAGACTCATTCTTTCTCATGTTTCTTTTTCAGGTAAAGGTAAGAACACGCGGGCGAATGACAAGTGGAATCCGTGACCGAGCTACTGGGACCAGTCACATGTTTCCGCTCATGTTTTCAGGATTTTATGTTTTAAAATTTCTAGTCTTGATGTTTGAACTTGAAGTTTTGGTATTTGTGCTTTTAAACTTTTTAAGAGAATTTTCTAGTTTTGTTTTATGGTTTTAAGGGTACCCTGTTAAATGAATTTCATCTATTTACTTTTAATAAAATATTAATTTTATAGTATTTATTTGGTTATACCAAATCATGGAAAAGTGTTGATTTGAAATGTATGCATGCATGTCTATAGTAACGACCTAGTTTAAGTCCTAGAGAGTCGGGTTGTTACAAAGAATGTGGGAATTTTCATCAAGATTTTCACGGGCATGATCAACAAAATGGCCAAGAAAATTATAGACAACCAATTCAACCTCCAAGAAGACTAGAAATTCATAACCAAGAAAATCCAAGAATGCAAGAAGCTGCAAGAAATCCACCTAGAAGACAAATTTCAGAATTTCAACCAACAATCAATTATCAAAATCATCCGATAGGTATTCTTCCTCAACAACAAACATCGATTCCACACAATATGATGGGATATGATTCGGCCTCTTCAAGTGATAAAGGTTGTCCACAATTCCACCAAAATTATTTTCCAAGGTACTCTCCTAATTCTTTGTATCAAGAAAACCATCTTCAAGACCAAGAACCATACCAAGAACACAGAAATTATGGTCATAATGCCCTTGTTTTCTATCAAGAGGGGAATTGTGGTCGACATTTTCAAGAAAGAGCAAGAAATCCACCAGGACCCTTCATCCAAAGAAATCAACCGGGTATGAACAATTATAATCCAGCTTTTGAACAAGACCATCCTCCTCATAGACCTTTTCTTCAAAATGTGGTTGGATTTGATTTTGAAACATCAAAGGAAGAAGAAGTTGGCTGGCAAGTTTTTTCTTGATTTTCATATGAAAATCATGAGCAACAACACCGATTAAAAAAATGAAGAATGGGTTCAAGAATCACTTCAAGATCAAGTGGGCAATCAACCAAATGTTCGAGAACACGCTACTATCCTTCAAGAACATCAAGGCAACCCACATGGAGTCCAAAATCGAGAGGCTATACTGCAAGAACATCAAGATGGGAGTAAAAATCTTAATTTTTACATCGTTATTTGACTATGCTCCCAATAGAACCAATTTTAACCGTTGTTGCCCGCCTCAATACAAGAGACCCTTTTCTAACGCCATTTGAGAAGAAGGTGATGTAGGGGTATCTTAGTCAAACTATGTCATCCTTTATAATTGTTCTATTGTTTAATTTTTATTTTAGTTTAGGTGTGACAAAGCCCTTCTCCTTTGGGTCTATTTAAAGGGGCCTAGATTTAGAATTAGTTAATTAGGTGTGTAATAACCCTTTCCCTTTGGGTATATATTCATTTTCAATCATCAATAACAATACTCCTACTTCAAGATTGCTCCAAGATTTGGGTCTACTTCAGAAGGATGTTAAACAATCCCAATTTTCACCAAATCATAGTGATCATGATGTAATCTGAGCCTAAGGGGAATGGAAAGAAGCTGAGAAGAACTTTGGTGGATATGACTTATGTTGGAAGAACTTTCTTTCTGTACAATTAGTGAAGGCTATTGATTCACTAAGGAAGGAGTTTTTTTCTTTACTTAAAGATATTGGCTTGGTCAACGGGTATTTGAACACCTACAACGCTTGGAGTCTTGATGAACTTGATGAAAAATTTATGTTTTGGACCTCTTTTCATAATATTTTTGTTCAAGATGTAAGAGGTTGGTTTGGCCATACTCCACTATATAAGTTTATTTTATTTCTTAATTATTTCATTTTTTTTCTTCTTTTTAAAACTCGAGGACAAGTTTTCTTTTTGGAGGGGTAGAATGATATAAATAGAAAGGGGTTTAAACTGAGTAATTGGATAAAAGTACAGGTCAATTCCCTTTTTATTCCCCACTTGTATTCAAACTCTATAAATAGGAGCCTTTCCCGTCATGTATGGATAACAATTGAATAATACTTCTACTTTCAAGATTTCTCCAAGAATTAGTCTACATCACAGACTTTTAGTCGATGCAAGAATGGTGAATTGAAAGAGGACACCAACTTGAAGGGGCACATTGAAGATCCGAAATTGACAAAGTGAAACACTTCGCAATCTTTATAAGATACATGGTACGCTTCTCATTACTAATTGGTTTTGAGATAAAACCCCGTGCTATCTAATAGGTATTAATATGTCAAATTGCAAGTTATGCATTAAACATGAATGTGTGTGAAACACAAATCCTTCTTAAGAAACAAACTGCACAAACAAATAGAAAAATCTCTGGAAGTGAACGACGAGGACAAATACTTTTGACATGAAAAAAACTGCTTCAAACGAAAAGGCACCTGACGAAGTTATCATAACTCATTCAAACACAACAGCGAGCAGATTCGTTCATCAGTAACATGAAATTTTCGGAAAACCAATCTGATATTCTCCAATTTACATTCCAAATTTTACACGCACACCGTAACGAATTACAAAGTTGCAGCCCACAGTCGGAGTGTTTGCAAGTGAAATTGATATGGGCTAACTAAAGTCCTAAGCTTAACCAACAAAACAAGTCATGTGAAGATGCATTGGAGAATAGGAAATGTAGAAGCGGTCGAACTTACATGAACGCGCCGAGCAGAGATTATAGCAGTTAGATGAAAGATTGAGGAAATTTGAAGAAGAAAAGTTATGGGAACGTCCATTATGGATATGCATTGATGTGAGGTTATCTATATGAAGGCAATGTGGAGTGGAGCTCTGTTTGGAAGAGATATAGAGATGAAAAATATCTAATTTTGATATTGTAATTTGTAGACTTTTAAATTTGATCTAACATTTTGTTTTAAAAAAATGTAAGGTTTACGAATAACGATTTCATTTTAAAATAATAATAATAAATTTTGTGGGTCTCTTGTCATTTTTTATATTATTTTGGGCAAACTTAACTTAAAAATTATATATTATTTAAAACATTTTGATTTAAACACTTATAAAAACGGTTTAAAATAAAAATGTCTGACAACTTTATTATTCAAAAATGTTTTTATATATAAGTTTTTTTTAGTTTGTTAGGTAATAAAACTGATTTTATTAATATCAAATTACTATCAAAGATGGCTATAAAATAATTTAAAATAATAATCATAAAAAGAGCTTAGCTTAGTTGGAATCTGTATGTAAGAAGGACTAAGAGGTTTAGGATTTAAATTCCTTACCCCAATTTGTACTAAAAAAATAATAATCATGAGAGTTGACCATGACTAGAGTTAACGACAGAGGACGATAGTAGCCACGACAACATAATAAAAGTGAGGTAGATGACTTTTGCAGCATTTTATCAATTTTAAGAATTATACAAATTAGGGAGAGATGAAACATTAAACACTTAAAAGTTATTTTTCTAAAAGTTGATTTCAAGTGTTTCTCCTAAATCAATTTATTTTGTAAGCTCATTTTTTTTCGAAATTTATTTTGAGTGGTTGTCAAACACTAAAATTTTTCTGAAATATTTTTTTTTTTTAAATTAAACACTTAAAAAGATATTTCAAACACATCATAAATTAATTTATATTATTTTTTTTATAAAATAACTATAATAAAAAATTGTTAAATGTAATATTAAAAAAAAATTACAAAACAAAAACAAGTTTTTAAGAATTGGTTTGTTTAGGTTAGAATTTTGAAAACACTACAGGAAAAAATATAACAAAACAAAGAAAAGCTAAATTTTCAACAACTAGAAGTGAAAAAACCAAGACTATGTTTGGTAACCCATCAAATTTTAAAAATTATTTATGTTTTCTTATTGGTTCTTAATTATGATTTCTACCTTCTTAACAAAATTTTAAATTCTATATATATATTTTTTAATTTTCAAAACTTAGTTTTAAACAATTCTAAAAGTAAACTAACATATAAAATAACTAATAAATGAAGGTAATGTTTCAAACAAGTCAAATTTTGAAAACTAAATAAAAAATAGTATTTAAAAAACTTGTTTTTTCTTTCTTTCTTTCTTTCTTATTATTATTTGAATTTAGCTAAGATTAATTCAACTCTTTTACTTAAGAAATAAATAAAATATTATCAAAATTTGAGAGTAAATAAGTTTAATTTTAAAAAATAAAAAAACTAAAAAAGAAATTGTACCAAACAGAGTCTAAATATGTAACGACCAAGTAATTATAAAATATGAAATTCGTAGTTAAATTATGAAATGACTAATTTTAAATAATCAAATTTAAAAAGTGGCCAAACGAATTAGAGTTTTAAAAAATGACTAAACCGTAATTTTAATAAAATATTCAAAGTGTGCATAGACAAAAATACCCCTAAAATAATTTTCCCTTTTAACTCAACCCTAAAGTAGTCTAAAAGAAAACGGAGTGTTAAAGAGCAAAGATATGAAGTCTCTTGACAACAAAAATAACAAACAAAATTAAACGGTAATATTTAACATTAATTCAAATCAGTGTTAAAACACAATCAAACATTATAACACCTAAAATCATTGACTAAAATGTTGATAACATCTCATGTATTTCCATGACCCGAACAAAGGGGAATACATATTACGGATCATACCATAGTTATACTTATAATTACGTACAAGTAACTATATTCAGGATTGACAACGAGGTCGGAGCGGAGCGGAGCGAGGGATTCCTCATTTCCGTCCCCATCCCATTCTCCATTTTGGAGTGTTGGAGTCGAGAATCTCCATTCGTTGATCGGGTTCTACAGAGAAAATTTTTCCATTTATATTTTCATTTTATTTAAAATCAATTAAAATTTGATATTTATATTGAAAACATAAATAATTTAGGTAACAAAATAGTACTATTATTGTTTTATTTATTAAATTAGTAACTAAGAAATATTTTAGATTTTTTATTGTAAATTTAATAAAAATTTGAAGTTAATTATAGGATAAAATGCACTTTTGGTCTCTAAGATTTGAGATTGGTGTCTATTTGGTCCCTAAAATTTCAAAATGAACATTTTAGTTCCTGAAGTTTGAAAAATGATTCTAAATGGTTTTTAAGTTAATTTGACCGTTAGTTGACTAACGAAAAAGTGACATGGTGTGTTGACTTAGAACATTTCGAACGAGGTGACAAGTATTAAATTTGGTGAACGTTTTTACTATATATATATATATATTTAAAAAAAATTAGGTGGAAATTTATTCTGTTGTGGTGTCTCAAATCTAGCATATTTTCGTTTGCAATGGTGAATTTAAAGGTCTCGAATTAAGGCCGTATATAAATCTTACTCCATCCTCATTCTCCTCCACCAGATTCTCCCATATTGTGAAACGTTGAACTATTCATTGGCCCAACTCCATTGCTTTGATCTACATCTCATGCCAAGAATCCATGGTAGTTTATCTAACAAAGGACATCGAGAGCATTCTAACCAGATGAAAACCCAATATTAACAAAGAAAAAAAAAATGAGGGACGAAGAAATCCACTTAATATAGTTTTTTTCTTTTAAAAAAGACCAAAAAAAAAATTAACGGTCAAATTAATTCAAGCACCATTTAAAAGTATTTTCAAATTTTAAGGACTAAAATACTCCTTTGAAACTAGGGACTAAATAAACACCAACCTCAAATTTCAGGGACAAAAAATGTGTTATGCCCTTAATTATATTATGAAATGAAGAAAAAAATTATAAAATGAAATTAACAAAAAAAAAAGTTAAAGAATATATATAAACAGTAGCTAAGTTACTATTATTTATATATATATATATATATGAGGGACCTTTTTTGTATCTTAGTTTGACCTCATCCCCAATTAAACTAAGAATTTCCCACCCCGATGAAGATTGATACCTATAAAGACATGACCTACGAGGATATTTGCCATATTTTATCAATGTTTATATGAATCTATACTCTAAATCATTAATCGGTAAAGAAAGTTGGATAGTGGCATTAAACAATCGAAAGGTACTAATTAGGCTATTGCATATTAAATCTACCTGGATTGAATTAAGTGCCATTTTAGGGCCGTTTTATAATTTATTGGTAAGAATAGGGTAATCTACAAAATATTTGCAAAAATAGAGTTTTTTTTTTCTTATTCACATTTCCTTTTGTTGACAAAAGGTACTATCTTTGTTTGCATTTCTTTTTTATTCAATTATGTCTTTTGAAAAGACTGAATTAAATGTACACTTTTTTCTTTCTATTTTGTTATTTTTTATAATATCCATTTTTTGTTTAATTTCTTTTCATCTCCTATATCTTTTTTTTAGGGTTTTTTTTTTCATCTTTGATAACCTTTTTTTCCCATATATGTATATAGATAGATAGATAACTTAATTTGTGAATTTTCCCCTTTAATATTGCAAGTTTTAGAACTTCTTATTAATATATAAACTTTAAAAGTTATTAAAAAAATACTATAATTTTGAAGTAACCATCTCTTGAATATACGACATTCTTCCAAATTAATTTTTTTAGAGAATTTTTTTAATCTTAAATTGTTTAGAAAAAGACCATTTTAAATGAAAACACATCTAACATTTAGAATTTAGGAGAAAAATACTCCTTTAGTCCTAGATTTTTGGTTTAGTTTTTATTTGGTCATTATGCTTCAAAATCTAGCATTTTTTCCCTAAAATTCTAATAATGCTCAATTTTAGTTATTGAGATTATAAAATCATTGTCATTGGTAACTTGTTGTTGAATACAATTAGGTTCACTAAATCGCTCATATGCCAATATTGTCGTTGGTGACTTAAAGATGGACTAAGATGATGATTAGACCAATTATAAATCTAAATAGATCGATGACATGACTATTTTAATCTTGACATCGCAAAAAGTTGCTTAAAAATATATATATATATATAACTCGAATCCACCCCCTTAACTATATTAGATGACGACTAGCAAGTGTTCTAGTGCTCCTTTGCTTCCAACCTCTTTTTAACCTCCGTCCTCACCAATTATGACTTCTTCGTCATTGAAGCCAAAATCACGACTTCTTCGTCATTGAAGCTAAAATCACCAGATCAAAAGTGACCCAAACAGAATGGAAGCCAAATCCTAAGAAATCAAGAGATCCGGATAAAGAAAAATCAAAGAAGAAGAGTGTATAATTAAAATAGGCAAATGGGATAAAGAAAAATCAAAGAAGAAGAGTGTATTATTAAAATAGGCAAATGGAATCAAGGGAGAAGAGAACTCCAAAATGGGGAAATAAGTAAAGAAGGGTAGAAGGAGGAAATGTGGTAAGGATTTGTGGAAATTTTTCTAGTACTACGAGAATACCATACTCCCTTTGTTCAAGCTATTATTTTGTCTTCATAAATATTTATAGACTTCACATTAATGTCAACAAATCCAACCCCACTTTTAAAAGGATGTTGTAATGACATACAATAAGTAAAGATAATTTTACTAGTAGTATAGAAATTTTCTCAGAGTTCTGGTGGCAAGGCTCCAATCAGCCACTCCCACCTTCGGCAAGTAGCTGCAATCCTTGCCCCCTTCTCCAATTTCAAATTAATTTTTCACTTTTGAAAAAAATAGTCACATCATCCCTCTATTTAGTTCAAAATTGGTCCGGTCATCATCTAAGTCAGCTTTCCATTCACATAATCACTATTCAGGTGGAGCAAAGGAACGGCAGTAGAACTTGAGGTTCAGCCCAAAGAAAAGAAATGGTGTTGGAGGAGCACAAATCAATGTAGAAATTCCAACAATTTTATAATTATAAAACAAGAAAACTTCTCCACAGCGTTTCAAATCCAAGCATGCATAATTCTTTTAACTAACATACAATGGTGGATGTATTGCGCAACCTAAAATGTCCATAGAAGGAGCCAACAAATTTTCTTCATAATTTTGGCAATGGCAGTGCCAGGCGTCATCAAAGTTCACAGGCTGCTACTTCACTTCAAAATCAAACAGTCACAGTTTGTCTTTAAAAGAAATTTCCTTTGCAGACAAACATATTGCTTACTCTACTTCAGCCAAGTAATCATCAATCTCAGCAGGGGTTAGTACTCTGCAAACAAATATTATAGGCATACCAGAAGTCAGTATGAATCGCAACCGTTTCTGATAAAAGTTGGAGAATCAAGCTTGAAGGTAGAGAAAAGATCCAAGCCTAAAATTGTGTGCAGAAAATGGACAGGAGAAGATGAATGACATAGACGTAACCATCAAAATTCTTTTGAACTATAATCATCAGACTCAGCTTCATTGCAATTAAAAACTATGCATATATACAAAAACATTTTTGGACCTTCAAAGGAACTCGCTAATATATAAAAGATCAAGATTTTCGAGTTTCAAGTGTTATTATATTCAAAATTAACTTGGTAGGTTTCTATACTTTAACCTCGCCAATTTCCCAATGGTACACTCACAATGAAGCATATTAGGATTATAGCCTAATATACAGTTCAACTATGGCCCGAGGGTTTTGAAGCTCAAACCAAGGGATACGGTTTTTATTTCCAGTAAAACAGAATAGGAGGAGACCAACCTGAATTTCTTATCTGTGCCAATTATTCCAATTTCAATGTTTTTGCCTGAGATCTGACCTTCAAATCTACGGAAGTACACAAAACATTGCCAACGATTAGCCATAAAATAAGAAACAATAATATTTGCTGTAAGCGGTATGTGGCAAATTATACATAATTTAAAAAACGAGGATTTTAAATTTAGATCACTTGAAGAACTTGTCAGAGAATGAATAATATTTAGCTTAAAACACTTTTACCAATCACCAAGCGGCGTTGTGGTGCTACAAGGTTATGAAGTTTTGCATCTTTTAGATACTTGTTCTTTTATGTAAACTAAGGCCTACGAACGACATAATATCATCTTGAGACTCAGACCTAGCCTATGTAAGAGGCTTTTAGAACACTGTTTAGTCTTTTAAAAGCACATGCCATTTGAATTTGAGTTCATATTTTAAACAATAAGTAAATAGATTAAATTTTGTAGGAAATAACTCCCTAGTTGTTAAGATTTCTGCGGATAATAATGAAAAAAGGACGTAACTTCTCTATGTCATCACTACAATATCCACATCCCGTACATGCTACCATTTCATAGCATCTCCTTCCCATGAACTAATCCTCACTAAATTCTTCAAGATAGAGAGAGAACGATATACGTAGAAATCAAGTTCATACATTAAATGAGATTCTTCAAAAATATACATACCCCTCTTTTAAGGTTAAGATAGCAGTGTGGACGGCATCATCAAGCTCCATATCATCGGTATACCTAAATTAGAAAGTAAGATCACCAAAACTGTCAAGAAAATTGGACAAGTGGCACCAGAAATCAAAACAACCTGCAAAACGGTCTGTGGTATGATACTTGGGAGCATTTAAATCATAGGCAATGGATAATTTTAACTTAAGTTTGCCTTGGGTTCTATTTAATAAACTAGAAAGAATAATTAATGCAAAATCTGATGCAGAAAACGCTTACTTTGGCTAAAGAACTCAGGTCATAGAAAAATAGAACAGATACCTTTTTTCTAGGAATGTTTTGGCGTTAGAAACATTCTTCCCCATTGCAGAGGCTTTCCAAGAGAAATATGAGCCAGATGGATCCACCTAGAGATAAATTATTCCATTCAAGAAGAAAAAAAAATTGAAAAATGGCTTCTCAGTGATGCTAGAAAAAGTTCACAACTTTCTGTAACTATATCTATCACACACTGACACACACACACATATTAGAGCAACGTTGTAGCACAGAGACTTGATTGTGAAAACAGCAGGTACACGCAGGCTTTTTTGTAGGCATTCTCATTTTTTTTTTTTTTTTTAAAATAATAATAATAATATTGGAAACTTTTTTAAAAATAATAAATATTTAAAAATATTTACACTTTATATAAACCTTCATCTATATCATTATATTATCAATATNATAATAATAATATTGGAAACAAATATTTCATTGAAAAGATGAAACTATTGTGTGCTCATCCGCATTCACTGAGCAAACAAACAGCTCATTCAAGTGTCTCGGATACAAAATATAATATTCAAAAGGTGGGTTCCTGAATTTTCATTACCAAGTTTACATTAAACTAAAACTACGATATGGATGTAAAAGACAGTGAATTGTAAAGTTAAAAGCATCTTAAGTCAGCATTTAGTGTGTTATTATTTTATCAAGACATGAGAGATAATAACCTGGTACAATTGAGGACCATTGTCATCAAACCCAGCAACCAGCAGAGATACTCCAAAGGGCCTTACACCACTAAAGACAAGGAGAAAATAAAATAAAATAAAACTTTAGAATCAATTGAAATTGAAAAGATATATTCAGGCAAAGAGCCCCCAAGTTCCAGTCTAAGTTTTTGGCAAGTTAGGCAAGACCAATTTGTATCAAGCTTCCATTTAAAATCTAGAGTTTAAACAACTTTCCAGGAAAGAATTGTGGTTACCCAGATTGGGTGAACTCCTGCATTACAGCTGCTGTTTCCCTCACAAGTTGCGTGACCGGAATCGGTTCCTAAGATACATTTTACACAAGTTACAACCATGTGAAGAAAATCATAAATACAATTATGAACAATCAGGAATCACATACTCTAACATGAATGAAAAGATTATGTACAGTTCTCAAGAAGGAAAATAAGTCAACAATGCAAATTTTTGCAAGAATTTGAAAATCTCAGCCATATTGAAGAAAATCAACATGAAACTCATAATCTTATTATTTGAAAAGACAAGAAGAAAGGGTACACACACATATAAAGGCCAAACTGAGGGGAAGAATAGAACACCCTAAGAGTTGGAGGTAGAGAGAAAGAGCACCAATAAAAAGTAATATTTTGACAATCAGCCAATAATTGTTTTATCCATATTCAAGAAGCATGTGCAAGAAGTGTACCAAATAGTACACTGATTACACAAATTGAAGGGTACTTCAGTTACAAAGAAAACCTCACATGTACCTAGTGTATCAAATTAACTTATGGAAGACTGAATACACAAACTAAAGAGAGTTTTAGTTAAGAAGAAATTTGACATAAGGGTGGAAACCTCATTGTACCTTGTACAGCCTGTGGTATTGCTCTGCCTGCTTTCTACTTTTTCTGACCAGAACTCTAAAATCAGGACCCATGCCACTGTAGGAAAAAACATCAAAATAAAAAACCTTGAAGATGCTTACTTAGGAAAAGAATGAATGCTAAAAATAGATTGACCCACATATCAACTCTGTCCAACTTCGAATATTAATGACCATGGAGATACATATTTAAAGGCAAAACATGACAATTTAAAAGAATAACACAATTTATTAGCAGCACCAAATAAAAAGGTAAAACCACAATTTTTATTGATACTAAGTAAATAAGCTCCTTCCAATTAAACAAAGATTTTTTTCTCCAAAAGGCTACTCTATGACCCATAATGTTTGCTAACAGGGGACTGTATTTACAGACACAATGTTTGGTGCTCAACTTACAAGTTACAAAAAAAGCAGAGTAAATCACAAAGACAGCACATATATAACGACTAGTAACAGCAGTCTGAGAACACTCCAAAAGAAGTATATCCATGAGAGAGAAACACAGCAGAAAAGTAATATCTCCTGTTGCCAAGAGGTGAAGAAAATCAAACCTGTAAACAACTCCAATATTTGGTGTAAGAGATTGTATCTTTTGAACCTGAGACAAAGAAAGCGTCATAAAACTATAATGTGAACCATGAGAAATGGTTTAAAGAAGTCGGAACTTATAATTACTAAATTCAGTTACGTACAGATGTTTCATCAACCAAGATAGAAGGTAGTTTCTTCTCAGTCGCAATGACTACACCATTGGCAGCTGCAAGGAAGAAGGTATACCCGTCAATAAATACTTCAACACCCTTTCCACGCATAACCAGAGTTATAATCACCAACCACATAAATGCAACTTTCCAAGTTCAATTAAGTAAAAACAGACAAACTCATGCGTGAATAAGCCGCCATGCTAACTATGCGATCAAATAAGCATGATCAATTGATCTAAGACAACAAATTCTATAGTGCTTGAGATCATAATCCAAGAAACAACTTCTTTATCCAAAACCCTGACAATTCTTAATAAATCATGATGTTCCCATGAAGCAACATGAAAACACTGCTACAATGAACTGGGACGAACTCGATAAAAACAAAAACCCAAATGTGCTCAAACCCCAGAAGATCAATTAAACTAAACATTCATTCGGCGTCGAGAAATGAGCTCCTGTGGAGCGGCAATTACGAATTAAACTAAACATCATAATTTCAAGTCAAGATACCTTTGATACCGAGAGATGTCTGACCAGATCCAACCGCAGTCAAGGCGTGCTCGATCTGCACAAGCTTGCCCGAAGGACTGAGGAAAAGCACAAAAACAACAGCGTTAGAAGGCAGAATCGAGTAGGGGAGAGAGAGAGAGGAAGAGAAGGGGGAGTTGAGGAAGAGACCTGAAAGTGGTGAGAGAAAAAGAATACTGGCTGTCTCCCATGGCGTCTTGCAAAGAGTAAGTGAAGAATCGAAGAAGAGGTTCTGAAATGGGAGTTCTCAAGGAATGCCGGAGAAAAGCACAGCTCTGATACTAAAAAGCGGGGGATTTCTTGTTGCCGAAGAAGGCTTCGTTCGTCGACGGGCCCTTTGTTTTACCCTGGGCCTTACGGTTCTTGCTCTTGATGATTTGTTAAGAAAAAGTTTTTATTTATTTATTTATTATTATTATTATTATTATTTGGCAAATATCAATTTATACCATTATATTTTGGGCTCTATCGGTTAAAATCCCGAACTGATAATTATAACAATTTAATTTAAGATTATTTTTTTTAAAAAATGAAGTGAAATTTCATTTAAGACCAAATAGTTAAACAGAAGGACAATCCCTTGAGCTAGATAGGAGTTGGAGAAGCTTTAACTCAAAGACCTCAGTTTTTTGTTTGTTTATAACTAATTTTGTAAACGGTCAGCCGGTATATTCTATAAATACCACTGATTTTAAATTCAACACAGAGAGTTATCATCATTTTCCTTAGTTTTCTGTAAACAACAAAACTGTATGCAATCTTCATAAGTAAAAAGAATTTAGATCTTCCCGTGGACAATCTTACCGAACCACGTAAGCACCATGTCTTCATCTTCTTGCCTTATCTTTCTTGTTCATACGAGTGTTTTCTTTACTGCAAATCGAGTGCCATTCATTCATCATTCAAATCGCATTGAGTAATCTGAATATCGAGTCAATCGTACATTGTTCATCGCTATCAAGTAGCTTCAAGTTCATCGTTGTCACCTTCGAGTCACACCGAGTATCGTTCAAGAACCGTCGAGTACAATCAAGTATTAGTTCGGTTGTCATCAAGTCCATCGAGGATTTACACAGAGACTCGTCAGACAAAGAAGGGAATTCTCATCGAGGATCAAGTAGGAAGACATCGAGCATCGAGTGCCGAGTATCGAGGATTTGACAGAATATTTCTGAGCCATTTCTTCATCTTTTCAGCGTTGATCTTGGGTATTTGGGCCTTGTGAAGAGTGGTTAGCCCAAAAATTTGTGGTATCAGAGCATTTAAAGATCATCAAGGTCAACATTCTTGGAGCATCAAGATACTCAAGAAATCAAGACTCGATACTCGATCAGATTAGAAATGGTTGTTGCAAGGTATGAAATTAAGAAGTTTGATGGGAAGGGCGATTTTGGCCTATGGAAGGTCAAAATCAAAACCATTCTTGGAAAATAAAAAGCACACAAGGCCCTTTTGGACCCATCAATTCTGCCACCCACTATATCAACACAAGAAAGAGAAGACATGGAGCTTACAATATATGGGACTCTGGTTCTGAATCTCAGTGATAGTATCTTGAGACAAGTAATTGATCAAGACATGGCCTACAAGATGTGGGTCAAGTTGGAAGGTCTTTTTGCAACCAAGAATCTCCCCAACAAGATGTATCTAAGGGATAAGTTCTTCACATTCAAGATGGATTCTGCCAAGCCTCCTTCAGATAATTTGGATGAGTTCAAGAGGATAGTCTCAGAGTTCAAGAGCCTTGGTGAGAAAATTGGCGACAAGAATGAGGCTTTTGTTTATTAAACTCTCTACCCGAAGCCTATAAGGAGGTGAAGAATGCCTTGAAATATGGCAAAGAATCAGTTACCACTAATGGCATCATTTTAGCATTAAGAACTAGAGAGTTAGAGCTTCAGTTAGTCAATAAGAAGCAGCCTAATGCAGAAGGGTTGTTTGCCAAGGGGAAGAACAAGCATAATCAGTCTAAGGGGAATAAAAATCAGTCAGGTGAAGAGCACAAACCTAAGACCAAGCTGAGATGCAACTATTGCAAGAAGAAAGGTCACTTGATGAGAGATTGCTACATCCTGAAAAGGAAAAACCAAGAAAAAGAGAAGAATCAGAAGGGAAAAAAACCAGAAGCTTCAGTGGTTAAAGGTTCCTATTTTTATTCTGATGCCTTAGTCTCCACTAGAAACCAAACCAACCAAATCAGTCCTCTTGGGAAGCATGACTGGGTACTTGATTCCAGTTGTACCTATCACATGACACCTTTTAGACCTTGGTTTAATTCTTACAAGGAAGTAGATGGAGAATCTGTGTACATGGGAAACAATGAAGCCTGCAAGATCAAAGGGGTTGTTTCAGTATCCTTGAAGCTAAAGGATGGATCAATCAAGCTTCTAAAAAATGTGAGACATGTACATTTGCTTAAGAGAAACTTGATATCTCTGGGCATATTGGACTCATTGGGTGCGAATATAGAGGAAAAGGTGGAGTTTTTGAGGTGATCAAGGATTCCAAGGTAGTGTTGATTAGTGAGAAGGTCAATGACCTTTATATTGTGAGAGGAATAGAGATGATGACAAATGCCTACACAGTTTCAACATCAAGCTTAACAGAGACTGACTTATGGCATAAAAGACTATCACATATTAGTGAAAAAGAGATGCAAGCACTGCCCAAGCAAGAAATTCTGGCAAAGGTATCAGTGAGCGCCTTTCCTTTTGTGAACACTACATTCTAGGTAAAGCAACCAGACAAAGTTTCATAAAATCTCAACACACCACCAAAGGAACTTTGGATTATGTCCATTCTGACCTATGGGGACCATCTTCTACACCAAGCCTTAGTGGCTCAAGGTATTTTCTAACCTTTATAGATGACTTTTCTAGGAAGAGCTGGATATAGTTTCTTAAAACTAAGACCAAGTTTTTGAGAAGTTTAAGGAATGAAAAGCCATGGTAGAAAATCAAACATCTAAAAGGTTAAAATACTTTAGAACCAATAATGGGCTTGAGTTTTGCAATGAACACTTTGATAAATTTTGTAGTGAGATTGATATAACTAGTTATAAAACAGTGAGGTATACACCTCAACAAAATGGGGTTGCTAAGAGGTTAAAGAGAACCATAATGGAAAAGGTTAGGTGTTTGCTCTCTAATGCTATCTTAGGGGAAAATTATTGGGCAGAAGCTGTAACCTATACAATGTATACCTTGAATAGGTGCCCTCACACATCTTTAAAGTTGCTTACCCTTGAGGAAAAGTGGACTAAACATCCTTCTAACCTAGATAACCTCAAGGTCTTTGGATGTGTAAGGGTTGTACACCAAAATAAGGGAAAGTTAAAGGCCAGAGCAGTCAAGTGCATATTTATAGGCTTTACAGAGGATGTCAAGGGGTTTAAAATGTGGCATCCGGTTGAGAGGAAGTTCATAGTGAGTAGAGACATCACCTTTAGAGAAGAGGAGATATTTATGCAAAAGGAGAAAAAGATTAAGGATGAAGGAGAGCCATCCAACACAGAAATTGAGGTGGAGTTACCATTTGAGTAGCCAATAGAGTCTAGCCAACCTAGTGACACAGGAGAGACTGAGGAAGATGTAGGGGAACATGAGGAGACAACATGTGAGCAACCTAATTTAAGCCAGTATGTCTTAGCTAGGGATAGACAAAGGAGAGCTATCATCCTCTAGCTAGATATACTGAAATAAATTATATGAATATGGTTTTAAATGTTGTTATAGCTCCTACTAACCAAGAACTAACAACCTTCGAGGAAGCAACAAGTTATGCTAATGCAAGGGATTGGATTGAAACAATGAATGAGGAGATGCATTCACTAAAAGTGAATGATACTTGGTCTTTAGTTCCTCTATCAAAGGGTTACAAACTTGTTGCCTCTAAATGAATTTTCAAACTTAAAGAAGGAGTATCTTGTGATCAAAAGCCTAGGTATAAAGCTAGATTGGTTGCAAAGGGGTTCACTCAAAGGGAAGGAATAGACTATTATGAGATTTTCTCTCCTATTGTCAAATAGACTTCCATAAGATTTTTTCTATCCTTAATTGCTCAAAATAATCTAAAATTGTATCAACTAGATGTCAAAACTGCTTTACTTCATAGACATCTAGAGGAGACAATCCATATGACGCAACCTAAAGGATTTGAAGTTAAAGGAAAATAAAATCTCTTTTGCTTACTCAACAAGTCCATATATAAAACAATCACTTAGGTGCTGGTATAAAAGATTCAATGGCTATATTTCTAGCATTGGGTTCAAAAGAAGCTCATTTGACATTTGTGTTTATGTAAATATAGGTTCTTACAAGGACAAGGTTTACCTACTCATATATGTAGATGACATGTTGCTGGCAGGTAGGTCCAAAAGAGATCTAACCCATGTTAAAAACCTCTTAAAAGAAGAGTTTGATATGAAGGACTTAGGAGAAGCAAGCAAGGTCCTAGGAATAGAGATCCAAAGGAACAAAGAGAAGTCTATTCTAAGCATTAATCAGTCCAATTACTATAAGAAGATCCTTAAAAGATTCAACATGAATAATGCTAAACCTGTGAGCTTACCTATTGCTCACTTTAAGATTTTCACAACTAACTCTCCTAAAGATTCTGACCAAGAACATCAGAAACAGATGGCTGTCATACCCTATAGTCAAGTAGTCGGAAGCTTAATGTATTTAATGATTTCTACCAGGCCTGATCTCTCATATTCAACTTGCTTAGTTAGTAGATATATGTCTAATCTTGGTAAGAGACACTTGGAGGCTACTAAATGGATCCTAAGGTACCTGGTTGGTCTAAAAACTCAAGATTAGTCTACCAAAGGTTAGTTGAACCAAACTAAGAGTTTTATGGATATGTGGATGCTGACTATGCTGGTGATTTGGATAAAAGGAGATCCTTAACATGTTACCTTTTCCTTTATGGTCCTAATCTAATCAGTTAGAAAGCATCACTACAGCCTATAGTAGCCTTATCTACAACATAAGCTAAATATATGGCTTTAACAGAAGCATTCAAAGAGGCATTGTGGCTCAAGAGATTGTTGAAAGACTTTGAAATAGATCAAATAGTGATGAAACTCTACTGTGATAATCAAAGTGCTATCCATTTGTCCCGAAATCCACAATTTCACACTAGAACTAAACACATTGATATCAAGTATCATTTCATTAGAGATAAAATTGAGACAGGGGAGATAGAAATTTTAAAGGTTCATACTTCAGACAATGCAGCTGACATGTTAACAAAACCTGTTTCCAAGCTTAAATTATTTGAATGTTTAGAACATATTGGTTTTGAGCTTTCAGACATAGGGTAGACAGATCGGTCAGAATCAGGAAGATCAGAAGATTGCAAGGTATTAGAGTCAAGGTCGAGAATTTGAAGAAGCTTTGACTCAAATACCTCAGTTTTTTGTTTGTTTATAACTAACTTTGTAAATGGTCAGCTGGTATACTTTATAAATACCACTAATTTTAAATTTAACACAGAGACTTATCATCATTTTCTTTAATTTTCTATAAACAACAAAATTGTACGCAATCTTCTTCAGTAAAAATAATTTTGATCTTTGAAGGAAATCGAATTCGAGATTTCCATGAGCAGCGGAAATAAAATCATTCCAAATCACAATCATGAATGAACATTATTACAGTCGTATAGAAACAAGCGGTTATACGATTAATACAGAAATTACAGCATGAATAACTACAAATGCACAAATGGAAAACTCTACAAACATTTGAAGATGCGTCTCCACGCTCATTTGTGCACGACCGTTCGAACAACAGTAACCACAAACGCTCGATCTACATGACCGCAACACAGCACGAACACTTCGCGCTCATCCTTAACGATCACTTCGGCCACGAACTCCTCAGCAACAACACGAACGACCTCCAGAGCACCTCGACGGTGTCGAGTTGAGTATGACACCACCAACAAGGCTACCTTGGTATTCTCGGTATGATAATCTAGAGGGTGGGCTCTGTTCGGACTTGGTATGAGGCAGACGAAGGAGGAAACACCGATTGTGTACACGACTAGGCAAGTGGGAGATGGCGAAGACCTATCGTATAGGTCGATGTCCAATTGTTTAGCTAAAGCTATGCGATCGTCTAGCAAAAGTTATGTGATCGTCTAGCTCGGTTTGTCGCCTACAGACACTACACGATCGTTTACTTTGGACAAACGATCATATAGTAAAAGCTATGCGATTGTTTGGTAAATATTGCACGATCGTTTAGCTCGCCTAAGCCGTCGTTTAGTAAATCTATATTTACTTGATGACTACCGTGAGATCCTTTTTGCGAGAGAGAAAAATCTCAAAAACTTTTTACGAAAAACTTTTCAATAGTTTGTAAATCTTACTAAAATTAGGAAAACCATTTTCCTTTTATCTCACGGTTACCATGAAAACAATAACCACCAACTCAATTGGTTATTTAAAGAAAAAGAATTAATTATCCAATAATTAATATTATTATAAATATAAATCATAACCAACTTATCATACTATATTTATAACCTATAGTTTTAATATCTCATCTCATGAAACATATAAACCATAGTTCTTTTTCTATTCCATGGTACTTAATGTAAATCTCATACATCAATCCTCCACTAGATGTATCTCATACATCATACTAATTATATCATATATAATAAAAATACCTCTTGTCAATTTGAACATTTCAAATCAACACCAAGAACTGATCCTCAACTGAATCTATTGAGCTACCAAGGGGACCTTATGAACCTTTAGCTCGAAGCTCCAACGGTACGTGAATAACTGACTAAACTCTTTAGTCATGGGATCCACCATCCATTAACTGCCAGACACTTCACTAAAGATCGACAACTGAACTCTTCTTACCATAGATATATTATGTGTCCATCTTAACCAATCAGCAGTGCGACAACCCTTCACAGATCGCTCGTAAGTACATCTAGGCCAATAACCGTTATGCCCCTGTAGTTACATCTGTCTTCTTAAGTACCACTGATCCCTCTAATGAACATAAGTCACTGAGTCTTCTCTTCCAAAGAGAAACTGTGGTCACTATGTTCAAGCCCCGGAATCAGCCCTTAAGGGAGCAATCTCTCTACTTATCCCTGCATCGGGAAAGAAGTGAATTGCATCTTGTGGATTGAGTTCCCAGCTCTCAGATCAGACAAGTCCTAAAAAAAGTAGGCATGTTGAGTTGGCAATCTGGCCACTCTCACCCATACTAATCAAAGGACCGCCCTTAAAGGTAGGAGTTCCAAAAACACTCAGGATTGAGGTCGTGTCACCTATGGTTGTTTAGGTGAGATGTAAGTCTCTAGTATCAACGGCGTTATATACAGAGTCTTTTCATCTTGTGGTCCGGGTCTTATACAAACTCTTTTTATAGGACACCCCCGCTCGCACGTCTCCATATGAATGGCTAGGATCTACCATCTGTAGTAGTTTACAACACTTACAAACCTCTACAAAGCGGGCTGTATCCGTAGTGTCACCAGGATCAGGTATCCCACCGTAATCCTTATACTAAAGACCTATTTAGGTTATCACTTAATGCATGATCTACTTGTATCACATATACATGCTTAAGTTCACATAAGATAACCAAGGAGCTTTGTTTATTGGATATGAGTAAATGCTAGAATTAAATAACACTTATTTTATTTATTAAACAATGTGTATCTTTACAAAACAACGAGACTCCAGGAGAATTAGGACACCAATCCCAACAATTTTCACGTGGACGTAGGCAATCTTGCCGAACCATGTAAACATTGTGTCTTTTCTTGCCTTATCTTTCTTGTTCGTACGAGTGTTTTCTTTATTGCAAATCGAGCGTCATTCATTCATCATTCAAATCACATCGAGTAATCTGAATATCGAGTCAATCGTGCATTGTTCATCACTATTGAGTAGCTTCGAGTTCATCATTTTCACCTTCGAGTCGCACCGAGTATCGTTCAAGAACCGTCGAGTACAATCGAGTATTAGTTTAGTTTTCATCGAGGATTTACACAGAGACTCGTCAGACGAAGAAGGGAATTCTCATCGAGGATCGAGTAGGAAGACGTCGAGCATCGAGTGGCGAGTATCGAGGATTTGGTAGAATATTTCTGAGCCATTTCTTCATCTTTCCGACATTGATCATGAGTATTTGGGCCTTGTGAAGAGTGGTTAGCCCAACAGGAGTTAAGGGGGAAAATGACAACACCATACAATTGGAGAGTTTACAGAAAAAGCTTGGGAAACAATAGAATGAGGGGAGAGTTACTGGATCTGTGAGAAAATGACAGGAAAAAAGAGGATAAATTCGATTTTTAGCTTTAGCGGTCCAGATACTAATTTCATTTGAGTAGGTCAATGTTCCTTTGATAGCGACAGTTGCTGAGGCTGAATCAGACGTAATGATAATGTTTTTTATTCCAATTTCAACAGCAATAGTGAGGTTATGGTAGATAGCAGCTAGCTCCACAAAAAGGGATTATGGCAAAATCCAGTTATATTGCATTTTTCAGCAATTATAATGCCCTGAGAGTTATGTATAACGACACCAGAGGAAGCTGGGGAAACCAGAGAATGCCAAGATCTATCAGTGTTGAGGTTGAAATGATCATCAGGTGGAGGAGAGCAGATTGGATTGGTAGTAGCAAAGGCTAAGGGGGGATTGATTTGTCTCGAAGAAGAAAGCTCACTGAAATAATTCTCAATCCACATGATTTTCTTAGAAACAAGAGGGTAGGGAAGCCCTTGGTTAGCCTTGTTTCTATCACTTCAGGGGGCCCAACATATCACACATGCCAGGGCAATGTCAGTGTTGTTGAGAGAAAGAGAACATTGAGTCCAACAGTCAATTAAAGCCCTCTTGGGAAGATTGAAGCCAGTGATTGATGGAAGAAAGATATTCCAGATTTTCTTGGCGCAATTGCATCTATACAATCGTTTCTTCTCTATCAGAGCAAATTGGACAACCCGTATGACAACTAATTCCTTTACTTTTGAGACGAGTTCTGGCCGGGAGACAATGTGAGAGAGCCCCCCAAAGGAATATTTCGATTTTGTTATGGATGTTTAGTTTCCATAGTGCTTCCAACAATTGGAGATATTAGAGGCATTAGATGTGTTGCAATGTGAACTCAGACTTAGAGCCAACTTGTAACCACTTTTCACGTGGTAAATTTCATTTTTTTATAATCCAGATATCCATTTCGTTAGATTAATATCATGTGAAGCATACAATTTAGATCCTTCATTATAATTACATATGAATGAATTTGAAAATCATTCATTCATTAATTCACTAACGTATGTAGTCTTCTTCAAATGAATTCATGATTTAAATCGATACAACCAAGTTTAAATTGTAAATTTTTTCTATATAGTACTTTCAACATTATGTTTTTCTTTTTTTTCGTACAATATGGGTAGAGAAATTTAAACCAATGACTTTTTTGTTACTAACACACCTTATATGCCAGTTGAGCTATGTTCACTTTAGCTTCATAATTATGTCTATTTACTCTTTAGAGTATTTCCATTTGAACAAAGTATACATATGCTATTATAATAGATTCGAGTAGACACCTATTACTAATTTTTCACCCTACATTTGTTTAAATAAACAACAAGCATATAGGGGCACAAGTATAATTGAGGAATCTCCACCCCAAGAGGCCATATAGTCAAATCTATACTTCATATATATTTCGTAAAATTTAAAAACAAAAATGTAAAATATGATTTTAAGGGGCAATCGGAGGCCAAGTTTGTCATAGAGAAATTGAAACGATGAGTTGGTAACAATTTTACGAGGCAATTCGTAAGTTGGCTATGGGATGGAACATGTTGAATTTCAAATGTTTTGCAAAGATTTTTCCTTGATAAAATGATGATCAATCTCGATATATTTGGTGTTGAGAGGAATATCGAAATGAAGACAAGGGCAGTGAAACAGTGATTGTCACACCAAGTGATCGTTGGATAAGTAAGCTAATACGAAGCTCTTTAAGAAGAACATAGCCAAATTAAGTCACAAGTTACATGAGAAAGACATGGTACTCAAATTCAATACTTGGACATGGCAACTACAGTTTGTTTTTTGGAGGACCATGAAATGAGAGAAAAACTAAAAGAAGGTTGTTGACATGAATCATATGTGAGGAAGGATTTGAGATGTTGAAAGTTGAGCTCCAAAAGAAGGTCTAGTACATAATTAGTGATCATGGTTGCCTAAGAAATAATGAAGAGGATGTACGTTTTTAATGGCAAATATCGAGTGCAAGAAAGTAATATATGCATTGATAAGTAGAGAGTTGGAATCTGTATAATTAAATCATCCACATAGACGATAGAAGCAACATGTTGCCATGGGGAGAGTGATATGCGAACATGGACATGTCAATTTGAGAATGTGCAAAATTCCAACAAAGAAGAGTAGCGCACTGTTAAGCAATGTATACCTTCTTTTTTTAACGTGTCATAAAGAAAGACAATTGATGGACGGGGTTGGAGTATTAGGCCAAATTCATGGTGAAACAAAGAAAATTCATCTCTAATTTAGGCCAAGTCCATGAAGAACAACCCAAAAAAACGAAGCTTCTATATTCAAATATGATTTCAAAATGTTTGAATTACAATTATCTAGTGCGTTAAGCTTCGCCAGAAGCAAGCAAGACGAGTGGTTATCTATATCCTTTAAGAAAATAAGACAAGTAACAAATTAAATTAAAAATGAAAAATTACACAAACCACCTCTTTGTGTTTGTTATAAGTGCATCCCTGAACTTTTAATTTGATCAATCTTCCCAGGAATATGTTATTCGTTACAATTACACTTCTAGACTTTTAATTTGACCAGTTAACCTTTTATGATTTATTATTTGTTGTAATCAACCTCATATGTTAGTATTGATATAGATACATTTGTGAAATTAAAGTTATGATATCAGTATTGACATTATCCTTGGTTCTGAATGCTCTCAATAGTGATGTCAAACCTATTGAGGAATTTTTAAATTTAATATTACATTGATCTTTCATCGTTAATTCTAATTGTCATTCAATTATTATTTAATTAGAAAATTTTAAATTTAATATTACATTTTACTTCAATCTACTTTTTTTAATTTCTTTTTAAATGTTAAATTCCATTGAATGTCGTTACTTCAATAGAAAAATTAAAAATATATATCTAACTCACGAACAAGGGTCAATGTCAAATATTAATATTAATTTCTACATGTTTTTTAAACTATTAATTAATTAGAAAATTTCAATTTTATTTTTATAAATGGTTAATTTTCTTTATAAATTTTAAATCTCAGCGGATGTCTTCTTAAAAATATTTATATACTTATGAATAAGGGTGAATGTAAAATTTTAACAAACTAAAATGGGGTGTTTGGCGCTCAACTTCAAGTGGTTGAAGTAGATTATTATAACACCACCATATTTAGGACTCAATTATAATAGTTGGTGTTCTCAACTATTATAACATACTTATCTACAGTATTGCTATTTCAAATCCTTCTTAGTTATAATGCTTAACATTTCCTATTTTGATTAAAATAGTCTACACCCCAACACGGACTATTATAGACCAGACTAAAATAGTATGCACCCCAAACACATACTATTATAACCTACACACTACTATTATAACTCACTGGCTATAATAACCACTAACTATAATAACCAACTCAGAGCCTCAAACACCCTTGAAGATGTCACATCCCTTCCTTGATTACCCTTTTAACCTATAAGAGAATGTGACGACAGCAGTTACCAACCCTTTTGTGGCACTTATTGCTTAACTAACCTATTTAACCTGTTTAGGAAATCCTCGAATGACATATTTAACATTTAAGAGCTAGCAAAACTTAATACATTTGAAATAACCTCACGGCTCCATACATAGAAAACTCATAACATATATATAGAAATAAGGTTTAGTAGATCCCACACTCATTACTAGTCCCTAATATGCAACACATGTGCATAGATAATTACAGAATAGACACCTAGACTTTCTCTTTCAACTGAGTCTTTAAGTGGCAGAGCAACAATGTAGTTATCCTCTAGGGAGATGACCACTACTTGAGAGAAGGAAAACATTTAAATGAGTGAACTATTTGTTGGGAATGTCCTAGAACTTGTAGTTCGTGTTAAACATTCTTTTTAATCAATAACAATGACTTATTGATTTTGCATCTTATTATGAAAATCCAATAAACACATCCTTGGCTATAATCTAAATGCTGTAACTTTATGTAGTGACATAAATAGGATCAAGTTGATAGTATATAGCCTAAATAGTCTAATAAGTATATGGATGAAATTGGGTATCTCATCCTGGTAACACTATTGGATGCGGCCCACTCTATAGTTGTTACAAGAAGTTGTAAGGTGCTACAAATGATGTGATCCACGAATCGTTCATATTGAGACATGAGAGTGGGGGCATCCTATGCAATGAGTTTGCATATAGACTGGACCACGAAAATAGTCACTTTTCTTTATAACGACCGTTTACTGTTAAAACTGACTATTTCATTTATTATATAACCTAGGTTAACTCGATCTTAATCCTGAGCTAGCTATGGACTCCTGTTTGTTCGGGATTATCCTTTGATCTGCAAACGGTGAGAGTAGTCCAATAGCACTGCTCAATAAGCTTACCATTTTGGGGATAAGACTGGATGAATAGCTGGGGACATAGTCTTGCAAGATGGAATTCACTCTTACCCTATTTAGGGTTAGCAGATAGGTTGTTCTTTTAAGTACTGACTCCAGGTCTTGAACAATCGGGGCCCCGCCTTCTCATGATAGAGAAAGGATTTGATTCATAGAGATTATGAATTAGAATTGTTCATTAGAGAATCAATAGGAACTTAAGGAACAAGATGTAGTCACAGGGGTTAAACGGTATTTTTGACATAGTTGTGATTACGAACAACTTGTGAAGAATTGACTTACTGATTATGGTTATTAAGTGAACATAATATATCTACAGTGAGTGGAGTTCAACTATGGGCTATAGTGGAGTGTCCCATTAGTTAACGAATGAGGGTTAGATCGGACTAATGAGTTTAGTCGATTAATCTCGAATATTTGGAGCCCATAATCTGTAGGTCCGGGAGGTCCCTCTACTAGCTCGTAAATGGATAAGCTTTAGGGTAGCTTGAAAGATTAATTTGAAACGTTTAAATTAAACGGAACAAGAGAATAAATATTTAAATATGATTTAAATATATAAAGATGATTATTGTGCAAAAATTAATTTAATATTTGATATTAAATTAAATAATTTTTTAAAATTAATTTAAGAAAATCAAATTTTGAATTAAAATGATTTAATATTTTTTAAAAAAAGAAAATGAAAAATCGTTTGCATGTTACACAAAAATAAAAAATGGGTATTTTCCATTACCATCATCTTTATGCTCACACAAAATGCATTATCTTCTTGACTTTGATTCTCCAAGCATGAGCTGCAAGCCACGCACTCCATCTCTTTGCATGTTCATCAATTATATATTAAGAAGAGTGGAGTTATTGGAGAGGAGGATAATCAAAGAATTTTGAGAGAATTTTTTCTGAAGAAGAAGTTGTCTTCTTTAGTTGTGCTGCTGTGAGTTTCTCTGGTTTCTTCACATCTTCAAGCTGTTCTTGAGTCCCACAACTCTGCCTAAATCTTCAAGAGCATAGTAGGGAAGACTTTGGGGTAGTTCACGTTTATAATAAGAAAAGATAACAACTAAACAAGCATTTTCTTGGAGAGTTCATCAAAGGTATGTTTAGAAAACCCACTTTTTGAGAAAAGCATGCTTTAGTTTTTGCCAAAATTAGTGAATTAGAAAGCTTATGGATCCTTGATACTTCCGCTGCATGTTGTTTTACTATTTCAATTAGTATCAGAGCATCTTTTAAGCTTTAATTCGGTCTAATTTTGGCAAGATGGGTGCTTTTTCATGAGATATATGAAATTGATGCACTGCTATGGTTTTCTCTGTTTTGGCATTTTAATTCTCTTTAATTTCTCAATTAAATTTGTAATTGGCTCTTGTTTGATGAGCATTTATGTGTTAGCAAGAGTCTATAATTTATGTGGAGTCATTAGAGTTGAAATTAAGATGTAATTGAAGAAACAAGCAAAGGAGGTCGAGTTGCTGTTTGAGTTTTTTCAGCTTCTGCTTAAATCTGTTGCTGAGGTCCAGTTGCTAAACGATCATTTAGCTCCAGACGTTACACGATGAGAACAAAAGCTAGACAATCTTTTAGTAATATGCGCCGGTCGTTGTGATGTTGAATGCTAAACGATTGTGTATCTGCGGGAGCTAACCGATGCGTTCATTTGCTATACGATAACATTACACGATCGTTTAGTTTTTGTCGTGGAAACTAGACGTTTCGTTGATTTTGCTAAACGATGCAATGAAATGTTATGCGATAGACTGAGCGTTCGTTTGGTCGCGGAGCTAAGCGATCGTGTAGATAAATGTTATACGATGCGATGATGTTCTATACGATGGAGCTATGCGATTGTTTAGCTGCGGGTGGATACTAAACGACGACTTGAATGCACTGGGCAATGGTATTATGCGACCGCTTAGTACTATGCGATGAAGCTAAGCGATTATACTGCGATGGAACTAAACGATCGTCTAGTCCTATGTGATAGAGCTAAATGATCATTCAGGTTTTAGGAAACACTATACGATCATGTACTTCCTCACAACCCTAAGCGATGACACTAGATGATTACATCCAGGTGTTACACAATCGACCTTAGCAGCATATTGAGGTTAGACCGAGAGCAACCGGTTCGATTGGTTTACTCAAGGTTCAATCCGGTCCAGCCTTAAATGTTTGTGGTTGGTTCGGTTCAGACTCGTCCAGCCTAGTTCAAGTTGTTTTGGGTTCGGTTTGGAGAGATTCGAGCAGTTCAAAGACGGTTTTGAAGCTGCTTGTAATAGTTAGCTGTCTGTTTGCTTGTTTATGCCAAAACGAAAACCATAACAGTTAGTATTTAATTGTTATGCATGAGATGTATGTGATAATTAAATAAATTCATGTATATGCATATAGTATGCCATGTAGATTTAAAACCCCACCGTAGGAAGCATGTTACATGTATTGACAGTATGTTATAATTGTTATAATATATAGTATGCATGTTAGGGTTATGTTTAATATAATAGTTATATTAGATACCTTCGTTGAATGTTGTGGATGTTTAAGCATGTCTAAATTTTGTAAGTTGTTATAAAATTGGTTAGATGTTTAAAATTCATAACAAAGAACAACTGCATGCTCAATTAGGTTAACAACTAATTTTAATCATTAAAATAGATTGTTGTCTTATAAGATACGATTACAAACTCATATCGATTCATAAACCTATCTAAGGCTGGGGGTACTTAAGTTGACGGTTTATGGAACACCTTCTATCTGGGGATTATGATCGAACAATTGAGAGTTGTTAACTAATTTTATGATCTTGTATGAGTGATGTGAGGTAATAAAATAGTTTATCACCTAGACATTGTAGGTTAAATCTAATTATAAGAGTTATATTTGGATAAACCACTTAGACTTATGTTGTATGAAATTAGCCGTCATGCCTAAGTAAATTACCTAAACATTTAGAACATTTCAGTGGGAGATTAACAATATATTTGATATATAGTTATTAGCTCTCACGTCCTCAAGAGTTCACACCGTGAGATCTATGCTTGGCTTCTTGTCGATTTTACCTCGACTGCTCCAAACGGAAAGTATTTGCATGGGTCAATAACAAGGTGAATGAGGGAAGTGGTTCATAGTAAGTGGGTGAAGGAAATGTGTCAACATTATCCTACGGTCTCCTTCATTAGTTTGAATCGTAAGATTCCTATGTTGTGCCTGCTGTTGTTTTTATGCGGCACTAGCTAGTCGTTAACTGCGACGATCCCTACGAAGGGTTGTAACATAGGATTCGGAACAACCCAAGCTTCAGTAAAATGAATAGGGTCTTATAGTTCCATCTTGGATATTGTCTTTTGTAACGCAAAAATTGTACTATGCAAGCAAGGTTCAAGTCCATACCATAAACTTGTTATCATAGATTTTATGCAATGATATGCGATACTACTTCTAGATATGCATTATTCGTGAGAATTTTGTAGTATACTATGCGTTGTCACAAGTTTCCTTGCGTTGAAACCAAGTATAATTTCACCACAAGTTTCTCGGTGTAATCCGAGGTCGAACATAGGGATTGTTTTAGATTATTGTGTTATATTTGTGATATATGCGACCAAGCGTTTTTCAATTTATAAAGAGGTTGTTTGTACAAGTATTTAAAAATGTGATAAAGTAAAGCTAAGCAATACAAATGCGATAATAAAGTAAATTGCGGTAAAAGTAAATTGCGATAAAATAAACCTAAGCTATGATGGTACAAGATATAGGTTTCATGATACAAGGTACTGAGGGTGAGACTGACTGTGAAGATTATACAAAGATCGTGTTATGCGGTGGCAAGTCTTATGTGTGAAACAGAAAGAGAAAAGATAATTAGTATAAACATCGCAAGTTCCTTAATTGCGTTAAAGGCATAAGTACGGTTCCGCTTTTCCCTTGGCGTACACCTCTCGATGATCGGTCGCGTTTCCCACATCTCTGTGATGAAACAGGGACGAACATGATGAACGCAAGGTTGCTTCCATCTCTAGAAGTACTTCTTGCTTTAGTTAATGCATTCTTCTAACCTTCTCTCGACAGATCAGAATGGCATATTCACTTCTGCTCTCACAGGTGAAGATGCCGTCTAGCATGCTTTAGCTAAACATTTTTATTTCTTTAGCACAGATTAAGTTACTTGTTTAATTCATATTAATCACTAAGGGATTAAGAAAACATCATGGAGAAAATTATTTATGGAGGAACCGAAATAGACAGAGAAGTGTAAATGGAAATGATCGAGACATTCAATAATATTATTTAGCATTTGATACATGGTTGTGAATGAAGAGATTAAGAAGATGAAATACAATTGATGAATGAGAGTTAGAAACAAATAAAAATAAGCGTCAATGTCTTGGCACAGATCTGGAATGGAGAATCGCTTGCCGGCGTTGATGGAGTGAATGGAAGGATGAGCTTCCCTCTCAGGCTTGCTCATCCGGTAGAAGGGATCTAAATATAGAGCTTCACGGCGGGGATTTGGCAGAATTGCACTGAGACTCACCTCTCGGCCTTGTCTCCTCTCTTCCTAGATTTCTTCCGATCAGTACTCAGACAAACTCTCTCTCAATAGCCTCGTATCAATTATACCCCCGTATCAAGTATATCTTTCAGTGAATTCTTTAAGGGTATTTATAGGCTGAAGGCTTTGACTCTCTGACTTGTCATCCCTACTTTGTTATTATGGAAAGTCTAAAAATGGTGGAATAAATATTCCTTATGTTATGCAATCAGTCTGTCGAATAAGCACAACAGTTAGTTGTACACGTGTCACAATCCTCCGCGTTTGCGTTGCTCATTTGCATCTTTCGATCGTGTGTCCGCATGCGATGTTGTTTTTATTACCGCATGCGATTGAAGTTCAGCTCTGGATCGACTGTCGCATTGCGCCGTCATTGCGTTGATCATTTCTTCAGTGTTGATTTGACGGGCGCAATGCAAAGGAGATGCGTTGTTCAATTTCTCTCTAAGCCTTAATCGCAAGCGGTGACTTGGTTTCCTGTAAAACAGACTTGAAATATCCTTTTCTACCATCTTAATGGTCTTAGTAGGTGTATTTGCAATAATTTATAATTATTGTATTTCTTAGCTAATTTTTATACAATCGGCGCATATTTTCTCTCTTTTGGCCTCAATATCTAAATAAGGCAGTATAAATAACTTGTATTTCTACAAGCTATCATCTTCTCTCTCGGAGGCATATTCATACCGTCCTATAAGATCTGAAAATGGCGAGTCACACTTACAAGAATTACTAAGTGTTAATAAAGATCTTGACCCAAAACGATAACCAAAAGAACTATTGGGATATGAGTTATTTTAGATAATAGTATTTGGTCAAGAATTGTCTTGCTTCTGTGAAGGAATTCTTGACTGCCCCATGGTAGCACTTGTTCTAAATCATTTAAGTATCGTTACAAATAAATAAAGATTTATTGGGTACTTTATTAGTTTTACTAAAATGGATTTAGATGCATATTTAATAGAATTTGTTTAAAATGTTTCAGTAATGTCAAACTCGATTATACCACTGCTTGCTTCTGATAAATTTAACGGAGAGGGTTACTCCAATTGGAAATCAAATATCAATACAATATTAGTAGTAGATGACTTGAGGTTTGTGTTAACAGACGAGTGTCCTTCAGTTCCCAGTTTAACGGTGACCCAAAATTTTTGGGATGTTTATGATAGGTGGGTAAGGACGAACGAAAAAGCCCGGACCTATATCTTGGCGAGTATATCTGATGCACTCTATAAGAAACATGAGGTCATGCCCACAGCTTGTGAGATCATGGCATCATTACAGGAGATGTTCGGGCAACCATCATCGTTTGTTAGACATGAAGCCATTAAATATGTGTATGTGACACGTATGAAGGATGAGACCAACGTGAGAGAACATGTTCTTGACATGATGGTCCATTTTAACATCATAGAGGCTCACGGGGTTATGATAGACGAAACAAGTCAAGTGAGCATGATACTGGAATCTCTTTCTGAGAGCTATCTGCCGTTCAGGACAAATGCTGTCATGAACAAAATCACTTATAACTTAACGACGTTGTTGAATGAATTGAAAACTTATCAATCGATGATGAAACTCCAGGAAAAGGAAATAAATGTTATTTCTAAACCAAAAAAGTTTTACAAAGGGTCTACCTCTGGAATGAAACCCGTTGATGATAAGAAAGCTGGTCATTATTCTTCTTCTAAAGATAAAATCGTATAGATGAAAAAGAAAGGAAAAGGGAAAAAGAAAACCGATTCGAAGCAAAACAAAAACAAAACTACCAAGGAAAAATTTTTCCGTTGTGGAAAGGTTGGGCATTGGAAACGTAATTGCCCAAAATATCTAGCTGAAAGGAAAGCTGAAAAGAATAAATAAGGTAAATATGATTTACTAATTGTTGAAACATGTATAGTGGAAAATTCTCACCTTACTTGGATATTAGATTCAGGCGCCGCTAATCATGTTTGTACTTTTCTATAGGAAACTAGTTCTTGGAGAAGACTTTCTGAATATGAGATGACTTTCAAGGTGGGCACAGGTGAAGTCATTTCAACCGAAGCAGTGGGAGATGTGAAGTTGTTTTTTTTTAGATTCTTTTATCTTACTCAAGAATGTGTTCTTTGTACCTAAGATGAAAGGGAATCTGATCTCCATTTCTTGTCTTTTAGAAAATATGTACAATATATCTTTTGAATATAATGAAGTGTTTGTTTATTCAAGAGGTGTTCATATTTGTTCTACTAGACTTGCAAATAACTTATACATATTACAACCAACGGAAGCAAAAGCTATTTTAAATATAGAGATGTTTAAAACGACTGAAACTTATAATAAAAAGTGAAAATTTTCTCCTAATGCCTATCTTTGGCACCCCAGGCTTGGTCACATTAATCTCAACAGGATTGAGAGATTGGTAAAAAACGGTCATCTAAATCAGTTAGAAGACAGTTCCCTACCTCCATGTGAATTATGCCTCCTTTCGGGTTTAGAGATAAACTCGAGAGAAGGTGTGACATTATGTCTTGAATAAAGTTTAAAAATTTCAAATTAACTTAGGGAAATAGTATAATGTATCAGATACATTATAATATAAAGTTTATATTTTAATTAAATATTATAATATAAATTTAATTTTGGATATGATTCAAAATTAATTTATGAGAGAATAAAATACTTGAAGGTGTTCAAATATTAATTTAATATGAATTGGATTCATATTAAAACTATAGGTTAAACTTAATGCATATTAGATGTACATTAAAACTATAGATTACGAGAGAAATATAACTGAATATGATTCACATGTAGGTTAAATTAAATATGTTATATTTAATTTAGTAATTAATTAATTGGAAGATTAATTTTGAGTAATTCTTATAAATAAAATAAAAACCAAAGTATTTACAATCTATAGCAAAAAAATTGTCAAAGGGAAGTCAAGTTTTCCTTTTTTTTTTTTTTTCAAATTTCCTAAAATATCCTTGCGATTTGAACTCCGCGCGTCTTCACTTATGGCTTTTTCCTCGTCATTCTTCCTCATCATCTACAGCTTCTTCCTCACCATTCTTCCCCATCGACGACGTCTTCTTCCTCGGTGTTCTTCCTCATTGAAGACGTTCTTCTTGAACCACGGTATGACTTCTTCCTTGATTTTTTCTTCGATTTTGTGCGCATGTAAGTCTATGATTCTTCGTCGATTTTCTTCTTTGATTTTTTGCATGCGTCTGTCTATGTCTTCTTCCTCGTTCGCGGCGTCATGGTTGCTTAACGACGCTATCCTTCGTCCATCGTCGATAAAAGACTCTTTGCTCGCACACAGTTTCTTTTCTTTTGTCCGACGACTTCATTACGTAGTCATTCTTCTTCTTCTTCTCTTCTTCTCCTTCTCCTTCTTCATCTCTTCTCCTTCTCTTCTAGGTTTTCAGATCATTGGTATGATGTAGGCTTTCTTTTTCTTTTTCTTTTTCTTCTTCTTTTCTAGGTTTTCAGGATCTTAGAATTCTATCAATTTGGTTTTTGTATTTGTTTTCTTTTCAATCTTTTCTTAATTTTTATTGTTCTTTGTTTTTGATTTGTTGTTGTATAGATAGATAATTTTTTTGTGGGAATATGTATGGATGTGAACATTTCTCTACCACTGATAGATAGTGATAAAGATCTAACACTGTCTAATAGTGATACACAGTGATAGAGCTCTATCACCAATGATAGACTGTGATAGAGCTCTATCACCAATGATAGACTGTGATTGAGCTCTATCACTATCACTTATATAAAATTGTAGAGCTATATACATATTAATATTTTCTTATACAATCTTCTTTTCATTTTTTTTTGTAGTAAATTGATAGTATGGTTAATGTTCTTGTAGTAGTTTTTTTATGGTAGGCAGTGGACTCATTACAATTCTTATGAGAGTTATAGTGTTGCTGAAGTTTTTGTTGATGATATAATTGAAGGGATCGGATCCCGCAGCGGAAGTGTCTCGTGTGAGATCGCCTTGCATCTCGCGATTCAATTTTACATTAAACAAAATTGTTATATTAAACAGAATAAATAAACACGTAAATTAGCATGCTTCTAGGGAAAAGAGTTAGAATAGTTCTTACCTTTGTAGATTCCCTAGCACCACGAACAAGCCTCTCCAAGGTTCTAATGAATGGATCTCCAAACAGTCTCGATCACAAACAACTTCTTGAGCGATCTCGAACATTACTATGAGAGAAACCTCGTTATTCTCTGGGATTCCAATAGATGGATAGGTGATATCCAACTATTAGGGGAGGAAGAGGAAAATAAGGTTTTTGGAGAATTGAGAGGATTTATGGCTTAGAGAAAATTCTGCACAATAACACTAGAGAATTTTATATTGGCAGAGTTTCTCTACAACCAAAGTTGTGTAGGAATGTGTATTTGCAAATGGCCATGGGGAGGTATTTATATAGGGAAGGGTCAAGGATCTTTCCCAATATATTTTCTTTTTCCTAATATATATTTTTCTTTTTTATAAATACATATTTTTCTTCTCTGTAATTAATTAAATAACACTTATTTAATTAATTATCCCAATTAAATAACGTTTATTTAATTATAATTTGCACAATAATAAAATAAATATTTATACATTAATCTTAATTTAATGTATATTTTTAATTATCACTAGAAGAAATTCAGGCTTTAATGTCGGTTAAAACTGACATTAAAGGGCTTTAATGTCGGTTGACAACCGACATTAAAGATAATGTTATTAAAGCCCTTCAATATCATATACATCGCATGTATATATGCAATACCTCTCTATTAATTAATTTTTTATGAATCTAATTCACTTGAATTAATTTACTTGAATCTTATTCAAATATTACTTTCCAATTTAATTATGAATCATATCCATAATTAATTATATATTAATCACATTAAAATATAGTTTTCTCAAATTAATTTGAACAATTCAAATTATCCCTTTTAAGTATTCTCTAGTGAGCTAACGAGAGGACCCGGTGAATCTATAGATCAGAAGCTCCAACAATATGAGATTAATTGGTTAAACTCTTTAACCAAGTTAATGAATATTCCTTAATTGTTGGTACATTCCACTAAAGACCCACAGCTGCACTATTCTCACTACAAATATATTTATGTGTTCATGAATCTAGACCAATAACAACGAGTTAATCCTTCACGAGTGTTCGTAACTCCAACTAGATCAAATTACTATTTTACCGTGGGTTACCTTTGACTCCTTAAGAACCAGTGCTTCTCTAATGAACAACCTGTTTATGTTCCAACCAATAAGTAGAAACCCTTCTTGAGCTGACGAGAGGGTAGGACCCTTTGTTCAAGTCTTGGAGACAACACTTAAGGGAACACTCATCTACTTACCCTCAAGGAGGGAAGGAGTGAATTCCATCTTGTATAATTATGTTCCCAGCTCCCCACTTGGTCTCGTCCCTAAAATGGTAGGCTTATTGGGTCGACGATCTGATCACCCTCACCCATGCAAATCAAAGCACAATCCTTTGTGAACATGAGTTCATAATATACTAAGGATTGAGACTAAGCCGCCTAAGTCATCCTATTGAAATAACTAAACTAGTCAACGATGTTAAATCTAGTGGTTACTATTTTGCGGTCCAGTCTTATGCAAACTCTTTGCATAGGATACCTCTACTCGCGTGTCACCTAAACGAACGCGTTGGATCATTGTGTTTGTATCGAATACAAAGTGGGTCGTATCCATAGTGTTACTAGGATAAGGTACCTAACCTTATCCCTAACTATAGATCTTTTAGGCTAAATCTTGAACATTGATCCACGTATGTCTTTACATATAGTTCAAGACTCATAAGGCAACCTTGGATGTTAGTTTATTGGATTTAGGGTTATTAAGAAAAATTAGACAACAATATAAACAATAACATTTATTGATTGAACATCTATAACTCTTTATTGATGACGGTCAATTAATAACATTTACTATCTACGAGTTTTAGTGCATAAAACCCAACAATAATAAACTTCAATGGTTTAGTTAGTTTGATATTGGGTGAAATTTAGTTGGAAGTTTCTATAGATTTATCAGTATTATTGGATTTTGGTCATACTAATATTCAATATGTATTCCAAATAAAACAATATAAGGATGTTAGTTGGTATCTGTCCTTGGCTAAAGATTTAGAGACTAGGCATCCTTTAGTTGCTCATGTTAGTCATCATTCTGTAGAAGGATCTTGCAATGGTATTAGTGGTGGAGGTGGTGATAGATTGATGTATTTGGAAGTAAAGAAATACTGTCCAAGTGTTTTTATGTAATAGTAGTGAATAAGAATTTTCAATCCAGGACCACACGATTAAATTCAAAGTCACTTAAGTTGAAATGTTTGCAAGAAGGTTGTCAATGATATGTTCTGGTATCTCGGTATAAGAAGAGTGAGTTGTGGATGCTTAGAAAGTACATTTCTAACCAAAATTGTTCAATGAATACAACTCAAAGTTGTCATAGGCAAGCTTATTCATCTGTAATTAGGGACTGCTTGAAAGAGGATTTTAGGTTTATCTTTACTGATCACTCCCTTCCTAGAGATATTGTTCATAAGGCTCATACTAAGCTTGGAGTTAATATTAGTTATCAAAAAGCTTGAAGGGAAAAAGAACACATATTAAGATCATTAAATGGTGATGCAACTGAATCATATAGCTTCATTCCATAGTTTTTTGAAAGGTTGAAAGAAATGAATCCAGGTATTATTACAAATGAAGTATTCTTCTTATAAAATTTATATCACTATTTATTGTAGATAAACTGTGATAGACATATATCATTGTCTATTAGTGATAATTGTGCATAACTGTTTATCACTATCTATCCCTAATAGACTATGATAGACATCTATCACTGTCTATCTACCAATGAAAGATAATGATAGATTTGTTACCATTGTTACTAATAATTGTTTTCATGTATTTTTTCAGGAACATACACTGCTTTACACATTGATGAAAATGGACATTTCAAATTATGTTTCATGGCTATTGGTGCATCTATTGAAGGATGGAGGTACTATAGACCTACCATATCTGTTAATGGCACGTTTTTTAGGTATAAGTTTGGTGGTACTCTACTATCAACTTCAGCACTAGATGGTAACAATAATATCTTTCCCCTTGCATTTGCTATCGTAGATTTTGAAAATGATGTGTCATGGAAATGGTTTTTCCAAAATATCTAAACTAGTTTAGGGGATAGAGGACATAGTCATTGTCTCAGATCGACATTTAAGCATTCCAAAGGGTGTCTTAAGTGTGTTTTGCAATGTTGAGTACTGTGTGTACATTTATCATGTTCTGTGAAATTTGAAGAAGTCGTTCAAGGATCCTTTGATTGACTAGTTTTACTTTAGTTGTGCTAAATCTTACACTCTTGATGATTTTGAGTTTATTATGAGATTTATGGAGTTACCTTATTAATGTAGGATTTGGGAAGTGGTCTCGTGCATATTCTCGAAGAAGAAAGTATGAAATGATGACAAAAAACCCTTTAGAGTCCATAAATTCTTTTTAGAAAGAGAATAGAAACTTACCTATTGCAAGTTTACTAGATGCAATTAGAGATTTATTGCAAAAATGGTTTCATGATCAAAGGAAAGCTAGTTTGTCAACGAAAACAATTTTGGCTCCTTGGGTTGAGAATATATTACGCAACCAACATGAAAAATCAAGAAGTTTCATGGTAATGATTCCTTATTCTTTTTAATTTTTGTTTGTTTTTAGATATATAAAATTGACAGGAGAATAATAGTCAGTGATAGATTTCTATCACTGTTTATATTTGGTATGTTTGTAATGTGCTGATTTCTTTTTCCATTTTTATTTATTAGGTTCATCCTATTAACAACATTGAATACTCAGTAATGGATGGTGATAAACAATTTCTAATAAAGCTTGATTTGGGATCTTGCAACTGTCGAGTATGGGATTTTGATGAAATTCCATGCTCTCATGCGCTTGTTGTTCTTCAGCTGCTTAACATAGATACTTATTCTTATGTATCTGATTATTATTATTCAAGCGCATTTTCATCGATATATATGGGTTGTGTTCGACCTGTTGGAGTCCATTCAAATTGGAGGGTTTTAGATGATGGCATTATAACATTACCTCCTATTTTTAAACGTTCAGCAGGAAGACCTAAGAAACAAAGGATCCCATCTGTAGGTGAAGCTAAAAGGAGTCGTTAAGTTGCAATCGTTATCATTGTAAAGGTCACAATTCTTGGACTTGCGAACTTCGCCAAATTATTCGATGATATAATCATTATGGTTGCATTTCTCCCTTGTATAGCCAAATGGATTGATATTAGAATTTACGAAAGTTATTTTTCCCCTTGATTGATCTATTATTGAGTTTGTAAATGAATGGAACAATATTTTTATTGAATAAAATTATTTAATTTCTTTGTTTATATTCCTTTTCTAGGTTGAAACATGTGATATACACACTTATACATGTTTATATTCCTTTTCTAGGTTGAAACATGTGATATACACACTTATACACACACTAATATATACTGATGGATACTGATAGATTTCTACTAGTGTCTATCATTTATACACACTGATATACTATTGTGTTGATATACACTGATATCTTTCAATCAATGTATATCACTAGTAGAGAGTAATTTATTTTCTTCCTTTTGACTATTCTGAAAATGAAGATATTTGATGAATTAATGCTCGATATATGTGTTAGGGTTAATACCCTAAATTTCGTATGGTCATGTAGTTTGTTATTGTATTGTACAAATATTTTATTTATTTAATAAAATATGAGATGTTTTATTTGACATTTAGTAGCATTAAACCCACAAACTAATAAACTAACATCCAAGACTATTTTCTATAGCTTAAACATGTGTGTAGAGACATACAGGTGGATCGTTTAAGTGATAACCTAACTGGTCTGTAGTAGATAGATCCGCTGGATTGATAACATAAGCTAACATAATCATTAAGCACTCTAATTACACTTAATTTAAGTAACAAGCATGATAAAAAAAAACAGGTTTTTATACAAGAGGGTTTCAGAAGTACAACCTTTGTAGAATCCTTCAAATACTTGCGTATCTCCATGAATTTGACCTTCAAATCTCCAGTAGACCACCAAGAGAATCTTCTCTACCATTCTCAGTCGATTTGGGTGGTGGAACTTTGAATCGAGAGGGATTAAGATGGGTTTTTTTTTAAGAGCAAACCTAATTTTTGCAGAATTTCTATCAAATTGGATTGCATGAAGCTTTAAAACTCAGAAATTAAAGTTTTTATTAAGTTCAAACATGCGAGCACTAATTAATTTAGTTGATTAATACTTCAATTAATGTTTAGAAAGTGGGCTAGGTGTTATTTTATGGATTAATCCACTCAAAATCTATTTTTGGGATAAATCCATTTTGAAAATTTAAAAATTCTTTTTAAATTCTCATTTTTCATTTTAAAACCAAATTTAATTTAGATCTAAATTAAATCTAAATTAAATCCACTTTGACTATTTTATGGTTTAGTCTTATACTAACGTCTTTTGCATAGGATGCCCCCACTCGCATGTCTCCACATGAATGATTTTGGGATCACATCGTTTGTATTAGTATACAAAGTCGGTCGCATTCATAGTGTCCCTAGGATGAGGCACCCAATCTCATCCATATACTTATAGACCTTTTAGACTATATACTATAACTTAGTCCTCTTTTATGTCTTCTACATAAAGTTAAAGTATTCATACTATAGCCATGAGTTCGTTTATTGGATTTTGTAACAGAATGCAATTTCAATAATACTTTTATTGAAAATTAGAATATCGAGATTTAGGACATTCCCAACAATCTTCCACTTAGACTAAAACACCAGTGGGTTACAGATATATACAAATGTATAATGTTGAGAAAAGAAAAAATACAATCTAGGGCATCTATATACTCTTGACATGGATACCTTATCATGGTGACACTACGAGTACGACCCACTTTGTAGATGTCACTGAAGTGATGAAAACCTTAAGGCATAGCGGAAGCCAAAATACAGAACCATTTCATTTTTTTTTTAAAATTGGCATTTAAAATCAAAACAATTTTGCATTGGAATAAAAGGTAATATCGATTAAGCATACAATTCCCAAAAAGAAAAATTACACAGGGGAAGAAACCCTACCTTGCAAACCTTTTGACAATTCCGTAGAATTTTTCTGTTGAATTGAGATTGGGCACCGCCAAGGAAACCTCCCTATTCTTGTAAGAAATTGAGGCTATGGAGAATTATGAGATTCTTTCTTTTTGGATTTGGGAATATCACAAAATGATTTTTCTTTCTTTCCTTTGCAAAAACAAAACTCTTTTGTTAGATTTTGTTAAAGAGAGAGGGATAGTGAGAGAGGAGAGAAAATCCCATGTTTTCTCGTAACTTCCCTAAAATGGGAAGTTAATTTGTTTAATTTAATTTAATTTAAATTAATTAATTAAATCATATTTAATTAAATTATCATTTAAATCATATTTAAATGATTTTCTCTCACATAACTTATAGCTTAAATGTGTATCTAATGTACATTAATTTTAACCTAAAGTTTTGATTTAATCAATTTAATTAAATTCAAAATTAAATTAAATTAAATAAATAATTAATTCTTTAGTTAATTAATCATCCAATTAAATATTACATATTTAATTTAATTTCCCATTTGAATCATATCAAAAACCATTTATCTCATTTAACCTATAGTTTTAATGTGCATCCAATGCACATTATTTTTAACTTATAGATTTCAAAATAAATCTTATTCATATTAAATTAATATTCTAACTCCTTTCAAATATTTAGTTCTCTCATTTATTTACTTTGGATCATATCCAAAATTAATAATAAAGGCTAAAATTAAACTTTATATTAAAATGTATCAACATACAATAAAAAAATTCTCAATTCTAAAATCGAACATTTCAAATTCAATTTAATGACAAATTACCTCAATACCCTTTATAAGCTTGGAAGAGGACCTAATGGACCTGCTAAAGACCCATAATTGCACTCTTTTCACTACAAATATGTTTCTGTGTCCACGGATATAGACCAAAAAAAGAAAGTTAGTCCTTCACGAGTGTTCATAACACCAGTTGGGTCAAATTACCGTTTTACCCCTAGGTTACCTCTACATCTTTAAGTACCAGTGCTCCTATAATGAACAACCTATTTATGGTCCAACCATTAAACAGAAACCCTCTCGTGCCAGTGAAAGGGCAGGGTCCTTTGTTCAGGAATTTTGGAGACACTACTTAAGGGAACACTCATCTACTTATCCTGAAGTCGGGAAGGAGTGAAATCCAACTTGTATGATTATGTTCCTAGCTACCCACTCACTCTTATCCCCAAAATAGTAGGCATATTGAGTCGGTGAACTGGCCACTCCCACCCATACAAATTAAAGAACAATTCTGTTGGGTTTTATATCCTAAAACTTGTGGTTTGTAAACAATAAAGTTATTCTGTTGATCAATAAAGATGTTACAATTGTTGTAAAGTGCTACAAACGAAGTGATCCTCATTATTTCATGTGGAGACATGCGATTAGGGCGTCCTATGCGAAGGGTCAGACTAAGAAATAAGTTACTCTTACTTTATAACGCTGTTTATTGTTTAAGACTGACTATTTCAAATCGATGACCTAAGTAACTTAATCTTAATTCTGAGCTAACTATGAACACCTGTTTTTTTCAAGATTATTCTTAGATTTGGTTGGGTGAGAGTTGGCTTAACAGTGCCGACTCAATAAGCCTCCCATTTCAGGGGTAAGACCGGGTAGATAACTAGGGATATAGGTTGCAAGATAGAATTCACTCCTACCCACTATTAGGGATAGTAGAGAGCTTGTTCTCTAAGTATTGATTCCAAGTCTTGAACAAGGGGCCCCACCATCTCATTAGCCCGAGAGGAACTCAATTTAGTGATTGGATTACAAATCAATTGTTCATTAGAGAATCATTGGGACTTAAGGAACAAGATGTAATCTCGAGGGTAAGACAACTATTGACCCAACCATTATTATGTATAACATGTGAAGGGTTAACTTACTAATTACGGTTATATTGAGTGGACACAATTATATTTACAGTGAGGGGAGTGCAACTACTGGGCTTTAGTAGAGTGATCCGGTAGTTAATGAATGTTAATTAGTTAGGTTTAAAGAGTTTAGTCGATTAATCTCGGATCGTTGGAGCCCATGATCTGTAGGTCCATTAGGTCCCTTTATTAGCTCTCAAACGAATTAAATCTTAGAACAGAGTGATGAGTTTAATTTGAAACGTTCAAAATCAAATTAAGGGAATTAGTAATTATATGCAATATAATTACACATTTAATTATTAAATTAAATGAGATTGGAGAGTCAGATTATATTGAAATTTGATTTAAATATTAATTAAATAAATAGAGATTCATGGTGTTGGAATTGATATTTAATTAATTTAATATTTGATATTAAATTAATAAGATTTAATTAAATTATTTAATTAATTATTAATTTTATTTAAAAATTAATTATTGGATTAATTTTGGTAAAATTAATAAAATTTTAGTTTAACTAATGAATTAACATTGAAATTTGGTTTAATTTTGAAAAGAATTTCAAAATTAATAGAAAATTTTGATTTGGAAAAATCCACTAAAAGTAGAATTTTTCCACTTGCATAACACCTATTATCACACTCAAATTCCACTCATAATTGGAAGTAGGATCTGACTTTCTTTTATGCAAAGTAATTGCATGATGTACTTGTACAAAAATTGAAGGTTTTTTAGCTGAAAAGGAGGCCATGCATATGGTTTTTTTGATAGAGAAAAAGCCGAAGAAAAAGGGTTCTTCTTCCTTGAGCTATAAAACTCCAGAAAGTTACTTCTTCAAACTTTCCTAAAAATTAGCTCATTTTGATTCCCACAAATCACTAAGGTCTAAAGAGAATAGTAAGAAAGATCTTTTGGTGGTCTACCCTTTGTACCCGAGGAGATTGGAGCTGAATTTGAAGATCAAAGTCATCAAAGGTGAGTTTTTTTCCCCTGAAACCCTCTTTTTATTTGATGAGCATGCTTAATTTGAGCTAAAATTGATGAGTTAGAGTGTGTAATGATCTTGAATTATTTCGTTGACGGCTTGCTAAATCTAACAAATCCCTCGTAAATAGGAGTTCATAATATACTTAGGAGTAAGATTAAGTTGCCTAGGTCATCCTATTGAAATAAAAACTTAACTAGTCAACGGAGTTACATATAGTGGTTACTATTTCGCGGTCCGGTCTTGTGCAAACTCATTGCACAAGATTCCACCACTTGTGTGTCTCCTACACGAACGTGTTGGATCACTGCGTTTGTATCAAATGTAAAGTGGGTCGTATCCATAATATTACAAGGAAAAAGTACCCAACCTTATCTCTATACTATAGACCCTTTAGGTTGTATCTTAAACATTGATCCCTATATGTCTCTACATATAATTCAAGACTCATAAGACAACCTAGGATGTTAGTTTATTGGATTTTAGGGTTAATAAGACAAAATTAAATAAAACATCAATAATACTTATTGATAAAAAGATTAATAACTATTTATTAATGACAGTCATTTAATTACATTCACTATCTACGAGTTTTAGAGCATAAAACCTAACAGTTACAATTGTTGTAAAGTGCTACAAATGATCTGATTCTGATCATTTATGTGGAGATATGTGAGCGGTGTGTTCTATACAAAGGAGGTTGTATAAGGCTGGACCATGAAATGACTAGTCTCATTACATAATGCCGTTCATAATAGAGACTTACATTTCACCAAGATCACCATAGGTGACATGACCTAAATCCTAAGTGAGCTGTGAACTTCTGTCTATAAAGGCGGTACTTTAATTTGTATGGGTGAAAGTTTCTAGATCGCCGACTCAACAAGCCTACTATTTTGGAGATTCATCTAATTGGAGAGCTAGGAACACAGCTACACAAGATGGAATTCACTCCTTCCCTGAGTCGGGGTAAGTAGATAAATTGCTCCCTTAAGAGTTGATTCCAGGGCTTGAACAATGTGGCGCCACACCCTCTCCTGGCCCGCGAGGGATTTGGTCATAGTTGGACTATGACTTATTATCCATTAGTGGGACCAGTGGCACTTAAGAAATTAGATGTAACTATAGGGGCAAAATGGTAATTTTGGCCTAGCTGTACTTATGAGCAATCTGTGAAGGGTCCTCGCACTGTTGACTAGTTATATTCAATTGACACTGAAATATATTTGTAGTGCGAAGAGTGCAGCTGTTAATCTTTAGTGGAGTACCCGACAATTAATGGATGTTGAATAATATAATTAAAGGAGTTTAATTAATGATTCAAGTACCATTGGAGCTTCAAGCTACAAGCCTATAAAGTCCCCTTTATAGCTCAATGAGGATTAGATGAGAATCAATTTTGGATTAATTTGAATTGTTCAAATTAATCGAGAGAATTAATTATATGTGATATAATTAATTTAATTTAATTATATATGATGAATTACTATAATGTTTTTGATACATTATATTATAAAGTTTATTTGAGAGTAAATAAATATTTGAATATGATTGAGAAAATTTAAAACTATAGGTTATATTGTATGTGATATAATACTAAACCATAGGTTATATGTTTAATGTCATATAACCTATATATATTTATTAATTAAACTTAATTTATTGTATTTAATTTTTAATTTTAATTAATGGGAGGGGAAATAACTTCTCTCCCTTATTTTTTCTCAACTAATATGGGGGGGGGGGGGGGGGATAATTGAGGGTTGTTTCTCTTCTTCATTCATTCAGTGATTGAGACTTACAGAGAACGTTCTCTGCAAAAATTTGTTTTACAGAAAAACTCTGAGAAAAGTTCTCAAGCTTTCACATGACCCTCTCTTTTTCGCTCTCTTCCAAAAACCTAAGAGCCCACAAAACTCCTTTTTGTTGTTTTATCGACTCCGGAAAAGAGAAATCATAAGTGAAGATTAGATCTTCAAGGGTGAGTCCTTTTACTCATTTTCTCATTTAGCATGCTGTAATTAAATTAATGCATAATGTTTTTGTTTAATTCTATAAAATTCATGATTCAGTAAAATTGGGATTTGGGATTGATCCCTGCTTCCGCTCAAAGACCTTCAACGGTTCCTTCAATATGGATATTGAACTCGTCTAATGGTCAATTTGAAAGTCAATGTTTCTTTTTTACCATATGATGTTGTATATCAGTTTTGGTTATTAAAATTTGTATATCGATTTCATTTTTTATGTAGAAGTTGTTGCAATATTAGGATTATGCATGGTTGATTCAATTTTGGCATCAGACACTGGAACTAGAAGCATTATATATTATAGTAATTGAGTTGAGAGTTGATAGACACTGATAGAAGTTTAATAATGTTTATCAGTTAACTATGAAATTTCTTCCATTAATAACTATATCTAATAGACACTGCTAGACTTCTATCATTGTCTATCAATGATAGAATTCATGATGTACCTAATAGAATTATATTCAACATATATTTGATAGTGGTTTATTCATCATGTACCTGATAGAATTTTATCCAGCATATACACAAAATTTATAAAACTTGTAAAATCACAACAGATACCATCATTAATGTAAAGTAGAATTCTTATAGATGTAGATCTAACATCAATGTTTATTGTCATTGGTCTTGTAACATTCACAAAATAACATAGTTCATTGTCAGTAGTATTATAGTCTTTTTCAATAACATTCTAAAATCAAGTTCTAACATTGAGTCTGAGAAGGTTGAGATTAAAATTGAGAAGGTTGAGATTGAGTTAGAGAGTTTAATTGAGAGATGTTTAAGTCGAAGCCTGGAGCACTGTCCATCAATGAAGTTGTTTCCTTCTTTTGCTTCTTTTTAGGAGGTGCTTTGTTCATTGCCTTTGCCTTCGCTGTTTGTTTCCTTTCTTTCCTGGGTCTCTCATTCACAATTTTCCTGTCATCATCTAATACTTTTGGTGTAAACTTAGTACGCTTCCCTTTTCCTTCAGCTTCAGCAATCTAAAATAATTGTAACAACAAAGAAAGTTAAGTGTTAGAATGGGAAAACTACATATCATGATATCATTAACTATTTATATCTTTTTATCAAGAAATATATGAACATAATATTAACATACAAATTGATTTATCATAAAATGTTTCACTATCTACTGTTGATAGATAGTGATAGTGGTCTATCACTCTCTATTAATGATAGCTAGTGATAGACAACTGTCACTCTATCCATCATTATATCAACTAATATGTACAAATATCTAGTGATATAACTGGCAACAACAACTATTTAGATCTATATAGCAAGAAATATATGAACATAATATTAATATACAAATTGATTTATCAAAAAATATAAGTATCTACCATTGATAGACAGTGATAGTCATCTATCACTCTTTATCATCAGTGATGTACGGTGATAGACCATTATGACTCTATTTATCATGATATCAAATATCTAGTGATAGAACAGACAACTAATTACCTTCTTTTTCCTTGGTTGTTTTCTTTTATTTTCAAGTTTTTTTTTCTTTTCATTCTCATTTTCTTCTTCAGTTTCTTCCTCAACAACTTGTTCTTCAACATGCTCTTCTTGTTTAACAACATTTTTTCCTTCATCAACATGCTGTAATAAATAAAATAATAGTATAGTGTTAGACATTGATAATATTTTATAAATATCATTAATTAATTATACTTTTTCTCATTTTTTAGTTTTGGTCTTCTCTTATTTTTTAGTTTTTCTTCTTTGTCAAATAGATCAAATTCATCTTCTTTTTCAAGCTCAACTTCCTGCAATAGATCTAAAATTCTAAAATACTGAAGAAAACAACCTATCGCTTTATTTTCTTTCATAGTGTCTAGATATTTACCTTATTCTTTTGCTGAACGTGATGAATTTTTCCATATGTTCCTCAGCTTCAAATTCTTTTCATTGCATTACATGTAATGTGTCATTGTTACATAAGAACTAAGGAAGTTATAAAGGTATATTATTGTCTATCAATGATAGACACTGATAGAATTCTATCAGCATTTATCAGTGATAGATACTTCCTGATAAAAGTCTTTCATTTAGATTTTTACTTAGATATTTACCTTATCCTTTTGTTGAACATGATCAGTTTTTTTTCCAGATAATCTACAACTTCAAATTCATTATGTTGCAATAATACAATGTAATATGTCATTGTTACATAAGAATCAAGGAAGTGATAGAGATAGAATTCTATCAGTGTTTATCACTGATGGACAATGATAGATCTAATTGACTTTCAAGAAAAAGTAGCTTAAAAGAGGAAACAAAGTAGCTTAAGAGAGGAAGCAAATCTTTTCCTTTCCATCCTCTTTCTTAAACTCTGTTGTTATTTCTTGTGTCTTTGGGGTTTCCAAAGGTAGAGTTTGAATATGATCAAAATCATCTTGTGTTTCAATCTCTTGTGTTTGTATATTAGATCCTAAAACAAAAAACTTAAATCAAACAAAAAGATAATGAAAAGAATGAGATTCCTATAACAAAAGACATAAATCAAAAGGAAGAAAAAGGCATTGATAGACAGTGATATACTTCTATCACTGTATGTCAGTACAAAAACTTGTATACAAACCTAACCTTCATTCCCAGTTTCCTACAAGAAAAATCAATTTAGTTTAGTTAGTAAATTATGTTTACATTTTAAAAATAAAATACCACATAGCAAAAGGCTTACCTGAGCTATGTAATTCGTAGCATAATTCACCATTTTATCAATTTCATTATTTCTTTCAAGAATTTGTAAGCTACAAGAAGGAACTTTGTTTTTCTATGGTCTCCTCAAGCTCTTTTTATTGTTCTTCTTGTGGAAGTTCTTCAATTGGAAGTCTATCATTCAGTCTTTCCATGATTGTTTTTAACATTCTGATGATCTCTTCTTGGTCTTTTTTCAAACTCTTCTACTCTTTTTCTACCATCCGTTGGCCATCTTTCAGTTCTTCTATTTCCTCCTTTATATTTTTCTCATGCTCTTTTTTTCCTCAAATTAATTCTCTTTCTTTATTTCTTTCTTTTTCTGTATTTCTTTCTCCTTTTATTTGTTCATTCTCATTTTTTTTTTCAAATCTATAAATATTTGGTGGTGGTTGATTATGATTTTTTTTTCCCATTGGAACTAGTGGAATTACACAAAACTACAAGTTTTAACACATGTTAAATCATTAGATCCAAAATAAGAAAACATTAACAAGCTTTGTTATGATATATGTCTATCATTGTTTTTTGCTGATAGAGAGTAATAGACTTCTATCATTGCCTATTACATGTCAATCAGGTGATATTATTGATAAAAATTATATATGTCTATATTCTATCATTGACTATCATTGACTATTATCATTCAATGAACATTGGTAGAGACTATCTCTATCTATCGCTGATAGATACTGATAGAAGTTTATCACTGTTTATCAGTAATAGTCAGTGATAGAAATCTATCACCATCTATCAGCGATAGACTACTATCTGTTTTTTGTTTGAAACCATTACAAGTAATAAAAATGATGCTAAGAAGTTATAGGAAATACTTACATCATTTCTTTGAAAGACATTCTCTTCAAGATTTCTCCAATAATCAGGTTCCAAGCATTCCCATGATATTATTGTTGGATATTGATTGCAAATTTTTCTTCCAAATCCAAGATCTATTGCTAAAAGTTTCGATTTTGTTTCAAATGCCCGATAAACTCATGCCAAAGAGAAAACTTGAAGGCATACATAATCCTTTTCAGTGGAAGAAGTCTTTTTGAAAAATTGATATGTCAAGTTATATGACAATCATCCTCAATGATAGGTTTTAAATGCTTGTTCATTGTCCAGTATGTCGACATGTTTTCAGTTAAAAACATTGTGTCCTTGCCTAGGGATTAATAAGAACTCCAAGAAAAGGGGGTTTGCCAACTTAACCTTGACACTATCACTTTCAGAATCATGTAAGAACTTAAAGCTTCTTTCAACGTCATTTCTATCAATTGAATCATCATTCTCAAAGACTCTTTCCCTATATTTAGAAATTTGATCTTTTTCTTCCAAATCTATTGGTGGTAGTTGAGTACCATTTAAACCTATGATTAAGCAAAGTTCTTTTAATCCAAACTCTACTATATGCCCATTAAAGTTAAAAGCAAAGCCATTTGGCTTCTTTGTGACACATTGTTTTCTTATAAGGTAATTTATGAACTTTGTGGGCATTTTCTCAATTTTTAGATCTAGAAAGTGGTTGAAAGGACCATTTCTAAAAGTATTTAAATTTCTATCATCTGATTGCTTCTTTATAGTTTGTATTACATATAATGAGATGTATATTGTTATCCTCAAAGGCTTGTTTTAGTCTTGTATTATTATTTGATGTTCATGTTTCTATTCCATTTTTTAAACATACAACTATCAACAATAAGCAAGTGATATATGTCTATATTCTATCATTGACTATCACTCACTATTATCATTCAATGAACATTGGTAGCGTTCTATCACTTTCTATTTTGTGTCTATCAGCTGATTTCGACAGTGATAGATTTCTGTCATTGTCTTCAATGATATACAATAATAGAAACCATGAAATGTGATAGATAGTGATAGTGTCTATCACTGTCTATCAAGTAATTCTTTATATACTAAAGTACGACATCAATCCTACAAGGAAAAGAAATATCAAAACACCAATTGTAAGTAGCGCCTAACTAAACATATCTAAGAAAACATATGTATACATTGGTAGTGGTACGAATGATAGACAACATAGAACACTTAATGCCACATATAGACATTGACAATAGTCTATTAGTGTCTGTTTGTGATAGACATTGATAGACTTCTACATTTTCTATGTGAAGGGATTGGAATTCCCTTAAGCAGAAGCAATTATCGAACACAATTTTAGTTTTACAGAATCATGCAAATCACAGAGAAGGTAAAAAAAATATGCATTCTAATTAAGCGTGCAATTAACCCAAAAAAAAAAGGAAGAGGAAGGAGAGATCTAGAGATCACTTACCTTTGAAGGCCAATTCTTCGCGTTCCTCGCCAACTTGCGCTGTCTTCTCCTGATCTCACAAACACTGCAATTGGACATCGCCATGGGGTCTTCCCCGTTATTCTCAGGGATGAGAATCGTGTAGAGGTATGAGCTTGCACTTAATATCGACTTAGAGAGGAGTATGAGAGATTTTTCTGGGAAAAATTTATGAAAAACCTAGAGAGAAGGAGATGGAGGTAGAAAAAGCAGTTCTTTTTCTCTCTCCAATTTTTTCTTTTCTTTACATAAAAACATGAGAGATTTGAGGGTTGAGGAAGTGATAATTGTTGTGTTGTATGTCCTAAAACTCGCAGTTTGTAATATTAAACATATTCTATTTTACAACAATGATGTTATTGACGTTTATTCAATAAAACTGTTATTTAATATGTAAACTACACTTCTAAAGACTAAATCCAATAAACTAAGGTCCATGACTATTACATGAATAATTGGACTTTATGTCAAGACATAAGAATGGATCAAGTTCGAGTAGATAGCCAAAATGATCTATAGTATACGAATAAGGTTGGGTACTTTATTCTGGTAAAACTATCGGTTGTGGCCCACTTTGTATTTAGTACAAATGATGTGATCCGGAATCGTTCATGTGGAGACATGCGAGTGGGGGCGTTTTATGCAAAGATTTTGTATAAGATCGGACCAAGAAATAAAGTCACTCTTACTTTATAATGTCGTTTACTGTTTAAAATTGACTCTTTCAAAGTGATGACCTAAGTAACTCGACCTTAATTCTGAGCTAACTATGAACTTCTGATTATTCGGGATTATCCTTAAATTTTCATAGTAGAGGGTTGGCTCAACATCACTGTCTCAATAAGCCTCCCATTTTAGGGATAAGATTGGGTAGATAGTTGGGGACATAGGGTGTAAGAAAAAATTAACTTCTACCTACTTTTAGGGGTAATAGAGAGGTTATTCTCTTGTACTAATTCCAGGTATTGAATAAGGGGCCCCACCCTTTCACTGATCTGAGAGAGATTCGGTTTGGTGATTGGATCACAAACCGATTGTTCATTAGAGGATTAGTGGGACTTAAGGAGCAAGATGTAATCTCAGGAGGGGGGGGGTAAAGCAGCATTTGATTCAGTCGTTATTATGAACAATCTCATCAGTCTATGCAGAGACTTGTCTGTGAGCACGACCTTGACTACCACGTCCTCTGATAACGGGCAGAAATGCTCGTTATCATAGTGCTAAGTTCTTAAACAATGTTAGATTGCGTTGATGAAATATGTTAAATTGTATCCATTAAGCATAAATTCTATAATATTGTGGTCGCATGTGTCCAACGCATTAGAACAGTCGATCTTTATATTTTTGTGCAGAATATTCGTTAACGCAATGCAAAGATTGCGATCATAGGAATTCACTGATCGAGCGTAACTTCATCGTAAGGCTTTGTGTTGATCATGCTCGCACACATTCGCCAGAGAAGGATCGCCGCAACTGGTCAGCGCAACATGGTGGGTGCATACGGGTGAAAGGATAATTAAGAGCGATGGGACAGAAAGCTGATGACAGTCGGATCTAAATTAAGTTTACAGCCGATAACAGTCACGAAGTACATTCAGCTTTATCAGTGACAATTATTCAGCGCATCAGTCAGGAATTAAAGCTATCTCATCTGTACAACCAAGAGAGAGAAGCTGCCTTTCACCATGGAAGCTCTATAAATACCAAGTGCATTCTTCAGAGAAGAAGGTTGATCGGTTGATGAGTTAACTAGTTTCTTCTGTTCATAATTTCCTTTCCATTTTAAGGCGGAGCAAAAGAAGAGTGGTGGCGCTGGAGATCACCCAGGGAAACTCGAGAGAGAACCTTGGGGCGTAAGAGCAGAGAGCGGGCCGACTCTCGCGAGAGCGAGATTATCTTTAGAGCACGAGTAGAAACAGTATAAATGCTTGGCAACAAGAAATTGCTTCCAGGCTCTTTATTAAACTTGCATTGTTATTTTGTACTTCATCTTCATATCTATTTAATGGAAGTTCTATTTCTACATCTGCTCACTCTCTTAATATGCATGGGTAGCTAAGCTAGTTGAATGGGTTGAGAAGAACTAAGCTAACATGACCTAGGAAGTTTATTGCTTGCGATTGTCTTGTTTTATGCTGTGCAAAATACCCTTTAGAGTTACTCGATCGAGAGTCTAAAGAAAAAACCTAATGTCTTAAGAGAGCTAGGTTAGAATCTGGACTCGAAAAAGCAAGATTAGACTTGCATAAACAAGATATAGGGACTTAGAAATAAGCTCTATTTGTCAACACTGCATCGCATGCATCCTAGGAATAGGTATGATGATATGTGGTGGCCTTGTTTGTGTATCATTGCATAGACAAGAATTAGAGGTTTATGTGTAGGCCGTATAGACACCTTTGCACATGCATCGCATGCATTATAGTATTAGAAGTCGTAGCATTCACGCCGAGAGGTGGTTTACTATTGTATGCATGTTGCATGATCGCAAAGCATGAAAGCATTCTAAGGAGTGTTAGCCGAACCCTTCTCAACCTATTCACTACATATTCATCGCATCTCCCGTTTACAAACTCTTTTCAAACTTTGCCGCATTTTTTATTTAGCCGCATTTGTTATTTATTTTTCATCAACGCAGACAACAAACCCAACAATTTATTTATTTAACTGGTTAACGCAAGTCTTCAAAAAAATCACTAACGCAAACTATTTTCACAAGTCCCTGTGTTCGACCCTGGGCTTACTAGGAAACTCAGAGGAATTTACACTTGAATTCCATTGGGGAAACTTGAGTGCACAACGCAAATCCATCAATGCATATCATCCATATTTCCACCACATAATTTCGAGCATCATCCTCTTCTTCTTCAAACCAACCTCGCACCACACATAGCTCTGTAATGAGCGATGGGAAGAATAGCTACTCCTTTGGTCTGGAGATGTCCAAATTTGGTCGACGATCATCTTTCCAACGTTGATTGGAATGCGATGCATAATGCAATAGATCGCCATGACTCTTTCCCTTGAAATGGTGTGGTCGTGAGTTGTTGTCATCAATTTCTGCTTGATGCAGTAAACCCACACGTTGGCTTCAAGCGTCAAGTCGTGAGACGATAGCGTCTTAACCCCTTTGACAAAAATGTTACATTTCTTTTCGGGCAATGCTACCGCCTTTAAGGCCTTTTTCTGCTCCTCAGCGGTGGGGTTTTCAATGATTTGGTTTCCTTCAACGTCAGTAGTTTCTTTTAAGTTAAAAATTCTATTGATCTTTGAGACACCAAACCCGATTGAGCCATCCCCAATGTCAACCTTATATTGCCCCGAGTGGGGTTTCTCTTCATAAAATGCAGCGATTGTGGTCGCCTTGACCTTCTTCGCTCCTGTGCAAAAATCATGCCATCCCAATGCCTCGATCGTCTGCGTGATGAAGTCAGGGAGAGGCGATACAGATGGCAGAAAAACCATCTCTACCAGGATCGAGGGTCTCTTCTTTGGCACCCTTTCCTCCCTAGTGGTGCCTTACCCTTATCCTCTCTTTGCACCGTTTGTTTCTTTGGTGCCTTCTCTTTTCCTGCCGTGCTATTTCCAGTGCCTTTTTCCTTGGCCTCTTTTGTTTGCGTTCTTTGAGGCTGACGCTTAGTGCACTTTTCCGTTCTTTTGGCTAGCTCGCCTTTCCCTGTCACTTTCTTCTTGCATTTGTCGCTTAAATTCTATCGTGGCCCGCTCTATACTGTCCAAAGATTTTTCAGGTTAGGGTGGCAGACATTCTAACTCCTCATCGCATAGTTCATGATGAAATTCAATTGCGGCGATGAGCGCTGACACATCCTTCCGAAGGTTTCCTAGACCTTTACGTACTTTCTTTGCTTTTTTCTGAAACTCCTTGGCCAATGCCTCGACAGATGAGGCTGCAGCACCAGAACGACTGCTTTTCTTAGTTTTTCGATCTCTTGAGTTCAGTTGGTTGACGACTTCCTCATCAAGTTGCTCAAGTGGTTTAAGGGTTTGAAGGATATCGCCATAAACCTCGCGTTCATCTCTTCGTCTGACCTCGCTTGTAGTGGAGAGGTCTTGAGGGTTTTGACCAAGAGATGAGGTAGATTGCAAAAGAGCAGGGGCTGAGACGATTAGGGTAGAAGCGAATGGATGGGCGGAAGCTACCGTAGCTTGTGGCGCGTATGTGGGTGGTGGGGCGGTTGGGAAGGCAATGGGCTGCAGCGAAGTCGTCCTTGAGACAACTTCAAATGTGGAACATAGGTTGGATGAATGGGTTGAGGTAGGGGTACCCTTGCTGCTTGCTATTTGGAAAGGAGATTGCTGGAATCTGAAGGGAATGTTGGTCGGAAATGGATATTATTCGTCGGAGGTTAGCACCAGCTTAGAAATTTTTAAGAAATAGTGAAGGTGAAACGTTTGACTAATGGGGGGGGGGGGGGGGTAAAATAGACGAGGAAGGAGAAGGGGATGGGGGTTGTGCAAACCCTAAAACATCAACCTAATGCCAAATTAAATGAGGTGACAATTTTGACGCATTTTCAGTCTCTAGAGGAGACGTACGGTGTCCTTACCTTCGATGGGCTGATATTGTAATCGCGAAGAATAGTGGTTTTCCAAACGCTCAATTGATCGCGTGTTTTAAGCCCATCGTATCACTCCGTCGCATTCATCCATTGAGATCAAAATGACGCAATTAAAATGATAGAATGAAGTACGAAGTTGAAAAAGAGTTGACAGTCATACAAAGTAGTAAAATTGCAAAAAGTAAAATAGATTCTGAAAGAAAACAAAAGGATACACAAAAGGATATACTTCGTCCCTGATGAATGTATGCCGCTTATCATAACAAGGACTGAGTGTTTCTTCTTTATTCTGGCTTATCCAAGTCAATGGAGGTTTTCTTACGCTCTCAACGATATAGCTTTACTCTTTATCCATTCACTTTAAATACATTGGTCCCATCTTCATTGGTCAATTCCACCGCTCCATGCGGGAATATTCCTTGATTATGAATAGCCCAGACCAATGCTACTTCAGTTTTTCAGGAAAGAGACGCAGCCTGAAGTTGAACAGCAATACCCTTTTACCTGCCTCGAGGTTTTTCTCATAAAGACGCTTATCATGCCATCGCTTAGTGCATTCTTTGTAAATTTTGGAATTCTCATACGCTTGTAATCTCCACTCATCCAGCTCTAGTAGTTGAAGTTTTCTTTCTTCTCCTGCAGCCTTAAGATCAAAGTTGAGTTTCTTAACTGCCCACATCGCCTTATCTTCCAGTTCCAATGGTAGATGATAGACCTTTCCAAACACCAATGCATATGATGACATGCCTATAGGTGTCTTATAAGCAGTCTGATATGCCCACAAGGCATCATCTAGTTTCATGGCCCAATCCTTCCGCGATGGGTTCACCACCTTCTCTAAGATTGACTTGATTTCTCTATTAGAAACCTCTGCTTGTCCATTTATTTGGGGGTGATAAGCGGTAGCGATCTTATGGTGGACATTATATTTGATCAACAGTTTACTAACAATGCGATTCACAAAGTGGCGATCTTATTATGGCACGTGGAGTGCCAAAATGCGTAAAAATGTTTTTCTATAAGAACTTAGAGACTGCTGCCGCATCGTTTGCAACGCATGAAACAACTTTAATCCATTTGGAAACATAGTTGATAGCCAATAGAATGTGTTTATGACCATTTGACGATGGAAATGGTCCTATGAAATTTGTTCCCCAGATGTCGAATAGCTCCACCATCAGAATGATGTTCATTGGTATCGCATTTTTTTGTGAAATGCTTCCAATGCGTTGTCACTTGTCGCATTTCATGGAGTATTCTCGTGCGTCTTTAAACAGAGTGTGCCAGTAATACCCACATTGCAAAACTTTCGTTGTCGTGCGCTATTCGCCGAAATGCCCTACATAAAATGATTCATGACATTGAAATAATATGCGATGGAAAGTAGTTTCTGGAACACAAAGTCTCAATATTTGGTCTGGTCCCCTTTTGTAGAGATTTGGATTGTCCCAGTAGTAAAATTTGCATTCATGTATGAGCCTTTTCTTTTGATCGGATGTGTAGTTTTCAGGGAATTGTTTGCAGACCAAGAAGTTGACAATATTCGCATACCAGGGTTGAAGTTCTTCAATCTTAGCAGCTGCTCATTAGGAAATGAGGCGTTTACCACTGATTGGATGTGATCCACTTCTGGATTTTCTAATCGCGATAGATGGTTAGCGACCTTGTTTCCTGTTCCCTTTCGGTCGATTATTTCCATATCAAATTCATGGAGTAAGAGAACCCATCAGATTAGTCTAGGATTCATATCTTTTTTTGTCTTCAAATATCTTATTATGTAGTGGTCTGTGTGGACTATCACTTTTGACCCCAACAAATAGGGCCTTAATTTTTCAATAGAGAAAATCACCATTAAAAATTCCTTCTCGGTAGTGGCGTAATTTTCTTGCGTGGTGTTTAGCGTCCTCTAGCATATGCAATGGGGTGTAAAATTGACTTTACTTTTTGTGCCAAGATTTCCCCCATCGCCATACCCAGTAGCATCGCACATCAATTCAAATGGCTTCGCCCAATCAGAATTGGTGTTGTTGTCAAAGCGTCTTTTAGTGCCTTGAATGAAGTGAGGCAGTGTGAATCAAAATCAAAGGGTCTATCAACTTCCAACAACGTATTCAAAGGTCGAGCGATTTTGGAAAAGTCCTTCACAAACCTTTTGTAAAACCCCGCATGCCCTAGGAAACTCCTCAAAGCTTTCACATTCGTGGAGGTAGAAGTTTTTCTATAGCTTCAATCTTTGCTTTGTCCACCTCTAACCCATTGCTTGAAACCTTGTGCCCTAGAACAATTCCTTCCTTGACCATAAAATGACACTTTTTCCAGTTCAACACCAGATTAGTTTCTTCACATCTTTTCAGTATTTTCTCCAGGTTTTGCAGACAGATTTCATATGTTTGTCCTAGACTGAGAAGTCATCCATAAAGATTTCAACCGAGTCTTCAAGGTACTCGGAGAAGATCACCATCATACACCTTTGAAACGTATTGGGTGTATTGCATAATCCAAAAGGCATGCAACGAAAGGTGAATGTTCCATATGGACATGTTATCGTGGTCTTTTCTTGGTCCTCTGGTGCGATCATAATTTGGTTATAGCCTGCGTACCCATCAAGGAAGCAAAAATAATCACTCCCCGCTAATCTATCGAACATTTGATCAATGAAAGGTAAGAGGAAATGATCTTTCTTTGTCGCCGCGTTGAGTTTCTTGTAATCCATACAAATCTGCCAACCCATGATGGTCCTCATGGGGATCAATTCATTGTTTACATTAGGAACTACTGTCATCCCACCCTTTTTGGGAATGCATTGCATGAGGCTGACCCAAGTGCTATCTGCGATGGGGTAGATAATTTCGGCATCTAAGCATTTGATGATTTATTTTTTGACAACCTCTTTCATCACAGGGTTTAGTCTGCGTTGAAGTTCTATTGAGCTCTTCTGAGTTTCTTCAAGCCGGATTCGATGCATGCAATACGTTGGGCTAATACCTCTGATGTCTGTAAACGTCCATCCGATCGCTCTAATATATTTTTTTTAAAACACTGATCAACACGGTTTCTTTTTCTTTAGGTAACACAAAGGATATGATGACTGGTAAGGTTTCATTCTGGCCGAGAAATACGTACTTCAAGTGGGTTAGTAGAGTTTTTAGTTCTAGTGTAGGTGGTTGCTTTAAAAAGGGCTTCTGTGCTTTTCTTTCTTCATCCAAATTCAGCATTTCGTCATTCTTCAACATCTCTGTTATCGCATGGAAAGTCTCAGTGGATACTATAGCATCATCTCTTTCTTCATTCTCTTCCTCGGATTCCCAACTTCCAACGCAAGTTTGTTCATCATCGAAATCAGATAAGCCTTCCTCATCTGGGAACTTCATTGCCTTGATAATATTGAACTTGAGCTTCTTTCCGTTGATGCTCATTGTGATTTCTCCCTTATGCACATCTATTTGAGCATGACCAGTAGACAAGAATGATCGTCCCAATATGATTGGAACATCTTTATCTGCCTCATAATCTAAGATAATGAAGTCTGCAGGTAGGATGAATCTGTCTATTGTTACTAAGACATCCTTTAGTTTCCCTTCAGGGTGCACCAAGGAACTATCGGCGAGTTGAAGAGTCACCGTTGTGGGTGTTAGTTGTCCCACATCCAATCTTTTGAAAATTGAAAGGGGCATTAAGTTTATGCTTGCCCCGAGATGGCATAATGCTTGGCCAATATAGATTCCTCCTATTGAGTAGGGCATTGTGAAACTGCCTGGGTCACACATCATTAGTGGAATTATAGTGTTGTATTCTTGTGTCAATGCCACCGTGGCAAATCTTCTCGTGCTTCTCTTCTTCGAGACAATGTCCTTCAAAAATTTCGCATAAACAGGCATCTGTTCTATCGCTTCTATGAATGGAATATTGATGTGCAATTGTTTCAATATTTCCAAGAAGTGCTGATACTGGCCTTCATCATTATGTTTCTTTTTCAGTCTTTGAGGAAGTAGAGGTAGCTGTACTTCAAGTGTTTCAAGGTTTGGAGGCTTAGGGTGATTGCATCTTCTGGTTCCCTGGTTGTCTTGGATTCATTTGATTCAGTTTGTGATAGAGGCTTCTTTGATTCAATCGTAAGTTGCTTCTTTGATTCAATCTTATGAGGCTTCTTTCTAGCTTCTATTGCCGCATTTCCACTCCTTAAGGTAATTGCTTGGCAATGTTCTTTCCCAGCATTCCCTAGATTTCATGGAAGCTCGGTTGAGCTAGGCAATGTCCTTGGGGTCTGTCCTTTAGCTTTCCTGCAATTTGTCCCATTTGAATTTCCAAATAGCGAATGGATGTAGCTTGGTTTTGAAAGACTGTTTCATTCTTTTCGATGTATTCCTTCAACAAGTTCTCTAGGGATGATGAGGATGGTAGTTGAGAACTGCTAGCTTATTGTTGTCCATTAGATCTATGGAAGAACCCTGGCGGTCCCTCTCTCTGAGCCATAGGCTGACTGTTTTGCTGTTGGTTGTTCTTCCAAGAAAAATTGGGGTGATTTCGCCACCCCTGGTTGTAAGTGTTTGAATAAAGATTTTTTTTGACAAAGTAAACTGATTGAGGATTTCGTGGGCATTCCAGAAAAGAATGCGATTGTTCACATAAGACACAGCTGGTACTTGTTTGCTCTATCACATTGATTTGCCCATTTCGAGCTCCTTAATTGTTTATTGCGATGCCTTGCAGCAAGTTTATCACTGCATTCATCTGATTTTGTAATGATGAGATGGCACCATTACTTGAATTACCTTCTATGGGCTTCGTTCTTTAATCATTTTCTTGCCAATCTTCATGGTTTTTTTTAGATGCGATCAAGAATATTCTTTGCTTCATCATATGTTTTGTCCAGAAGACTTCCTGCTACTGCCACATTGACAGCTATCTATGATGCAGAGTTAAGTCCATGATAGAAGATCTCCATTTCGAGGCAATCAGGTAACCCATCGTGTGGGTAGTCACGTACTAGCCTTTTGAATCTCGCCCATGCGTCACTGAGCTATTCATCTTCTTCTTGTTCAAAATTAGTGATAAATCTCCTCTTTTTGGCATTTTATGTGGGAGGGAAATACTTTTTCATAAATTTCTCCACAAATTATTCCCATGACGTTATCTCTCCCGGTTCAAGAGAATATGCCCATTTTCTTGCTTTATCACATAGTGAAAATGGAAATAACGTGAGTCGAACCTCTTATGGGGAAATATTAGGGAACACAAATGTGTTGTAGATCTCAATGAAGCTTCGTAGATGGGCGTGTGGATCTTCACCATGCCGTCCTTCGAATTGTCCCGCTGTTTGTATCATTTTTAACATTACTAGCTTCATCTCGAACCTTGATCCATCCAATGCTGGTCTCATGATTCCTGGGGAGAAATCATACAGATTTGGTGATGCATAGTCTCAGATGGGTCAATTGCGATCATTTGCAAGTAGGATGGGATTTGCCAACATGTTGTTTTCATTTGCTACTCGCTCTTCAGGTTGTTCAGCCATTCTACGAGCTTCTCCTTGCCGTCTGCATCCATTTCAATGCCTTTGCAAAAAGTTCTTTTAATCTCTAGGTCGTACTCGAGCTCAGGAGTATTTCCTTCGCTCATAGGACACTTGCTTCTTCCTTCACAGGTGGAATGGAAATACTCCAAAGGTCGAAAGCTGCAAAGATCAAAGAGGTTTGATGTTAGCACAATCTATACCGTAATCCTTGGCAACAACGCCAAAAACTTGATGCGTTGATTTATCATGCGATGAAAGGGTGTGTGGATGCGATGATTATGCAAGTTTTCCTAACAAAACCCAAGTATCAGCCTTTTTGGGGTCCTGGTAAGTCCAGGTTCGAATGCAAGGATTACTCAGATAGATATGCGACAGATTCTATCTCTAATCTTATTGTTATTTTAAGTTTAAGAAGTTGAAGGGTGATTGACTTTGATTTCTTAAGGCGATGGAATTAAATGCAAAGCGATAGAAGAGAGGTGTTGTAACAAATATGCGATAAAGTGTTGAGAAGAGGTTTTGTTAACATTTCTTAAGATATTCTACAAGTCATGTGATCATGCTATTCACAAATATTAAGCACTACATTTCTCAATACATATGGTCACATTTCCTATGTCTAGGATTCATGCGATGTGTAGGGAATGCAGCAGATAGAACTTATTTCTAAGTCTCCTCTACTCTTGCTTATGAGATTTAATCTGACTCTTTCAAGCCTAGATTCTATGTCTTTAAACTACTCTTTCAAGTACTCAAAGTGATGAATGAAGCATACATAAGACAAGATGATCGCATGAAGTGCATAACTTAAGTCATGCTCTCTAAGTACTTCTCAACCCATTCACAAATTTAGCTACTCATGTATGGCGTGAAAAGAATGAACATAGACTAAAATGTAATTTCCATTCTTGCAAATAAAATGCTCAAGTACAAAACAATAGATGATGTAAGTGTTAAGCCAGGTAAGCAGTGTTCTTGCTTCCTCTGGCGTTTACACGGATTTTAGCACTCCAATTTTTTTATAATTTGTAACTCTTGCTCTCACAAAGGTTAGGTGTGGGTTGGTGTCTCTCTTCTGTGTTGTTTCGGCATTCTCTTGACCTCTTCGAAAATTAATTCCCCTAAAGAATTCAATCCTCTGGTTTGGTAGCATTGAATGGTATTTATAGACTTCTAGACAAAACAGTTCTTCATCTCACTAATGATTGCGTGGATGGGCGGCATTAATTTCCATACGCTGTCGCGTCGTCTGATGGTCATCGGAGATTCAATGGATTTGCAATGGTATGGTCTCCAACGGTCGCCAATTGAATTTCTGATTTGACCGCTATCGACTTCACATCCCATCACATTTTATCACATTAGGCTACTGCCTTATCACACGATTGTCTTTGATGTACCATTGGATCGCCAACTCAGAAGATCGTGCTATCGCTTTGTTCCATTGGATCGGCAACTCAGAAGATCGCACTATCGCCTTGTTCCATTGGATTGCCAACTCAGGAGATCGCGCTATCGCCTTGTTCCTGTACAGAAATACAAGATTAACTCTTTTAACTGCTTTTATGCGATGAGAGTTAGCGATCGCGATTTCTTTTAGTTTGGCTCGTTCAATCGTAATATTGCCTATTTACTATCGTCTTTTCTCATTGTTTTAATAATTTGAGCTTTAATAACTTGTATTTCTACAAGTTATCACCTACAATTGGTATCAGAGCATGATTAAAGCACTCAATTCATGTTAATTTTAGCTTAGTAGGTGATTTTCATAGGTTGTATGAAAATGGTTATTGATATGGATAAATACAGTTTTGGCATTTAAATTCTCTTCAATTATGTGTTAATTGTTGTAATTGGCTCTTTGTTTATGGGCCTTAATATATGATTAAGAGTTGTAAATTTGTTAGAGTCAATAGAGTTGCAATTAGGCTGTAATTGAAGAAAGAAGTAAGAAGGGTCTGCTGAAGAAAACTTGGTTTGAAGCTACTGCAAGGCAGCGTTGCAATGCTGCCAATAGAGCATTGCAACGCTGCTCATCAATTAGCTCATAAAATGAAGAATTTCCCATGGTGTTGCAACGCTGGGATGAAGTGTCATAATGCCACTCATTCCAGGCCAGATTGAACACGCACGGCCCGACCGATGATTTAAGTGAATTGGTTTAGTCGGTTCGGGTCTTGGAGGTCCGATTCAGCGGTTCATGTTCGATTCGGGTCGATTCGAGCGATACAAAAGCGTTTTGGAGCCATTTTTTTTATTATTGTAACAATTTAGGTTGTTTGCTTGCTTGGAATACCAAAACTGGTCCATATCAGTGTATGTTTAATTATTTATGCATTATGAATGTAGTTATAATTAAATAAATCTTTTTTGTGCATATAGTATGTCATGTAGATTTAAAATCCTACCATAGGAAGCATGTAACATACATTGAAAGTATGTTATAAATAGTTATATTGTATAGTATGCATGATTTAGGATTTCAAGTTTTTAATATAAAGTGTTATATTCTGAAAATGCTTGATGTATATTATGGATGAAAAACATGCCTATAGTTTTATAAGTTGTTATAAAATTGGATTAGACATTTAAAATCCATAACAAAGATAAGATGTATGCTCACCTAAGTTAACAAATAAAAACTTCTTTTAAATAGTTAAAATAGGTCATTATTTTGTAAAACTTTGGTTACAAACTCAATTGGTCTATAATCCTATCTAAGGCTGGAGGTATTTAAGTTGACGGTTTACGGAACATCTACTACTTGGGGATTATAACCGAATAATTAAGTGTTGTTAACCTAGTTTTATGAGCATGCATGAGCGATGTGAGGTTTTAAAATGGTTTATCACCTATACATCGTAGGTTAAATCCAAATGTAAAAGTTATGTTTGGAAGATCACCTAGACTTAGGTTGTTTATTAGCCAGAATAAACCTAAGTAAATACTTACCCAAAACAAATAGAACACTTCAGTGGGAGATTAATAACATATACGATATGTTATTCTTAGCTCTAATGTCTGTAAGAGTTCACACCATGAGATCCATGCTCGACTTCGTGTCTATTTTACCTCGACTGCTCCATTTAAAAAGTGTTTGCATGGGTCAATAGCAAGGTGAATAGGGGAAGTAGTTCATAGTAAGTGGGTGAAGGATATGTGTCAACGTGTCCTGTGGTCTCTTTCATTAGTTTGGATATGTGTCTTTTTCATTAATGAAGGATATGTTTCAACGTGAGATTCCTATATTGTGCCTGCTTGTCGTTTTTATGCAACATAAGCTAGTCGTTTTACTGCAGCTATCCCCTTAGAGGGTTGTAACATGCAATTCGGAACAACTCAAACTTCAGAAATTGATAGGATTTCTTAGGTCTATTCCCAACTTTGACTCTCCAATTCGGTAGCATCGTTGGGGCTGACCTCTGAGGTCTGAAAATGGAGGGTTACACTTACAAGAGTTACTAACTATTAGTAACTTCTTGACTGAAAATGGTAACTAAATATCTATAGGAATAAGAGTCATTCTGGAGATAGTATTTGGTCAAGAATTTCTTGCTTCAATGAAGGAGTATTTGACTGCCCCTCGGTAGCTTCAATGAATTTCTTGCTTCATTGGATTTAAAAACAATTTACTTATTATAATTTGTTTACAATTTCAACATGTTGAATTCTTCAAAATCACCCGCTTCCGACATGTTTAACGATTATAATTATTCAACATAGAAATTGGACATAAGAGTAATACTAGCAGATGATGATTTAAAATTTGTTTTAATAGAAGAATGTCCTTAGTCTCCCAGTTCATCAACAAACCAAAAGGTGTGGAATGCATATGATAGATGGATCAAGGCAAATGAAAAGGCCTGAATCCTTATCTTAGCAAATATATCTGATATACTAGCTAAGAAATTCATGAACATGGTTTCTGCTAAGGAAATCATGAATTCTTTACAGACATTGTTTGGACAATCTGTCAGCAATGATATTCTTGAAGAAGTTTACAACTATAACATAAGGGGTAGAACCTCTGTTAATGAACATGTTCTGGATATTTCAGAAGTATTAAACACGAACTTCATAGATGAAGAAACTCAAAATGCATAACAAAGTAACTATGATTTACTTGTCATTGAGACATGTTTAGTGGAAATGATAAGTTAACCCTGATAATAGATTCAGGTGCCGCTATCATATATGTGCCTTCGCTCAGGAAACTAGTTCCTAGAGACAACTTACAGAAGGCGAAACAACTTTTAAAGTAGGGATCAGGGAGGTTGTTTCAACTAAAGCTGTGGAAGACATGAAGTTATTTATTGAAGATAGATACATTTTACTTGAAAATGTTTATTACATTCATTCTATGAAAAAGAATTTAATATCTATCTCATGTTTGCTAGAACAGAATTACGAAGTCTCTTTTGAAAATAATGGAGTGTTCATTATTTCAAAAGAGATCAAAATATGTTCTGCAAAACTGGAAAATAACTTGTATATGTTAAAACCAACTGAGGTAAAGGCTGTTTTAAATATAGACATGTATAGTGGAAAATGATAAATTAACCTAGATAATTGGTTCAGGTGCCGCTATCATATTTGTGCCTTTGCTTAGGAAACTAGTTCCTAGAGACAACTTACAAAAGGCAATACAACTTTTAAAGTAGGGAGATGTTTAAAACAGCTGAAACTTAAAATAAGAGACGTAAAATTTCTTCTAATGCCTATCTTTGGAACTTAAGACTAGGTCACATTAATCTCAATAGGATTGAGAGATTAGTTAAGAGTGGACTTCTAGATCAGTTAGAAGATAACTCTTTACCGCCATGTGAATTTTGTCTTGAGGATAAAATGGCGAGAATATCTTTTATGAGAAAAGAGCCAAATAACATTTAAAGCTAGTACATTCAGACTTCTGTGGTTTGATGAATGTTAAAGCCCAAAGTGGGTATGAATATTTCATCAGCTTCATCAGTGATTATTCTAGATATAGCTACATTTACCTAATGCATCATAAGTCTAAAACACTTGAAAAGTTCAAGGAATATAAGGCAAAAGTTGAGAACAAATTAGGTAAGAAGATTAAAACACTTCGATCAAATCGAGGTAGGGAGTATATGGACTCAAAATTCAAGGACTATTTGATAGAACACGGAATTAAGTCTCAACTCACTACACCTAGTATACCCCAATAGAATGGTGTAGCAGAAAGGAGAAATAGAACTCTGTTAGACATGGTTCGTTCAATGATGAGTTATACTCAATTGCCAAATTCTTTTTGGGGATATGCTGTGAAACCCGAATTTCCATTTTCCCTACTTAAGCAAGTGGTTAAGGAAATTAACTAAGTGAAAGTTAAATTCTATGTTGAAGTGAAGGAAATTTCTAAGTGTTGAATAGATTTTCCTTGAGTAGTTTTGATTTAAGCTTTAATTGATGAAATTTGGCTAACTGTAAGGTCAAAATGACCCATGTGTTAAGAGTTAGGAGATATTAATGCATAAGTTGAAAAGGCAACCATGTGTTTGTAAGGTTGGACGCATGATTAGCCGAAGTATTGGCAAGAGGCATTGCCAAGAGAAACCATGCGTTGGAAGCCAAGGAGAAAAATGACTAAGTGTTGGACTATGCGTTGATGTGGTGCCATGCGTTGGCTATGAAGTCTTGAGAGGTTACTTGGGCATGGAGAGAGGCTGAAGTGTGGCCAAGAACAACGCATGCGGCAATCATTGTTTTGAGAGGTTAGAACAACGCATGCGGTGCAAGGGTATGCGGTGATGCGAGAGCATACGGTGGCGAGGGCATGCGGTGATGCGAGAGCATGCGGTTGCAAGGTCATGCGGTGATGCGGTGTGAGGACATGCGACGTTGCTACGCATGCGGTAATGCTAAGGGTGTGTGGCCGAAGGTATGCAGCCGAAGGTATGCGGCCGAATGTATGCATCGATGGTAACGGTAGCACTATGCATTGGTGTCACGCGGTGATGCTATGTGTCAATGCTATGTGGCAAGGCTATACGTTGATGACATGCGATGGCGCTATGCGTTGATGACATGCGGTGGTGCTATGCGTTAAATACATGCGGCGGTGCTATACGTTGATGTCATGCGGCAGTGCTATGCGTTGGGGGCATTGCGGCGGCCTTGCTACACGAGAGTGTGTGGCTGAGGGCATGCGGTGATGTGGCTTATGGTATGCTGCTGATGGTATGCGCGTATGCAGCCAAAGGAATGCGTTGGTAGTATACGATGGCATGCAGCGATGGATGCGATGGATACGATGGATGCAACAGTGCTACATAATGGCATGCGGTGATGCTACACGACGGATGCGATGGCATACGATCATGGATGCGATGGATACGATGGATGCAGCGGCCTTGCTAAGGTGGACGCATGGTGATTTGTCCTTGCGTTGTTAAGGCTTGCGGTAACAAGGTTCATGAGGTGGTTTGCATTGGTCATAAGAGAAGCGTTAGCAAGAACCTAGGTGATGGTGAGCTATGCCTTAAGGTGTTGAGTTGAGAACCAATTTGACCCAAAGGTTGCTATGAATTGGTGATGTGCTATGTGTTGGAAATCCGAGGACATGTGGGTGCATAGGACAAGGCTAGTAGTATGCGTTGAAATGGGTGTTGGTCATCATCCTAGTTGAACGCATATGGAGTTTGATGGACGTATATGAAGGATGAACACATATGAAGGATGGACGCATCTAAGGACGTCATCCAGACATGTGGCTTGCTAGGATGGAGCCTTAGGCCTTAAGAAAATGAGGTGGTTGCATGAGAAGACATGCAAAGTTGATGGCTATGTAAAAGGGGAGCAAGACACCTTGGGTTGCGCTGATGCAAGATTGCGGTAATAGTGTAAGGAAGAGAAGAAACACTTGGACATGCGGCCAAGGAATCTTGGACGCCTATAAATAGGGCCAAGGAATTTAGATGGGAACTTAAGTTCTCTTCAAAGGACATAAAGAAGAGTGTATTAGAAGGAGACTATGCGTTGATAGCAAGACCATGCGTTGGTCAAGAGGTTCCAAGAGGGGAGATGCTGTTGGATAGAAAGAACAGGAAGTAGCATCAACTTGGGACGAAGAGTTCTCCCATAATACTCGTGTGTTTAATGTGATTTCAAAGCCATATGAAAGCTAAAAGAGTCTAGTTCCAAGTGTAAGGCTGCCGAAGAAGAAGCTCCAAGGAATCTGGCTAGAGAATAAGGACAAGACAGAAGGGTCGAGCTATCGGATAAGCTTGAGCCAGTCTTGATATTTTGATGTTTTCGGCCAAACCACGAGAAGTTATGAGCTAAGATTTTGATGTAAGTTTCCTGAGACATTTTAGAGCATATTCGTAGAAGGAAGTAACTCGAGATAAAACCTAAAACTATGAGTAATCTGAGCTTTAATTTGAATCTAGATCGTAAGGGTCAAAAGGGAGCCCAAGGTAACCAAAGGAACTTCTAGAGAGAAAGGTTCCTAAACGATCAAGGTGAGTGACTAAAATATTTTCAATGTTTTAAGAAACCATGTGCTAAAGAAAAATATTTCAGATAAAGACATGTTTTCTATGTTTTATTAAAGAAAGTCATTGTATGAATAGTTTTACTTGAAACTCGATACCGAATGACGGTTGAGAAGGTATCCGAGTAGCTCGATACTAAAGGACACAGTTTTGAGAAGGTATCTAAACAAAAGTACCCAAGCATGGGGATACTTCTATTTCATAAGAGTCAGTCTTCTGGTCACTCATTGGGCTTTATAGCTCATGCTTTCCAAATATTTTTCTCCCCAAGTAGCAGAAGATGAGAAGTTCCAGGGTGTTGCTAAGGTCAAGGTCTGCCACAAGCCACAGTTACACTTCCGGAGGGTTTTACAATTGTTGTTGTAAACTTTGTAACCAAGTCTTGGATTTGTATAAACATTACATTGTTGTAATAAAATGAGCCTACTTAATCTATTGCTGTTATTTCCTTGACTTAGTCAGTTGGTTGTTAAATTTGTTCATTGGTATTAGATTTATTTCCGCAAGAGTTATTAGGCAGTAAGTGTCAACAAAAGGGTTGATAACTACTGCAGTCATATCCTTTCCTAGGCTCAGAGAGTAGTCTGGGACGGGGTGTGACATATGCAATATAGACTGCAGTGTATATTTTGAATGTGGTTCCTTCGAAAATTGTTTTAGAAACACCTTATGAAGTATAGAGAGGACGTAAAGGTAGTTTACATCACTTTAGGATTTGGGGATACCTAACACATGTGTTACTGAAAAACCCAAAGAAATTGGAATGCAATTCAAAATTATGCCTATTTGTAAGCTATCCTAATGAGACAAAAAGTGGTTATGTCTATGATCCTCAGGAAGATAAGTATTTTTATTGACAAATGAAACATTCCTAGAGGAGAACCACATAAAGAATCATCAACCTTGTAGTAAGCTAGTATTAAAAGAAATGTCCACATAAGCTATAAGAAAATTAACAAAAGTTGTTAATCAAGCTAGTCCTTCAACAAGAGTTGATGAAACTAGTACTTAACATCATTCTCAAGAGTTGAGAATGCCTCGACGTAATGGGAGGATTATTAATCAACTTCACCATTACGTGGGTTTAATAGAAACTCAAGTAATCATACCTGATGATGGCTTAGAGGATCCATTGACTTTTAAACAAGCAATGAAAGATGTGGATAAAGACCAATGGATAAAAGCCATGGACCTCAAAATGGAGTCAATGTACTTCAATTCAGTCTGGGAACTTGTAGATCAACCAGAAAGGGTCAAACCTATTGGTTGCAAATGGATCTATAAAACAAAACGAGACCAAGCTGGTAAGGTATAGACCTACAAAGCTAGACTCGTGGCAAAAAGATTTACCTAAAGAGAAAGGGTGGACTATGAAGATACATTTTCTCTGATTGCCATGATCAAGTCTATTAGAATACTCTTGTTTATCACTGTTTTTTATGATTATGAAATCTGGCCAATGGATGTCAAGATGGCTTTTCTCTATGGCTATCTTGAAGAGAATATCTATATATCTCAACCAGAGGGGTTTATAGAACAGGGTCAAAAGAAAAAGGTTTGCAAGCTTAAAAGATCTATTTATGAATTGAAACAAGCATCCAGGTCCTGGAATATGAGATTTGACACTGCGATCAAATCTTGGATCAAATTTTACTAACTTAATATATAAAAATATTAAACTATATGTTATATCATATATAACATATAACCTATAATTTATATTATATCACATATAATATAACCTATAGTTTTTATATAAATCACATTCATATAATTTAATATTTGAATCACATTCAAATAACAACCTCTCACATTAAACTATATAAATTAATATGAATCATATTCATATTAATTCTAACATATACTTTCTATATGAATCGTATTCATATAATTAATATTTGAATCATAGTCAAATATTTATTTCTCTCATAAAATTATATAAATTTAATATGAATCCTATTCACACTAAATTTTGACATATAGATTTTATATGAATCATATTCATATAATTAATATTTGAATCATATTCAAATTTTTATTTCTTTTATAAAACTATATAAATTTAATATGGATCATATTCATATTAAATTTTAACATATGAATCATATTCATAAAATTAATATTTGAATCATATTCAAAGATGTATTTCTCTCATAAAATTATATAATGTATAAACATACATTATATTATATAATGTATCTATATATATTATGTTAAAATTATATTCATAAAATTAATATTTGAATCATATTCAAATATTTATTTCTCTCATAAAATTATATAATGTATAAACATACATTATATTATATAATGTATCTATATATATTATTTATTGTATCTTATACAATTAATTCCCTTTAATTAATTTGAACAATTCAAATTACACCCAAATTAATTTGATTCTCATCAGTTCTCATTGAGCTATCGAGGGGACCTTATGGACCTATAGATTGAAGCTCCAATGATACGAGATTAATTGATTAAACTCTTTCAATCAAATTAATCGACATTCATTAACTGGCGATCACTCCACTAAAAACCAATAGCTGAACTCTTCGACTATAGATATATTTCTATGTCCATTTGGATATAACTAATCAACAGTGCATTGACCTTTGATAAATTACTCGTAAGTACAGCAGATCAAATTATTGTTTTACCCATGTAGTTACATCTAACTCCTTAAGTACCACTGATCCTTCTAGTGAATAATTAGTTATAGTTCAACTATGACCGAACCCCTCTCGGGCCAGGAGAGAGTGAGATGCCTCATTGTTTAAGCCCCGGAATCAGCCCTTAAGGGAGCAATTTATCTTCTTACCCTAACTATAGAAAAGGAGTGAAGTCCTTCTTATGTAATTGTATTCTCAGCTCCTCAATCAGACGAATCCTCAAAATGATAGGCTTCTTGAGTCGAAAAGTCTGGCTACTCTCACCCATACAAATCAAAGGACTATCTTCATAGACAGGAGTTCACAATTCACTTAGGATTAAGGTCAAGTCACCCATGGTCATCCTGGTGAAATGTAAGACTCTTTTAGCAACGGTGCTATAAAAAGAGACTTAATATTTTGTTATTTGGTCTTTATACAAACTCTTTTGTATAAGATATCTCCGCTCACATGTCTTCACAAGAATGATTAGGATCTGATCATTTGTAGTACTTTATAACAATTGTAACAACTACAAAGCGAACCATATCAATAGTGTTACCAAGATAAGACGCCCAAGCTTATCCATATACTATAGATCATTTAGGTTATCACTTAAATATGATCCACCTATATGTCACCACATACATGTTTAAATTACATCAGATAACCTTAGAACTTAGGTTAATGAATTATTACACAAGTAATATAAAATTAATCAACTATCGATTCAACTAACATAAAAGCATAAGGCTTTACACCCCTAAAATCTCCCACTTGCACTAAAGCCGGGGAAATATGGCCGGCGAGACATGTATCCTAGGGCATACACTATACCCTACATGCTTTCTCAGTTACCTTAGCACACTAGAGACATGTCTCGTAGTCCTAGATAGTTTAGGAAATCCTCTCACACTTTAGCCTAGAGAATATAATACAAGCAATTATGTCAATAAGAACCATCTGTTCACCAATGAAATGTACCCACATTCCATGTTATTCCTTCCACGAGGTGCTTACATATGGTCTCTAACCTAATCCTCGTTATCGCATAAAGTGAGCAGATTAAATTATATCTGAAATAGTTTTCAAATATCTCAAGACACACTGAACATAGGCAAATTATTGCTTCACAACAAAAGACTACCTCTCAGTCCAATAGACACCATCTAGGATAAAACATGGATTTCTCTAAATTCAATATGAAACAGTGTAACTCGTAAAAAATCAAATCTTAAACTATATATACTAAAGTTTCATTATTCATAATTTTTAATTTTCAACACTTAATGGTCATACCATAAAATTCTCCGATTAAACCAACCAATTGTATATTAAATGAAGTCTCATGTAAAATTGATATCCCCTCAACATTTGAGATGTCTTAAGAAATATTTTCTTTAGACATATCAACGTCATTGTAGATTGGTACATTACCATTCCATCTTTAGCAATTGCATCAAACATTAAACAACTACTTTGTAAACGTTAGATGCATGAAACAAATTAAACAACATGTCCTAAACATTTGTATGTGGACTTTTAATATACAAAATCACTTCAAATCAACTATTTGAAATTGGTTGAACAGTAAAAACTTGGACATTGATTTTTACTTCATTCATAATGAGCAAATATCAATATAAAACACATAAATATCCACGTTTCATTTTCTTGTCTGTACAAGAATACCGTCATTACTTAAAGTCATTGATTTTGATACTATATGAAAAAACTTCTTGAAATTGTAGAGATACTTTAAACTCATTTTCATAAAAGAAGGTATTCATTTTTACATATCTCATATGCAACAATGAATCCACAAAGACTCTGCTGTAAAACTAGGTAGAAAATTGACTTATAGTCCATTTTCACTCAATAGCTCTAACGTGGGTTTTCACCTGATGCCAAGAGTCTTACTTTGAAGATCTCTATCTCCATATACTACATTTCCAAGCTTCCTTTTCATAGACCCATGCATATCCTTTAAGGTTTCCCCATCAATGAAAGTATACAAAAAGTTGGTTGAGATTAACTACAATAATTCATCTCATATTTATGACTTCAATAATGTTTCTCTTCTTGTCAATTTCCTTCAATACTTGTCATCTAGTATGACAACTTTGACTTTCAATAAGTTATAACGTAGGTTGAGTCACTACACGGCTCTCCCATTACCGAAAGATTCATAAGTTTTCATTTTGTCGTCTTATATGACAATGAAGACTTCAAGCAAGTGTTTGCAAAGGTTGAGTTATCTCATAACTTTCTCACTACGATGAAAACTTATTTCTTTGACAATCAAAAATTGATGTTCAAAATGTTATAAGTTGAATAAGACCATATTTCTCTTGCTGCAGCATAATTTCACCCAAATTGTAGTGAATGCTCCAAGTCGAGATCTCATCTCATCTTTGTCAATTAAGCTTAGTACATCATGATAGAGTAAACAAGCATAAAGCAGGAGCTAATAGAATCATTATGCACCCTAATTACATTTAATTTGAGTTCAAAGCATGCTAAAAAATAGTTTTAACATATAGATAGTTTCATTTGTGTATAACTTTGTAGATTCACTTCAATTCTTTACTGAATAACACGAATTGGATCTTCAAATCCTTAGTACATCACTAAGAGGAGTTTCTCTACTATTCTCAACCTTGGATTGAGTGGTGGAAACTCTAAATTGAAATGAATTGTGATGAGCTTTTGGAGAGAGAAAAACAGTAGAATTTCTGTAGAATTCAGCTTGCATTCTATCAAATTGAAGTCAAACACTTCAATTTATAATGCAAGTTCATACAATTCAGATTGCAAGGAAGATGCCACTTCAATTTTCATTGAAATTGGAGTGGCATAAGGTGGATTAGCAAGTAGAAAAATCCTAATTTTCCCACTTGCTAATTTAATCCAATTTTGAAATAAAAAATGATTTTAATTGAAAAAAAACAAAATATTTAAAATTGATTTACAAATTCAATTTTAAAATAAGTTTTTATAATTTTGAATTTTCAAAAAATCCAAAATCCCAATTAATCAAATTAACAATTTTGAACACAATTTTCAAAATTAAATTTTATCAAATTGGATAATTAATTAAACTTAATTTAATTAATTTAATTTAATATCAAATATTAAATTTATATATATTACCTCATCAATATTTAAATCATTATTTTAATATTTTTGAACTCTCTAATTACGTTTAATTTCAACAAAAGTAAACGTTTAATTATATCAAATATAATTATCCAAACCCTAAAATTGAAATTGAACATTTCAAATTCTAAACCCTAATATCGAATTCAAACACTTCAAATTCGTTCAATTTTCTAATCCAAGGTTTAATCTTTTACGAGCTAGTAGAGGGATCTTATGAACCTACAAATCATGAGCTCCAACAATTTGAGATTAATTGGCTTAACTCTTTAAATCAAATTAATCAATATTCGTTAACTACCGAGACATACCACCATAACTCGATAGTTGCACTCTTCTCAATGTATATATATATTTATGTCACTTTAAGTTACCATTGGACTTTTAGTCCAAGTGGGAGTTTGTTGGGTTTTATGTCCTAAAACTCGTAGTATGTAAACAGTGGAACTTATTCTGAAACTTTAATAAGGTGTTATTGAATTGATGTATTGCTTATGAGAAATGCAATAAACCTGAAAGTCCTTTAACTATTAGATGAGTACTTGAACTTTATGTGGAGACATAAAGGTGGATCATGTTCGAGTAAATAGTCAAAATGATCTATAGTATATGAATAAGGTTGGGTACTTTATTCTGGTAACACTATTAGATGCGACCTGCTCTGTAGTTGTTACAAGGAGTTGTAAAGTGCTACAAATGAAGTGATCCTAATTCGTTCATGGTGGGACATGAGAAGTGGAGGTATCCTTGTGAAAAAGGGTTTTTACAAGATCGAAACACGAAATTAGTCACTCTTATTTTATAACGTTGTTTACTGTTTAAGACTAACTATTTCAAAGCAATGACCTAGGTAACTTGATCTGAATCCTGAGCTAACTATGAACTCCTGTCTATTTGGAATTATCCATAGATTTGCATAGGTGAGGGTTAGCTCAACAGCGCCGGCTCAATAAACCTCCTATTTTAAGGGTAGGACTGGATGATAGCTGGGGACATAAGGTGCAAGATGGAACTCACTCCTACCCGCTTTTAGGGATAGTAAAGAGGTTGTTTCTTTAAGTGCTGATTCTGGGTCTTGAACAAGGTGCCCCGCCCTCTGATTGGCTCGAGAGGGACTCAGTTTTGTTGATTGGATCGCAAAACAATTGTTCATTAGGGGATCAGTGGGGATTTAAGGAACAAGAGGTAATTTCGGGGGTAAAGCAGAGATTCGACCCAGCCGTTATTACGAACAACCTGTGAAGGGTTGACTTACTAATCATGGTTATATCGAGTGGACATAATATACCTACAGTGAGGGGAGTTCAACTATGGGCTTTAGTGGAGTGACCCATTAATTAACGAATGGGAGTTAGCTCGGTCTAATAAGTTTAGCCAATTAATCTCGGATTGTTAGAGCCCATGATCTATAGGTCCACGAGGTCCCCCTACTAGCTCGAAAATGGATTAGCTCTACAGTAGCGTGATAAGTTAATTTGAAACGTTCAAATTAGAATCAAACAGAATTGGAGAATATATATTTAAATATGATTTAAATATATGAAGATGAATTTTGTGTAAAATTAATTTAATATTGGATATTAAATTAATTAGAAGTATTTAAATTATTTAAATAATTATTTATTACTTTTATTAGAAAATTAATTTATGAAATTAATTTGTAAAATTAATAAACTTTGATTTTAGAAATAAAATATGGTTTTAAAATCCATTTTTGGATTTTGGAAATAAAAAAACACAAAAGGAAAAATTGGATTTTTCCATCTTCATTTTCAAAGTAGCTCACAGAGAACCCATGATCTTCAACCTTCAATAACTCCAAGCATGAGCTGCATCTCATGCAACAAATTTCTTTGCATAATAGTCTGCAATGTATGGAAGAGTTTTGAGTGATTTTTTATTGTAACCGAAAAGAATTTTAGCTGAAAATTCATGAGAATAAGGTGTTCTTCATTTTGGGTTGTTGCAGTGAGCATTCTCCAAGTCCCTTTGATTCTAGCTTATTTTGAGTCCCACAACTCAATCTAAAGCACTAATAGAATAGTAGGGATGATCTTGTAGTGGTCTGCACAAAGATTTAGAGGAATTAACAACTAGAAATCAAGATTTCAACGGTTCTTCAAAGGTATGTCTTGAAACCCATTAAATTTTGTTTAAGCATGTTTTCTTTTCTGCCAAAATTAATCAATTAGAATGCTTATCGATCCTCATCGCTTCTGCTGCGTGCTGGTACTTGTCCAACAAACGTGGCCTGTCCCATAGACCCATACTCTGCAGGTGATCCTTAAACACTTTAGCCATGAGGACCTTTGTAAAAGGATAAACAACATTATGCTCCAAAGCTATCTGCATGATGATCACGTCCCCACGATGCACAATCTCTTGGATGAGATGATACTTCCGCTTTATGTGTTTCCCACGTTTGTGATTCCTAGGCTCTTGAAAATTAGGCACAACACCACTATTATCACAATAAAGTGTGGTGGACTTCGACATGTCTAGAACGACTTCTAGATCCATCAAGAATTTTCTAAGCCAAACAACTTCCTTAGCAGCTTCACAAGCCGCTACATACTCGGCCTCCATAGTGGAGCCAGTAATGCACCATTGCTTGATGGTCCTTCAGACTACTGCCCCTCCATTAAGAGTGAACACTAATCCTGATGTGGATTTCCTAGAATCCTTATTATTCTGAAAATCAGAGTTCGTGTATCCAATAAGGATCGGATCCTTAGAACCATACAATAGCATGTAGTTCCTCATTCTCCATAGATACTTGAAGATATTTTAAACAGCAGTTCAACGATCAAATCTCTTATTAGACTGATATCTACCGACTATCCCTACCACATAGCAGATGTCAGGTCTCGTACATAACATTGCATACATCAGGGTGCCAACAGCCGATGCATAGGGGATCCGTCTCATTTCCTCAACCTCTTGAGGTGTCTTAGGATACTGTTCCTTAGACAATATCACTCCATGCCTAAAAGGTAGTAAGCCTCTCTTGGAGTTCTGCATCGAATACTTGATTAGAATTTTGTCAATATACGATGTTTGAGATAGAACTAACATTTTGTTCTTTCGATTTCTAAATATCTAAATTCCTAGAACAAACTGAGCCTTTCCCAAATATTTCATTTGGAATTGGGTCGCTAGCCGGTTCTTAACTTCAGTCAGTAGACCTACATCATTCCCAATGAGTAGAATATCATCTATGTAGAACACTAGGAAAGCTACTGAGTTGTTGATGATCTTCTTGTATACATAAGTCTCATCAACATTTTGATCAAAGCCATAAGAGTTGGTCGCAGTATCAAACCATATGCTCCAAGATCGAGAAGCCTGCTTCAATCTATAAATGGACTAATTAAGCTTGCAAACCTTTTAATCTTGACCTTGGGTTATGAATCCTTCGGGCCGCTCCATGTAGATGGTATCCTTAAGATTGCCATTCAGAAAGGCAGTCTTGATGTCCATTTACCAAATATCATAGTCATAATATAAGGCAATGGACAAAAGGATTTTGATAGACTTCAGCATGGCAATAGGTGAGAAAGTCTCCTCATAATCGACTCCCTCAACCTGGGTATAACTCTTTGCCACCAGTCTAGCCTTGAAGGTTTGCACCTTCCCATCAACACCCCATTCTCTCTTGTAGATCCATTTGCAACCTATAGATTTTACCCCATCAAGTTGATCTATAACATCTCATACTGAATTGAAGTACATTGACTCCATTTCGAGATCCATAGCTTTAATCCATTCATCTTTGTCAACATCCTCCATTATCTTCTTGTAAGACAATGGATCCTCAACATCTTCGTCAGCTACCATAGCTTGGAGTACTGTTAAACCCATGTAACAGACAGATGGGTTTTTAACCTTCCCACTGCGTCAAGGTTCCCTCAACACTTGAGGTGGATTTAACCTACAAGATGATCCAACTTCAACTACTCTTGGTGAGGTGTTGGGTTCTTCAACAACTCTTGTTGAAAGTTCAGTAGTTTCTTTGGAAAGTTCATTCAACACAATTTTACTGTGGGGCTTGTGCTCCCTTATGTGGTCTTCTTCAAGAAAAGGAACATTTGTCGATACAAACACTTTATTTTCTTTTGGCTCGAAAAAGTAACCACCTCTCGTTCCTTTAGGGTAGCTTATGAATAGACACAATTTTGAACGAGATTCTAATTTCTTAGGATTAGCCTCAAGCACATGTGTTGGATAACCTTAGATTCTGAAATGACGTAAACTAGCTTTACGACCATTCCATAACTCCAAAGGTGTTCTGGTAACACTCTTGGATGTAACATAGTGAAAGAAATCAGACATGAGGATTTTCATGAGCAGCAGAATGATCATTCCAAATTCCATTCGTATTTGAACATACACAATTACAATCAACAAACGGAAACTAACTGGTCATGCACAATACGAAATTACAGCATGTTTTAAGAACATCAAGGGATAGAATATCATACCTTTGAAGACTCATCTTCAAACTCCCTTGATCACGAACGCTCGTACAATCTCCAAGACTGCAACTTACAAACGCTCGAACACAGCGACCGCAACACAACACGATCACAACGACCACCACACAAACATCGCGAAAACAACGAACGACCTCCAAAAACCTCAACCTCAGTCGAGTTGAGTACGACACCACCACAATGGCTACCTTTGTATTCTCAGTGTGAGAATCTAAAAGTGTGGGCTCTGTGTGGATTTGGTTAGAGGAAGAGACCGGAGGAATAACAATCATGTAAATGATTGAACAAGTGGATGATGACAATGGTCTATCGTACAGACGATGCCCAATCATTTAACAAATGTTATGCGATCGTTAAGAAAAAGCTCCGCAATCGTTTAGCTAATGGCCAGCTGAGTGAACTATTAGGTAGTGTGACTCCACGATTGTTTAGTCTTTCTTCAGCTATTGTTTAATTAATCTAATCCACTTGACAGCCTTTTCGTGAGTTTTCTTTCCGAGAATAGAAAATCTCAATTCAACAACTATTAAATTTAGGAAAACCTTTTTTCTTTTATCTCACGGTTACCATGAAACTACCAATAACCTCCTACTCAATTGGTTATTTGAGAAAAAGATATAATTATCCAATAATTAATATTATTATAAATATATATGATAACCAACTTACCATATTATATTTATAACCTATAGTTTTAATATTTCATCTCATGAAACATATAAACCATAGTTCTTTTTCTATTTCATGGTACTTTATGTAAATCTCATTTACATTAATCCTCCACTTGATATATCTCATACATCATACCGATCATATCATATATAATTGAATTTCCTCTTGTCAATTTGAACATTTCAAATCAACACTAAAAACTGATTCTCAACTTGAATTCATTGAGCTACTAAGGGGACCTTATGGACCTGTAGCTTGAAGCTCCAACGGTACGCGAATAACTGACTAAACTCTTTAATCACGGGATCCACCATCTGTTAACTGCCAGGCACTCCACTAAAGATCGAAAGTTGAACTCTTCATACTACATAGATCAACCAATCAACAGTGCGATAACCTTTCACAGATTGATCGTAAGTACAGTTGGGCCAATAATCATTATACCCCTGTAGTTACATCTAAGTCCTTAAGTATCACTAATCCCTCTAATGAACATAAGTCATAGTCTTACTATGACTGAGTCCTCTCTTCCAAAGAGAAGCTGTGGCCACTATGTTCAATATCCAAACTCAGCCCTTAAGGGAGCAATCTATCTATTTACCCCTACTTCGGGGAAGGAGTGAATTCCATCTTGTGTAACTAAGTTCCCAGCTCCCAAATCAGAAAAATCCTAAAAAAGGTAGGCATGTTGAGTTGGCAATCTGGCCACTCTCACATATGCTAATCAAAGGACCGCCCTCAAAGACAGGAGTTCCCAAAACACTCAAGACTGAGGTCATGTCACCTATGGTCGTTTGGGTGAGATACAAGTCTCTAGTATCAACGATGTTATATACAGAGATGAATCATCTCGTGGTCCAGTCTTATACAAACACTTTGTATAGGACACCCCCGCTCACATGTCTCCACATGAATAGTTAGGATCTACCATCTGTAGTAGTTCACAACACTTGCAAACCTCTACAAAGCAGGCCGTATCCATAGTGTCACCAAGATCAGGTATCCTTCCTTAATCCTTATACTACAGACCTTTTTAGGTTATCACTTAAGGCATGATCCACTTGTATATCTCATATACATGCTTAAGTTTACATACAATAACCATGGAGCTTTGTTTATTGGTTATGAGTAAATTCCAAATAAAATAACTCTTATTTTATTCATAACAATGTGTATAGATTTCAAACTACGAGACTCCGGGAGAATTAGGACACCAATCCCAACACACAGTTCAAAATATACATTGTAATCTCTACTGCATAACTTCAAAACGAGTCAGTTAAGCTAACTCATCATGGATCAAACCATGTCCAACAGGATTCTATTTCTCCTTTCTGATACACCATTTTGTTGAGGTGTACCAGGTGCTGAGAGTTGCGATACAATTCCATGTTCTACCAAATAGTTTCGGAATGCCAGGTTCCATAAACTCTCCACCTCAATCAGATTGAAATGTCTTTATTATTCTATTTAATGCATTTTCAAATGCATCCTTAAATTCTTTGAACTTTTCAAAAGATTCAGACTTATGTTGCATTAAATAAACGTACTCATATCTTGAATAATCATCAGTAAAGGTGATGAAATATTTATAACCTCCCCTAGCTTTTACATTCATGAACCACAAAGGTCTGAATGCACTAGCTCTAGAGGTTCTTTGTCCTTATGACCTTTTCCAATAAAAGGTCTTTTAGTCATTTTGCCTTCAAGGTACGATTCACACACTAGTAAAGAATTTTCTTCTAACTCACTTAAAAGTCCATTCTTCACTAATTTCTCAATCCTATTGAGATTGATGTGTCCTAGTCTTCAGTGGCAAAGTTTGGCATTTTCTTTCAGAAAAAATTTAAGTCTTTTATGTTGAGTTACCATAGTTTTAAACATTTCAGTGTTATGGAGTGCCTTAGTTGCTAACGATCTTAGCAATTAAAGGTTGTTTTCCAGTTTCGTAGAACAAATATTAACACCATTTTTGGAAATAAACACTTTATTTACATTGAAGTTAATACAATAAGACTGTTCAAGCAAACACTTTACAGAAATTAGGTTCCTTTTTAAACTAGAAACTACATAGACATTTTCTAGTAAAATGATTTTATTCTGTAAAGTCAACTAGAGAACTCTCACTACCACAACCGAGACGACGTACCCAGTTCTAACCCGCATCGTCATGTCACAAGCATCAAGTTTCCGCCAGGAACTAATTCGACTAAAATAAAGAATAAATGTGATTAGTGGCGCCAAAATCTATAATCCAGGTACAATCATCATTCTCCACTAAACATGTTTCCAATACAAGCAAATCACATTTACCTTGTTTGGGCCTTCTTCTTTTTTGCCAAGTACTTGGGATAGTTTCTTTTCCAATATCCCTCTTGATTGCAATGGAAAAAAAATTTCCTTTGCAACCTTGGCTTTCTTTTGAGCAGTTGCTAGTGGGTTAGCTTTCCCCTTTCCACCTTTCTTCTTTTTCCACTTTTTGGTGCCGAAGGAAGAAGGTATAGACTTTGTCCCAGAGGTCGAACCTCTGTGGAACTTCTTAGAGGATGAAGCAACATTTGCTTCACCCTTCTATCCCTTGCTTTTCATCAAAGACTGGAAGGTTTGTAGCTCGTTGAGGAGGGTGGTTAGGTTGTAGTCAATCCTGTTCAAAACAGCATTGCTACGGAAGTATAGGAAACTTTCAAGTAAAGATTCCAAAATGAAGCTAACCTGGTTGGCTTCATCGATGATGGACCCATTCATCTCTGCCATGTTGAAGTGGACCATCATGTTGAGAACATGTTCTCGAACAAATTCCCTTTCTTACATACGGGCATTGAAGATGTGTTTGAGAGTGTCGTGCCTGAGCTATGCGGATGGTTGTCCGAACATTCCCTTCAGGGACTCCATGATCTCACGGGCTGTGATCATGGGTGCATGCTTCGTGGCCAAGACTTTGGAAAGACTCATCAAGATATACCCTCAGAACTTTTCGCTTTCCCATGTCCAATGCTTATATGCTTCTCGAACATTTCGAGCAACATTTGGAGTTGGAATGAGAGGATAGTCCTCCATCAGGACAAATCGAAGGTCATCGATTATAAGTATTGTGTTGATCGTGTTTTTCCAAGAAGCGTAATTTTTTCCCATTAATTTTTCAATGGTGAGTAGATTTATGGTTGCAGAAGTCATATTGATAAAAGATTGCTGAAACCATACAAATTATTTATTATTAGTTTATTTGCATTAAACCAACAAGACAACCAATCAATTTTAGCAAAATAGTTTAATGTACCCTAAGTTACATCTATTTTGCAATGATGTTTCAGTGAATCAGGACAAAAGTCACCGTAGGATGATCATGTGCCCATTCACTGAAATGAGACATTCTCAACCAATAGAAAGAACAACACCTTGTTACTATAATTATCAATCACTATTGTTTGGTCCAAAATTTGTTAAACTCACTTAACAATTCTTGTATGTATAACCCTTCATTTTAGGTTTTAGAGTTTTGCCCCAATGAGCCAACTGTAGGGAAAAATCGGTTAGGACATGAAACTAAAGCAACCCTATCCATTACTGGAGTTTGAGTAAAATGTCGTGCAAAAATGTCATCCTTTAGGGGGACACCTACGGTGCCACAAGGCCATGCATGAGATTTTACTTCAAACTAATGAGAGAAACCGATGGATGTGTTGTCACACGTCCCACTCCTACTTACTATAAGCACTCTCTCCATTCATCTTGATATTGATCTATACAAATGCCACCTATAGGGGGACACCCATGGTGCCTCAAGGCTGAGTATAAATATCATGGTGTGAACTTTAAGGAGAAACGTGAAGAAGATAAAATGAAATATCATATACCTCATTTTCCTCTCACTGAATGTTTTACCTAGGGTTAATTGACTTAGGAAAATCCGATTACTAATTTTAACTAAGTGATTGTTTAATTTTCCCAAAAACAATATTTGTCTTTAGATAGTTAAACAATTTTGATTAAGGTCCATTAAACTTTTTAATAAACTTTATTTAAAATTGCATTCATGTAACAAATCTTTCTAATTGACCTTTCCAGATAAATTCCCAGGTAGGGGTATTACGTTTCCGTCAACTTAAATACCCCAGCCTAGATATAACTCACCTTAGACAAAAGGTCCCTTATAGATACATTTGTACATTGTTAATCTTTTATTATGAATTAATTTAATCCCGTTAAACTGATTAAATGATTAAACTTAGATTCTAATCTCATTAGAAACATGACCTTAGGTCTATCTCGATCATATTTTAAAACAATTTTAAAAGATGAAAATAACCTAAAGTTTGCATGCAACTCTGAATTATTGATTTTAATTCTAATTTCATTTAGTTATAGCGATTATAAAGAAATGAATAAATTAAAACCACACATTGCATGCTTTGACATTCTTTAGTAAATTATAACATTTATAAATTTAATCTAAAGTGGTGTCATGCTTCATACAATTTCATTTCATGTTGGGTTCTTTATCCTAAAACTCGTGGTTTGTAAATAATTAAACATATTCTGAAAATTCAATAAGTTGTTATTGAATATATGAATTGCTTATTTTGTTTTAGAAATAAATCCAATAAAGTAAAAGATCTATGACTGTTACATGAGTACTTGAACTTTATGTGGAGACATAAAAGTGGATCAGATACGAGTATATAGTCAAAATGGTCTATAGTATATGAATAAGGTTGGGTGCCTTATTTTGGTAATACTATCGAATGTGACTCACTCTGTAGTTGTTACAAGAAGTTGTAAAGTGCTACTGACGAAGTGATCCTAATTCATACATGTCATGACATGAGGAATGGGAGCATCCTGTGCAATGAGTTTGTACAAGATCGGACCACGAAATAAGTCATTATTACTTTATAACTTTGTTTACTGTTTAAGACTAACTATTTCAAAGCGATGACCTAGGTAACTTGACCTTAATCCTGAGCTAACAATGAACTCCTGTTTATTCGGGATTATCCTTAGATTTGCATAGGTGAGGATTAGCTCAATAGCGCTGACTCAATAAACCTCCATTTCAGGGGTAAGACCGGGTAGATAGCTGGGGACATAGGGTGCAAGATGGAATTCACTCCTACTCGCTTTTAGGGATAGTAGAGAGGTTATTCCCTTAAGTGCTGACTTCGGGTCTTGAGGGGCCCACCCCCTTGGCCCGAGAGGACTCGGTTTGTTGATCGGATCACAAACCAATTGTTCATTAGAGGATCAGTGAGACTTAAGGAACAAGAGGTAAGTTACTAATCATGGTTACGAGTGGACATAATATATATACAGTGAGGGGAGTGCAACTCTGGGCTTTAGTGGAGTGACCCAGTAGTTAACAAATGAGGGTTAATTCAATGTAAAGAGTTTACTAATTAATCTCGAATTGTTGGAGCCTATGATCTGTAGGTCCATAAGGTCCCCCTACTAGCTCATAAATGGATTAGCCTTAGAGTAGCTTCATAAGTTAATTTGAAACGTTCGAATTAGAATTAAGGGAATTAGTAATTATATGGGATAAAATTACGCGTATAAGTTTGGAATTAAATAAAATTAGAGAAGAATTAAGATTTAAATATGATTTAAATATTAAATTCATGAATAGAGATTCATGATGGTGGAATTAGTGTTAAATTAATTTAATATTTGATATTGAATTAATCAGAATTAATTAAATTATATTATTTATTAATAATTTTATTAGAAAATTAATTAATGAAATAATTTTGTAAAATTAATAAAGATTTTTTTTTTTTTTTGAAAAACTGATTTTATAAATCAATTGCAAAATCAACAATTGAAAAAAGATGGAATATGGAAAATCCCAAAAGTGGGATTTTTCCACTTTCAACCAAGTAGCTCACACACATTCCACCATAAACTTGAGTCAATCTTCCAAGCATGAGCTGCAATTCTTGCAACAATTCTCTTCGCATGAGAGTCATGCAATAAATGAAGAAGATTGAAGTGGAAATAGTGGATGCAACTGAAAGGGTTTTGCTGAAAATCTTGAGGTTGAAGAAGGTCTTCAGCCATGGTGATGCAGTAACCTCATCTCCAAATTCCCTTAATCCAAACTTATTTTGAGTCCCACAACTCAATCTAAGGCACCAAGAGGATAGTAGAAAAGGCCTTGAGGTGGTTCACAAGCGGATTTGAAGAAGATTTGCATTTGGATTCGAGTTTTAAGTGGTTCTTGAAAGGTATGTCATAAAACCCTCTTATTAGTTTATGAGCATGCTTAATTTAAAGCCAAAATTAATTAATTAGAATGCTTAATGATCACTTTTACTTCTGTTGTGTGTTTTCTAACTCTAACATTTCATTACTAACATATATATAACATTTATATAATAAAGTAATGAAACATACAATAGCATACTACCATTCATACATCAAACCATATATTATAACAATTATAATATAAATGATGCATGAATATGCTAATAATGCATGCATACATATATTATAACAATTATGAGCATGCTATATAATTTAAATCTTGCATAAACATATATTATAACACTTATAATATAGATGATGCATGAAATTAAATGCATAACCTATGATGAGTTTTAATTATATATGACATACAATATAACATATATATATATAAAATAAAAAATACATCACATGTATACTAAAAAACCAGTTGATGGACCAGAATTGGACATCTAAATAAAATTTAAAGGCTAACTACAAAATTAACTACATCTGATTCGAAACAGGTGAACTGGGCCTTGAACCACTCGAACCGAACCAGGAACCGATCTAGAAGAACCCAAAACGGTCGAACCGGAGAACCCACGAACTGAACCGGATCAATAGACCACGAACCACACGCAAACCGGGGTAGAATTGCATGAAATTTTCGTCTCAGAGGGTCGCAATGTTGTGCTCAGCATTGCGACGCAACGGAAATTTCCTTCCGTCTACCGCATCGCAGCGTCACAATGCTAGGGCGTAACAATGCGACATTACAACACAGTCGCCCACTATACAGCTTCGATCTTCTTTGGAAAACCACCGATTTTTGCCTCAATTTCTCCAGATTTCAGCCAAAAACCAACATAAACGACTCAACAATTGAATTATAGACTCAATAGCAGCAAATACCCCAAAACATGGGCCTTTGCATATTAAAAATCATAAAGGAAAGCCATAAAAAACTAATGTCCAATCCCGGAAAAAATTCCATCAATACAAACCATTCAACCACAAATTCATCACATGAATGTTTTACAGAACACATAGACCCACCATAATCTGTAAAATCAATTAAAGAAACAAAATTTGGGATCAAAACCTAAGGCTCTGATACCAATTGAAGGATTCCAATGAAGTCCTTGAACAAAAGCGATGGATCGTCCCAAACACATTTTTTCAGAATTGATAATTTTACAGAAAAATAAGAAATATATGCATTTATCAAGAAAAAAAAAGTACAGCATGCATAACAAGAAAATTACAGAAGAAATAAATTGGGTTTTAGAAAGCCCTTACCTTTGAAGACACAAAAAAATTTCATGAATCCTTCTTCCCTATGAAGAACACAAACACCAAAAGGGCACTACCACTTGGAGACCACGGTATTCTCAGTTAGAGAACCCAGGAGTTGTGGAATCTGGCTATTTTGGATTTTTGTGAGAGAAGGGAAAAAGATTGAGAGAATAGAGGAAGAGGAGCAAGGGGATTTCTTCTTCTGAGAACAAAGAACTCTTCTATGTGGTTTTTCCAGGAAAAAGAAGAAGATTTAGGAACCGTATCCCACTAACATAAAGTGGAGAGAAACGAGGGGGAGGGGAGGGACTCCCTTAATTAATTTAAATTAGTTGTAAATTAATAAGATTAATTAGTATGTATATATATATATATATATATATATATATATATATATAGTAACTAACTTATCATATGATGTATATTAAACTATATATTATATCAAATATAACATATAACCTATAGTTTCTTTTCTCTCACCAATGACATTTAATATAAATCACATTTATAATAAATTTAACAATATGAATCCAATTCATAAAATTAATATTTGAATCATATTCAAATATTTATTTCCTCTCATAAATACTATAATGTATCAAATACATTATAGAAATTATATCAAATATAATAAAAAATAAATTAATTATATCATATATAATTAAATCCCTCAATTAATTTGAACAATTCAAATTAATCCAAAAAATAATTCTCATTAAATCCTATTTAGCTACCGACAGGACCTCATGGACCTGTAGCTTGAAGCTCCAACGGTACATGAATAATTAATTAAACTCTTTAATTAAATTATTCACCATTCGTTAATTGTCAGACACTCCACTAAAGACCGACTGCTGCACTATTCACACTACAGATATATTTCTTTGTCCATTAGATATAACCAATCAATAGTACGATGACTCTTTATAAATTGCTCGTAAGTACAGTTGGACCAAAATTATTGTTTTGTCCCTGTAGTTACATCTAACTTCTTAAGTACCACTGATTCCTCTAATGAACAATAAATCATAGTCCAACTATGATCAAACCTCTATCGGACCAGGAGTGGGTGTGATGCCACATTGTTTAAGCCCTAGAATCAGCCCTTAAGGGACCGATTTATCTACTTACTCTGACATTGGGGAAAGAGTGAATTTCTTTTTGTGTAGTTGTGTTCCCAGCTCCCCAGTCAGACGAATCCCCAAAATGGTAAGCTTATTGAGTTGGGAATCTGGCCACTCTCACCCATACAAATCAAAGGACCACCTTCACAGGCAGGAGTTCACAACTTACTCAGGATTCAGGTCATGTTACTTATGGTCATCCTGGTGAAATGTATGTCTCTATTATGAATGACGTTATATAATGAGACTAAACATTTCGTGGTCCGGTCTTATACAAACTCCTTTGTATAGAATATCCCCACTCACATGTCTCCACATGAATGATTAGGATCAGGTCATTTGTAGCACTTTACAATAATTGTAACACCTACAAAATGGGTCATACTCGTAGTGTTACCAGGATAAGGTATCCAGCCTCATCTATCTACTACAGACCATTTAGGTTATCACTTAAACATAATCCGCCCATATGTCTCTACATACATGTTTAAGCTACAAGATAACCTTGGATGTTAGTTTATTGTTTTGTGGTTAATGCAACTAATTTTTGAAATAAAACATCAAATATATTATTACATAAATAAAATATTTGTACATTACAATTACAAACTATAGGACCCTATGAGATTTAGAGCATCAACCCCAACAGTGGCTTGCATCGACCATAATGCCGAGCAGCTGGTTCCTCGAAGTATAGGTCAAGGTAAGACTTTGGATTTGATTATGTATGAATTTGGTAATGCTTCTTTTCAATATGTGCAGGGACCTATTGAATTTCACCTAGACTCAAACCCTCATGCTCATGAGGTAGAACCTATTCCTTAACTTGCACATCTCGGGCTTATACTGAAAAGTCGTTTAGAGCCTTCCATTGTCTTTTGCACCATGATCAACACATTTGAGGAATTCTCTTCGTCGACTGACGAAGAAGATATTTACTCCTTGTTGCACCAAAAACAAGTCAGTAAGGTAGAATATGAGTCACAACTTCATATCGAGGAGTCTCAGGTAATAAAGTTTGAGGTTGCCAAACATTGTTCTCTTCTTCCCCCTAGCATCTCTTATATTTTCTATAACTGCTAATATTATCCTTACAAGTCAGAGTCTATTGTCGAGTCTTTTCTTTCTTCCAACTCTTTTGGGTCACTTGAGTCTTTCGATTTTTTATTTTTCTCTTTTTTGCCAAAAATTAAGAAAAAAAACAAATTCGACCTGTCTAGTTCTCATCAAAAGATGAGTACTTTTATAACCTACAAGGCTATATAGATTCATCTAAGAGAGGATCGGAAAAGTATGAAAATTTTTACGTAACTTGAAAAACAAAAAAGATTGGTTGCCTCGATCAATCAACGTTAAAAATTTTCCCTTTCCTGGAGGTAGCCAGGTTTCAAGAATAAAACAACTTTTAATTGCTTTCTAGGAATAGAAAAAATTTAGACTTACTTTTTTTTTTTTTTTTGTAGCTTTTCTGGTGTAATACTGAAAGTCTGATTTTAAATGAAAGTGATCTCAATCAAATGAGGAGATGAAAGCTTTATTTGTAGAGGGGAAAACAGAATATAGCTTCTGTTTTTACAACTGAATCACAAAAATAACATAATATAGTTTTTGTTTTTACAACTTAAAACTAACAATAAAAACTTACAAACTGAAGTTTTGTTATTTACACCATATTCCACCCCCCCCCTCCCCCCTAAAATTAAGACTCGTCCTCGAGGTTTATTAAGAAGCTAACTAGAAATCATCAGGAGAAAAGTAGGGCTTCAAATCTACTATACTGAAAATTGGATTGATGTGAAGGTTAGTCGGTAGCTTAATGCGATAAGCATTCAAACCATATCTTTGTAGGACTTTAAAAGGCCCCATTTGTCTATCTTTCAGCTTGTTGTAAGTTCTAGCTTTGAACCTTGTCTTACGTAGGTGGATCATTACAAGGTCTCTGATGACGGGCAGAAATGCACGTCATCTTAGGCCTTTTATTTAGAATTATGAGGATTGTTAAGTGAAATATGTGGCGAATATGTTAGGAATTCATGAGAAAATGAGTTTGCGTCGATCAGCATTAAAAATCTCGGCTAACCCACTATTATGCGTTATTATGCATTCAATTGTTTATCTTTGTAGTTAATGCAGAAAGCGGACACATACGTGGAAGCCGGGCTATCGCAAAGACGACCGCATGTGGAGAATTTCTCCAACGCAAAGGCAAACACATACGTTCAACGCAAGGGTGTTGCGGTAATCAACCGTATACGTCCATCACATAGGAGTTGCGGTCATCAAGTGATTGCGGTCATCACATAGAAGTTGTGGTCATCAAATGAATGCGGTCATCGCAAGATTGCGGCTATACGATGATAACCATAATAGCGGGATGAACACAAGTTTGGTGGAATGAAAACATTAATGCATATCTCGAGAGAATCAAAAGATGATGTTGACATTTCACCTATCACACCGTTAGCAGCAGAGATTCAGAAAAGGACCACCGCACTGCGAATGTCAGAATCAGAGTAGGTCCATTAATGCTCTCAACGATCAACCTCTATAAATAGAAGCCGATGAGCAGAATTTCAAATCATCCAAGATTTTTCGCCTGAGGCTCTCCTTAGGGCGAATCCTTATGATCCAAACCAAAGTGTGAGAGGAAAGCTTGAGAGTTCTTCATCTCCTTCATCCAATCCGAGTGACGACCGGAGCCTTCGCCGGAGTTAGAGCTCGAGAGAGTCAGCTCCACCGCCCTTCCATGGCACCACCAGCAGCCTTGACACACATCTGCTGGAAGTAAGACATTGCTTCTAGCTAGTCCTTTCACGTTCTCTTCTTTCCTTACATTGTATTGTATTACATTTTGGCTTAAGGAATTAATACATTTTGTGATCAATGCATTTCTGTATTTCCTTCGATTCTATCTCCATCTTCTTTTACTTAGCATCTTTAACTTTCATCGCATCACTTAGTGAGATTGTTAGAGTATCACATACTTAATCATGCGGCATAAGATTATGAAGCATGTAGCAAACCACCGGGAGGTGTGCGTTGCATGAGTGTGTGAGAAAACCTTATTTTCTTAATGTGAAGCTGTAGCAACGCTTGTCTATAAGCGGACACAATGCTTGTCTATGAGTAAAATCAGCAACAACTAACTACTTGGGAAGGTAAGTGGTTGGTCGCATTAAGCAGTGTAAGCAAGTGTTCACTAGAGATAGGAATAATCTTACGTCAACCAGGCTTTTGCGGTTACCTTGTCTTATGTATGCATCCATCACACCTTTAGAGCTACTTGAAAGGGAGTTTAAAGAAAGAACCTAAGACTTGAGAGAGCTAGGTTAGAATCGATGCTCGGGAGAGCTAGATTAAGATCGCATAAGCAAGAACGGAGACTTAGGAATAAGTTCCGTTTGCTAATACAAATCACGTGCATTTGCGGTGGGCATGTATGGCATGATTGCATTAGTCTACATTGGCTGGGGTTTCCCTTGCAGTCAAGCTTAGGGTTGCGATGAAGATATCTGCACATTTTATCTATTCTCCATTCATTTACTACGCGTCAACAGTTGTCGTATCTCTACCTCTCAATCATATTCTCACCGCTTAATCTGTTAGTTAGGAGTAGGAGTAGTGTTTAGCTTACAACCCCCATCATTCTTTTATTTATCCTCCGCAAACACATCACCGCATACACTTAGTTACAAGTCCCCGTGTTCGACCTCGGATCACTCGAGAAACTTGCGTTCGAGTTATACTTGGGGTGAGCGCTAGAAAACTTGTGACAGGAATGCATGGTCATCACATACATTCGTAATCGTATATTGCATACTTTGACGCATGACCACCAACGCATGATGCTCAACGCATAACTTAAGACATGCATCGCATATATCGTCCCACATAATTTTAGTCATCAAGTCTTTGATGGCTAGTGACGGGAAATTAGAAGTCAATTTTACTCGACAACTGAAATCCTTTGGACGCGGTATGCGATGCATGTTCCTAAGATATGCATTGATAGTCATGCGTCGATGGTCATGCGTTGGAATGAATATGTGTTAATAAATGTATGTGATGACCATGCATCCTGTCACAAGTTTTCTTGTGCTCATGGCAAGTATAATGCGAACGCAAGTTTCTTTGGTAATCCAAGGTCGAACACAGGGACTTATAGCTATATGTATGTGGTAATGTGCATGTGGCAGTTTAAATAAAATAGTGGAAGGGAGGTTGATAAGTTAACCCTACTCCTACTCCTATCTAACAGACAACGCAATGAGAATATGCATGAGAGGTAGAGATACGACAACACTTGACATGAAATAAATGTATGGGAAAATAGATAAAATGCGGAGATGGTTTCATTGCAACCCTTAAGAGTGACCGCAAGGGCAACCTTAGTCAACGTAAACCATGCAATCATGCTACACACATATGAACCTAACTCTAGGACGTATGCGGTGTATCTGCGATATTGTCGAGAAGCCTATGCCTGCCTAGACCTCCATAACCAGCTCACTAGCTCTCGTCGCATGAGCGTGGCTGCCGTATAACCCCTTATCCTACTTCCTGAACGCATGCAAATCTAATCCGTAGGGTGCATACGTTGTGTGAAGCAAACAGAGTTTATCTCTAAGATCCCCATTCTTACCCATGCGTTCCAATCCCCTCTCTCGAGTCTTAGATTTGGGTTTTAGACTACTCTCCCGAGTATGCCTAAATGATGAATGAAGCGTTTATAGGACAAGGTAACCGCATGAACTTTGCTGACCTAAGATTGTTACTATCCCTAGTGAACAATGCATACATTGCTTAATGTGACCAACCACTTACCCTCCCGGGCAGTTGATTGTTGCCGACTTCACTCATAGACAAGCAATGTGTTAGCCTATAGACAGGCATTACAACAGCTTCACACTAAGCAAATAAGATTACTCACACACTCACACAACGCACTCGGTGGGTTGCTACATGCTTCATATCCCTAATCCACATGACTAAATATGTGATACCCAAGCAATCCCACTAAGTGTTGCAATGAAAGTAAAGATGCTAAACAAAGAAGATGGAGATGGAGTTGAAGGAAACAGAGAAATGCATTGAAAACAAATTGTATTAATTCCTTAATCACAAAGTGTCATACAATACAATATAAAAAAAGAAAGGAAATGAAGTGACCGGCTGGAAGCAAAGACTTGCTTTCAGCGGATGTGCGTCAAGGTTACCAGTGGTGCCATAGATGGGCGGAGGAGCTGGCTCTCTTGAGATCTAGCTCCAGTCGAGGGCTCCGATCGTCAGTCGGAATGGATGAAGGAGGTGAAGAACTCTCAAACTTTTTCTCACGCATTTGTCTGGATCACAAGGATCCGCCCTAGGCGAACCTCGGGTGAAAATCTTGGATAACTTGAATTTATGCTCATCGGCTTCTTTTTATAGAGCTTGGATCGCCGACAACATTAATGGATTGCTCTGAGTCTGACATTTGGTGCGTTAGTCCTTTTCTGAACCTCTACCGCTAACGGCGTGGTAGGTGAAATGTCAACATTAGCTTTTGATCTTCTCAAGGTATATGCATTGATGTGTTCATTCCACCAACCTTGTGTTGATCCCATTAGTATGCATTATTGCGTAGCCGCAATCACTCAATGATCGCATTCGGTTAATACTACAACTCTACACGATGACCGCAATCGCTTGACGAACGAAACTCCCATGCGATGGATGCATACGGCTGATTACCGCAACATCCATACATTGATCTACGCGTTTGCCTTTGCGATGAAGTGTTTCTCTGCATGCGGTGGTCCGATTTCCGCATTTTCGTCCATTTTCTATTTTAGCTACAAAAATAGAACATTGAACGCAAAATAACGGGCTAGCTGAAATTCAACATGCTGATCGACACAAGCTCATTTTCTCATGAATTTCTATCATGATTGCAATATATTCTGCCCAAAAACCTTCATAATTCTAAGTAAAAGGCCTAAGATGACATGCATTTCTGCATGTCATCAACGACTAATTTCACATCACCAGTCTTCTTCTTTAAAAATGATTTCTCTTCGTGACTTGTCTTTAGTTTCTTTGTAAGACTATGTGATCCTCTTTAAATGATCATGAACTTCTCAGTGCAATTTTTCTATTCTTTTAATCATTCTTTCAGCTTCAAGACTAATATCCACAGAAGAAGGTAAATTGGCAAGATCAAATGTGAGTCTAGGAGGTTGAGTATATACTACTTCGAAGGGCCATCCTCCCGTTGATCTATTCTTCATGTTATTAAAAGCAAACTCCACTTGAGCAAGGGACGAATCCCATTGCTTTGGTCGTGAACCACTTAAACATCGTATGAGATTTCCCAAAGTTCTATTGGTTACTTTAGTCTGGCCATTAGTTTGCGGATGTAAAGTGGTGCTGAATTTCAAACTAGTGTCAAACTTCTTCCATAAAGTATGCCAAAAATGACTTAAGAATTTGACGTCTCTATCTGAGACAATTGATTTTTGTATTCCATTAAGTCGAACTACCTCTTTGAAGAAGAGGTTAGCAATATAGACTCGCATTAACTCTTTTTTTTTTTTTTTTTTGCAATGCTAGAAAATGGGTCATTTTGCTGAAACGGTCCACAACCACCATGATTGCATCATATCCTCTTTGTGTTTTGGGTATACCAAGAACAAAATCAACAGATAGGTCTTCCCAAATGGTTGTGGGGATCGGTAATGGAGTATATAATCCGACATTTGTAGAAGTTCCTTTGGCTTTCTGACAAATAGCACATCTTTTGACAAAATTATTAACATCCTTTCGAAGTTGTGGCTAATATAATATTTTAGATACTAATTCAAATTATTTATCTTGGCCAAAGTACCCTGCTAAACCTCTGGACTGAGCTTATTTTAGGAGGGCTTCTCAAAGAGAAGTGTGAGGGATACATAGTCATTCCCCTTTGAATAGGAAGCCATTCATAATATGGAAGTCTTCAGCATTCAAATAGTGAGTACATTTATACCAAATGTCTGCGAAATCTTTGTCATCTTCATATAGTTTTGGAAGTCGTTACTTCCATGGCTAAAGTAGTAAGAATTAGGCCTTTTCGGCTTAGGACATCAGCCACTTTATTTTCTTTGCCCGATTGGTGTTTAATGACAAAGTCAAACCTTTGTATGAAAGAGATCCACCTTGCATTCATACGGCTTATGTTCTTCTGAGATTGTAAGTATTTTAATGAGAAATGATCTGTTAATAAGAGAAACTCCTTAGAAAGTAGATAATGTTCCCACTGTTTAAGGGCTCTAATAAGAGCATACAACTCCTGCTCATAGGTACTCCAAGTTTTTTTTGAGTTACTAAGCTTTTTGCTAAAGTATTCAATTCGGTGTCCTTGTTGAGACAAAACACCACCAATTCCTACTCCACAAGCATCCATTGCTACTTTAAATAGGGCTGAAAAATCTGGTAATTTCAAAACAGGGCTTGTGCTTAACTTCTTCCTAATACAATCAAAGCTGGACTGTTGTTTTTTACCCCATATGAAGCTGCCTTTCTTCAAACAATCAGTAATCGGTGTTGCAATGGAGTTGAAGTCTTTGATAAACTTCCTGTAAAATGATGCTAAGCCAAGGAAGGCTTGGATATCTTTTATTGTTGACGGAGTTGTCCATTGAGTGATTGCTTCAATCTTCTTTGAATCAACTTTGATTTGATTTTGGCCAATTAGGAAGCCAAGGAAAGCAATCTCCTTCATAAGAAAGTGACATTTTTCATGATTGGCATACAACTTGTCGGTTGTCAAAGCTTGAAATAAGCTACGAAGATGTTGTAAATGTTCTTCAAGGTTCCTAACAAATGGAGAGAAAAGGTATGTGAAAATACTTTCTTATTACTTTCACTTATTGTATTTACATACTTCAAGTTCCTTTTATAGAATAATTTGTTAGTTTGCTTGACTAACTAACAGCTGAAAAATACAAACAGACTCAAATAGAATCAAACTCAAACAGAATCTTAACTGTTGTAACAAATAAATTGTTATAACAGAATGTAACAAATAAATTGTTGTAACTAATAAACAAAATGTAATTGTTTTACTGTTGATAGTTCCTACTATAAACCAAAATATCATCAAAATATACTACGATAAATTTGTTAAAGAAAGGATGAATTACTTGATTCATAAGGATCATAAAAGTGCTTGGAGCATTTGATAAGTCAAATGGCATGACAAGCCACTCAAACAAGCCTTCTTTAGTCTTAAAGGTCATTTTCCACTCATCTCCCGGCCTAATTCGTATTTGGTGGTATCCACTCTTCAAATCCACCTTTGAAAAGATTAAGACTCCTCCAAGTTGATCGAGCAAATCACTTATTCGAGGAATTGGAAAATGATACTTCACCTTCACCATGATTTGATTTATGACTCTACTATCCATGCACATTCTCCAACTACCATCTTTTTTGGGCGTGAGTAGAGCTGGTACTGCACATGGACTTAAGCTTGGTTTAATGTGTCCTTTTGACAGCAATTCTTCGATATGTTGGTGGAGAATTTCATACTCCTTCAGACTCATCCTGTAGTGAGGTAAATTCGGTAAAGTAGCTTTCGGAACTAGATCAATGTGGTGTTGTATATTTCACAAAGGGGGCAGGCCCTTGGGTTCCTCTATTAGGAGAGGAAATTCATCGAACAACTTTTGTACTTTCGGTGGGACTCCATCTTTTTGTATTTCCTCAGACTTTTTGGCAACAACAAGTGCAAGGATGCCTTTCTTTCATCAATGTTTTGCCACTGATTGTAATAAACAATTGGCTGTTGTCTTCTTTTTTCACTTTTACACCCACATCATTCTTCTTGTTTAGTGGAAGTAGTACCACTTTCTTACCCATCCACTGAAATTTGTAAGTATTTTCTCTCCCCTTATGCAAGGTTCGAGTATCAAATTGCAAAGGTCTTCCCAAAAGATTATGACATATATCCATGTCTAACACATCGCACATTATTTGGTCTTTATAGCTACTACCAATTGAAAGAGGGATGGTGCAAATTTCACTTACTTGTGCTTCGTCGCCTTTTTTCACCCAACCTATCTTGTAAGGGTTCGGATGAACTTCCACCTTAATATTTAAGGTTGCCACTATCTTTTTCGGAAATAAAATTCTCACTACTTCCACTGTCTATAATGACATTGCACACTTTATTGTTGATTGTACACCTTGTTTTGAAGAGACAATGCCTTTGGGACTTAGAGTATTTTTTAGGAGCAATTAACATCCTTTAAAGAACACAAGACAGTCAATCTCCATCATCTGGTTCAATAAATTCAACCTCCTCTTCATTTTCTTCACTGTTTTCATTCAACATTTCTTCTTTTTCCTCTATGTAAGCTACTGTTTTCGCTGAGGGCACGCATTGGATAGATGACCAGCTTGGCCACATTGAAAACACTTGCCCAAAGAGGGCCTATGGTAAGGATTTTGAGTTTTTTCTTGAGAACTGCCTCTATTTTCTTCTCCTCGGCCCCTTCTTGATTTTCTTTTTCTTTTCCTTTGGTCAAAGGTGGAGAATTTGGTAGGTCGGATGTTTTATTTGCAGCATTCACCTTCCTACTTGTGGAGGCTTCCCATGCGGTTCTTCTTGATGAATTCTTGAAGCGAATTTCATTCACTTCTTCAACTGCTTCAACAAAGGAAATAGCTTCAGATAATAAGTGAAAAGGTTATAGTTTTACCTTTTCTTTGGTGTCCATGCGTAGGCCTCCAACAAATCTTGCAACCAAATGTTGTTCATTCTCCATCAAGTTCGTTCTTGCTCCCAATCGATGGAATTCTTCAATATAATCAGCCACCGACCATGCTCCTTGCCTATAATTTTGGTATTGGTTGTACACTGTTTGCTCATAGTTGGGAGGGAGGAACCATTCTTTCAACAATTTTTTCATCTTTTCCCATGAATGAATTGGTCGTTTACCATTTCTTCTCTAATTGACTTCTAGTTGGTCCCACCAAGCCGATGCACCAACTTTCAACTATAAGGCAACTAGATGCACTTTTTTGTGCTCAAGAGTGTAGGATTGTATCAACAATAGTAGAAATACAAGGATCATCTAAGCATTCAAATTCACTAATTTTGGAAAAATATTAAGCATGCTCTTGCAGAAAAACAAGTGAGTTTCAAGACATACCTCTTGTAGAACTTTTTCAAAGCTCCTTCTCCAGCTGCTATCTTCTCCAAATCTTGTTGTAGACCACCTCAAGATCTTCTCCACTATTCTCTTGGTGCTCTAGATTGAGTTGTGGGACTCAAAACAAGCTTGAATCAAGGGATGAAGGAGAAATGCTCACTGCAGTAATCTTGTTGAAGAAATCTTTCTTCAACCTGAATTTTCTCTAAAATTCTCTATAGATTGCATACCTAATTTTCACTCCAATCTCTTCATTATATTGCAGATCAACATGCAAATGAGAGAATTGCATGAGTTGCAAATCATGCTTGGAGAAGACAAGGCAAAGAAAATGCTTCATGTGTGAGCAAGTTGAAAGATGAATAATGGAAAAACCAATATTTCCATTTTTTTTTCTCTTTTTCAATTTTATCTCAAAAATCAAAATTTGATTTTATAAAATCTATTTTGATTTTATAAATTAATTTTAACACATATCCATCTTTATATATTTAAATCATATTTAAATAGATAAATTCTCCTATTCCGTTTAATTCTTAAATTAAACATGTAATTACATCTCATATAATTACTAATTTTCTTAGTTCTAATTTGAATGATTCAAATTAACTTATCACGCTATTCTAGAGCTAGTAGGGGGACCTCGATCATGGGCTCTACTCTAAAGCCCATAGTGATGGAATACGAGACATACGCAGCGGAATTGGGACCTAATTACACTCTAGTTGCTTCTAAATTAAAGGAAAATAGCATGCAATTGAAGGAAAAAACAGTGAATTAAAAGTGTAGGGATACTACCTTTGAAGCTCCCGAAAACCGTTTTTCCTCGTTGAATCTCGACCCGAACTCTTTCAGACCACCACTAGAGTTGACCTACTATCCTTTGGACTCAGAACCGAGTTGTGGGACTCGGTGGATGAAGAAAACCGAGAGAGAGAAAAGAGATGGAAAATAAGATGGAATTTGGGTAGGTTTGGGTTTTTCTCTTTTTTTTAAAGTTGTGATTTTTCCAGCCCGTATATGAAAACCAATTTCCAAAATTGCAAACACTCTTTTCATTCAAAATGAAAGCCCAATTTATAGAAAAATCCATGCAACAATTGCATGAACTAAATGCATAAAAAACCAACACCTATATTCCACTATCTTAGTGGGCTTAATGTCTCCACTATAAGCCAACACCTAGCCCACTATTAGTGGAATTATCCAACAAAAGTTTGGATTTTCCCACTAACTATAGTCAAAGGGCAAAATAGTCATTTGGTCAAAGTCAAACTTTGACAAAAAAGTCAACATTTTGACTTTTTATGATTTTTCCCGTATTGACTAATTTTGACCTCCCGAGCATGAATCCATATTTATTTTCTCAAAATTCAAATCAAATTTGAATATAAGATCGGTCAAAGTTTGATTTTTCAAAGTCAAAAGTCAACTCTTTGACTTTTTACATCTTTGATCATTTCCATCATTTCCGAGCTTCCGAATATGAACATTTTCATATTCTTGATATTTAAATCACATTTAAATATTAAAGCTATATCTCTAAGCTGAAAAACCCGACCACTATATCACATATACTTGTCGGTTTCTCTCTTTCTACATAATTCGAACAATTCGAATTATTCTATCATACTGTTCTTAAGTTTATATCCATATGAGCTAGTAGGGGAACCTAATGGACTATAGATCATGGGCTCCAACGATCCGAGATTAGCTAGCTAAACTCTTTAGACGGAGCTAATCAACATTCGTTAACTAACGGGTCATTTCACTAAAGTTCCCGTAGTTGCACTCCCCCTCACTATAGATATATTTGTGTCCATTTGATATAACCACGATTAGTATGTTAATCCTTCACAGGTTGTTCGTAATCTCGGTTGGGTCATTAAAAAACCATTTTACCCCAAGGACTACATCTTGTTCCTTAAGTTCCACTGATCCTTCTAATGAACAATGGTTTAAGGTCCAACCTATAAACCGAATCCTTCTTGGGCCAAGGAAAGGGTGGGCCCCTATTATCAAGACCTGGATTCAGTACTAAAGGGACAAACCTATCTACTGTCCCTTATAACGGGTAGGAGTGAATTCCGTCTGCCACCCTATGTTCCCAGCTATCCACCCGATCTACCCTTGAAATGGGAGGCTTATTCGGTCAAATATTGAGCTGCCCTCACCTATGCAGATCTAAGGATAATTCTGATGGAATAGGAGTTCATAGTTAGCTCAGGATTAAGATTAAGTTTACCTAGGTCATCAATTAACGAAATAGTCAATTTTATACATTAAAACGGCATTTAGAAACGTAAAAAGTGACTATTTCATGGTTCAGTCTTATGTAAACTCTTTACATAGGATACCCCCACTCACATATCTCTATATGAACGATTCAGAATCAACATTGTTTGTACTATCTACAAAGTGGGCCACATTCCATAGTGTCTCAGAATAAGGCGCCCCAACCTATTCCATATACTATAGACCATTTGGCTATATATTTGAACTTGATCTCAATTTATGTCACTACATTAAGTTTCAAATTTACATTAAATATTAGCCTCGGAACCTTAGTTATTGGATTCGAGATCTACAATTCTCAATAACAACTTTATTGAAAAACAAAAAACAGGAATATATTTATTAATTTACCAATACTAACGAGTTATTAGGACATAAAATCCAACACATTAGTTGCCACTCCCTCACTTGTAGATTATTGATATCCACATGATTTAACCATAATCAGCAAGTCGACCCTTCACAGGTTGTTCGTAATAATAGTTGGGTCAAAATATCTGTTTTACCCCGAGATTACATCATATTCCTCAAGTCCCTACCGATCCTCTAATGGACAACTAGTTTATGATCCAATCACTTAAACAAAATTCTTTCAGCCCTAGTGAAGAGGGTGAGGCCCCTTGTTCATAGACCTAGATTCAGTTCTTAGAGAACAAAACCTTTCTTCTATTCCCTAAATCGGGTAGGCTAGTGAACTCTCTACACCCTATGTCCCCAGCTATCTAATCGATCTACCCCTGAAATTGGGAGTCTTATTGAGCCAGCGTTGTTGAGCCAACCCTCACCTATGCAAATCTAAGGGCAATCCCTAATAAACAGGAGCTCATAGTTAGCTCAGCATTATGATCGAGTTACCTAGGTCATCTAGGTGAAATAGTCAGTCTTATACAGTAAACAGCGTTATAAAGTAAGAGTGACTTATTTCTTGGTCCTGACCTTATGCAAACTCATTGCATAGGACGTCCCCACTTCTCATGTTATAACATGTACGAATTAGGATCACATCGTATGTAGTACTTTACAATATTTGTAACAACTACAGAGTAGGTCACATCCAATGATGTTACCAGAATAAGGTACCTATTCTAATTCATGTACCATAAATCATTTTGACTATTTACTCGAACCTGATCTACTTTTATGTCTCCACATAAAGTTCAAGTACTCATACAATAGTCATGGGTCTTAGTTTATTAGATTTAGACTTTCATACAATTTATGAAATCAATAATAAGTATATTGATTATAGAAAATGTTTATCATTTTACAAACTGCGAGTTTTTAGGACATAAAACCCAACAGGGAGTGCTCATGTAGGTGAAGAAGCTTTTCATATTTTTTATCCAATCAAGAAATACCTTAATGTCATGCTTCCCATTGTATATTGGCAAGTTGATCTTCATTTTGTAGTCATTTGAGTTACTTCTGATTACAAATCTCTCACCTCTTTCTCTTCTTGGCACAAAAAAACTCTTCTTCTTGATCATATTCATTAGATGAGTTCCATTCTTGGTTTTCTTGATATCTTTCTTGGGGCTATCTATGTATTCTTGGAGGTCTTTCTTAATGAATTTCTTGCTAAAACTGGAAATTTCTTGGCTGTCTAGCACTGTGTTACCTCTTCTTCCCCATTCTTGAATGAATGGTTGATCATTCCCCCGATTTTGAGGTGTGACTACCCACATTTCAACCCTTCGAGTAAGAGTTTCCATACTTTCTTGGAGACTCATTAAAGTGCCATGAATTCCCTCCAAAAAGTTCTCAATGGACAGCAAGCATCATGTTGTAGTTCTTGGAGAGAGGGTGGGGTCGGGTTTCTTCCACCTTTTGATCTTGCGTACGAGCATCTCCTCCATTTGGATGGGCTGCTTTTCTTCCAGCCATCAGTCCAAGGATTCTTGGAGCTCTAATACCAATTTAGTGTAATACCAAAAGTCTGATTTTAAATTGAAGTAATCTCTCTCAAATGAGGAGAGGAAAGATTTATTTATAGAGGGGAAAACAGAATAGCTTCTGTTTTTACAACTAAATCACAAAAATAACAGAATATAGTTTCTGTTCTTACAATTGAAAACTAACAATAAAAACTTACAAACTGAAGTTCTGTTATTTACACCATTTTCTTTTGTTTTTCTTCTCTTCTCTTTTTTTTCTTTTATTTTTTTTATTTTTTATTTTTTCTTTTTTTTTGTAGGAACAAACAAAATGAAAGAAAAAGAAAATTTTGAAGCAGGAAGAAAACTCTACCACCACACACTGCATGAAAACTAGGGGAGTTTTCTATTCCCTTTAACTTTTTCTCTTAAAGCTTATACCTATATTTTAAAACATTGAGGACAATGTTTAATTTTTAAGTTGGGGGTTGGGAACATTGCATGTTCATGGCATTTTAATTAGATTTGTATAAAAAAAAATGAGCCTTATTAAAAAAAAATTGCTCTACAAATGCATGTCTAGAACCCTTGAGCACTTGAGCTTAGGTTATTTAGATTTTGTGACTTTGATTAGATATTTCTTGATATATTTCTGAGGCTCTAATGCATTCCATGATCTCAACTTTTTTTTTACTCTTTACTCATTTTTGCTTTAAATGCATGATTGATTTAATGCATGTTTATACATTCATTCCCCCATTCACTTTGTTTTTTATGCATCATTTGATTTACATAATATCTCAATTCTTATCAATGTTTTTTATGACACATTATTTTAAGTAAAAATACAAACAAAATTTTAGATCTCTTAAAATTCTCAAACAAAATTTTGAAACCATTTTTTCGAAAGAAAATTCTTTTTCTTTTAAAATTTCATAAAAAAAAATCGAATACTTCGCTTTTAGATTTATTTAGAATCTTAAAATTTTTAGAAATGTCATATTTACTCGATTTTCTTTGTTACCCCTCGATAGGACAACCTTTGGTCTAAGAACAACCATCTTGTTAGAGTAGCAAGTCTAAACGAAGAGGAATAAAAGGGCCTAGCGTTAAAAAAATTCTAGCACAAAAAAAAAATGGCAAATTTGCAAAATTAACATAACTTTCACTAACGTGTGTGTGAGTGCATAGTGATAGCACAAAAATGTGCCATTTTCCTCTTCTTAATTCTAGGTCGTTACTATGTTTAATGTGTTTATTTGCTGATTTTGTAGGTACTGAGTGTCTTAGAGGTAGTCAGTCGTTATAAACTATTCGAAGTTGATTTGGAACAATTAGGGGTAAATTTGAGCAATCGAACTTCAAAAGAACGTGAAAGGAAGAAAATGCCCCTGGACGAAGCATCGAGCGTTGTGCAACAGTACAAGGCAGTAGCTACTCGTTGCTAGAGAGTAGAGTAGCATTGCAACGCTACTTATAACATTACAACGCACCATTTTTTCTTTATCTATGCAGCATTGCAACGCTGCGACGATTGCTATATAACACCATTTTTCAATTTAGGACAGAGAACCGACCCCCAATCCGCTCCTACGCTAATTCTCTTCTCACCTTTCCACTTGTATTTTTCTCCCTTTTTCTCCCCGTCTCATGTAACTAATGGAATGATGTTGGGATTTGTCTTCTTCATCTCCATGGGAAGGTAAGTTCTAGCTATTTTCTAGTTTAAGTGATTTTGTAACAATGTAGTTTTTGGGAGTTTTGTTTGAATGTAATCTTTTTGTTCTTGTTTATAGGTTTCAATCTGAATTTTGTGTTTTATGAATTGCATGCTTTTATTATTGATTTGTCACCAATGATTTTGTTGTGTGATTCTAATGCTTGGAGATTGGCTTGTAATATGTGACATGAAATTATAGGTTAATACCATTGGAAGTAGTAGGTTAGTTAAGCTTTCGATTCATTAGGCTTGAGATATGTTGCTTAAAAAGAATAGTATTGCTCCTATCAACCTAGAGAGAAATCATATTGAATGTTTGATTAGACGTTGGAAGTCGAACACTCATCCTAGCGTTATCCCTAAAACTAATGCGGTTCGTTAATTTGTATGGAGAGGATTTGTCTTCTATGCATATTGATTAATTAGGTAATTAGGACCATTGATTGGGATTCCAATCAACTGGGTTAGGCATAATCAAGAAACGAAAATTGCATTTAAACAAATCGATGAATAAGAATTATATTGGTCAAATAAATTTCCCTTAAACTAGGTCATTTCCTAATTGCATTTCTATCTTTTATTTTCTCACATTTTATTTTCATGCACTTTCAATTATCAATCCACACCAACCCCCCCCCCCCCCCCCATTTATACACTTTAACTGAAAAGGCACTTCAATGAACTAATCTTCTGTGCTTCCTTGAGGTTTGACCCTAGACTTCTCGCTTGTACTACCATTTTAGTATAAGTAGTCTCGTTCGGTGATTTATAAATTTTATAGGGTTTAGGGCGACGGTAAACTCGACCCTGCCACATGGATAGAGGTGTAAAAAAGCTACCTCCATCGTGTCTAGTTTGGGCCCACGAGAAAAGAGCGATAGGTTCCCTACAGTGCGGAGTGTGAAAGCTATCCCTCTAGGTAAAGAAATGCTAATTAGAATTTGTGTGTGTGAGTTAAAAAGCACCCTTGTCTTAGAATTGTCTCTCTCCAATGCAAGTTAGGTATATCTTAAACCGATAACCGAGCTAGTATAAGGCGAAGAGGAATTGAAAGTCATCTTTCTACTAGTTTTAACCTTTAAATAAACTAAAACTTAGTAATCCTTTCTTTTATGACTTTAACAAGAAAAAAAAAAAAAAAGGAAAGAAAGAAAGAAAGAAGGAAAGAAATAAAAAGACATTTTCTTTTCGAAAATAAGTTTCAACTCTTTGTTAGCAAAATTTTAAATTTCTAAATGCCTATTTATATCATTACTTACTTGTTTGTTGAAAAGAGAGATGTAAATCGAATTTTTGTGTAGATCGAAAGTGAACATATAAACATTTTGAATGACCTCCTTGAATGAATGCACAAATGAATGTTCATATTTTGTTTGGCTGCACACATCTTTCTAGTTTCAACTTACTCGAGACGACCAAAAGCTAAGTTTGAGGTGTTTTGATAGGTCTTGAAGAGAGATATATTTTCTATATTAATTTTCTCAAAATTTTGTTATTTGTTTGCTTTTAATGTTCATTTTATAGGTAAAATGGTCCCGGTAGCAATTAGGAGTCATTTCAAAAAGTTTGGACTAAAAACTCTTGTATGTGTTAAAACCAACTAAGGAAAAATCCATTTTAAATATAGAGATGTTTAAAACAGTATAAACTCAAAATAAGAACAGAAAGATTTCTCCTAACGCCTATCTTTGGCACTTAAGACTTGGTCACATAAATCTCAATAGGATTGAAAGATTGGTAAAGAATGGTCATCTAAACTAGTTAGAAGACAGACTTTTACCTCCATGTGAATCATGTCTTGAGGGAAAAATGAGTAAAAGATCTTTTTCAAAAAAAGGTTTTAGAGCCAAAGAACCCCTAGAACTTATACATTTAGACCTTTGTTGTCCAATGAATGTTAAAGCTTGGGGAGGATCTGAATATTATGTCAGTTTCATTGATGATTTGTAACGACTCGACCCCCTAGGACTTAAGTTAGGCCATTACTAAATAAATGAATGCATGGAACTTAAAACAACACTCTTTTATGGTGAAATAAATGTTAAATACATAAGGTAAGTGCAAAAGACTTTCATTAAATTCAAATATTAAAAACAACAATGGGGTACCCATAAATCATAAATGATAACAAATAAGTCTGAAAACGATTCTTAATAGTAAGTTTCAAACATCAAAGCTGAAAGTTAAGAAAAACATGAAAATAAATCTAAATCTCATGAGCAGAAGCATAAAACTAGTCCCAGTAGCTCGATCACGAATTTCGCTTGTCCATCGCCGGTGCATCTCTACCCTTACCTGAAACAACAACATGAGAAAGAATGAGTATAAAATACTCAGTAAGTAACCCCACTACTGGGGTCAGGTTAGGCATTTGTGTCCTTTAAATGCCTACCTCTGGTGAAACATATAAACTCTCCTAGTCCTCATGGGAAACATACATACATTAAAAACTGAGTTCTATCCTACTATAGCTAAATATGCCCACTACATCTGGTGAACCCCGAAGAAAACACAATCTGGTGAATCCCAAAGGAAACACAAACTGGTGAATCCCGAAGGAAACACAAATTCGTGAATCCCGAAGGAAACACAAACTGGTGAATCCTGAAGGAAACACAATATCTGGTGAATCCCGAAGGAAACATAAATTGGTGAAACCCGAAGGAAACACAATATCTGTTGAATCCTGAAGGAAACACAAACTGGTGAATCCCGAAGGAAACACAGACTCGTGAATCCCGAAGGAAACACAAATTGGTAGGCATTCTAACTAATTAGTAAAATCACTATCACAATCTCAACATCACAATCTCAACATGGTTCTATAACATACATATAGATCTCATCATCATGATTCTACAATATACATATAAATTTCTTCATCATAGCTTTAAAACATATGTATGCATCTCGTCCTCCTCAAATTCAGTAGGATCTCCAATAAAAATAATATACTCCAATCATACTAGTATTTAAACATCTCTATGTGCAACTAGCCTTTTAAACTCTCATATCATCAAGGCATTCATAAACATCAAACTATCAATATATCCTTAGTAAATCATATTTGTCATTCTCGACTCCAGTCATTTAAAACCTCAGTCAATGAAGGCAGACATAAATATCATGCTAACTAATAATCCTCAATAAATCATAATCATCATTATGGGCACTAGGGCAGTTCTAGTAGTAAGATTACTTACCTTAACTTGGTAAAAAAATGTAAAACAAAATCTCCTTAGAACTTCTTTAGCACACTTGGATCAACCTAAAGTTGTGGCTTGGTCCAAGACGAAGTCCAATACTAGATTTAATTAGTCAATCTGATCATGAATTAAATCCAAAATCAATAACTTAATTTTCCCACTATTACTCCTAATCCAAAAGAATAACAATTCAACAACTTACAAAACTTACCGATCTTCACCAATTTTCTACAAAACAAAATGGTATCTAGCTTGATGGTCAATGCCTCAAAACTTCCAAACCTTGAATCTAAGTTTCAAACCAAAGAGAGGTTACTAATTTAACCCAAAATCAAAGGGGTGAACTTCACCTCCCAAATTATAAGGAAAAATAAGTCTTACCCAAGGTCTTCCTCAAAATTTCGACAAAGATCAGGGCAATGGTGGCCGACGGCGCGTCGACTTGTGGCTGCCATAGATAGGCAGTGTGTGTTGCTGTTGGACAACATAAATTGTTTAGGCTAGCGGCTGGTAGTGAGGGTCTTGCATGAAGAGGGTTTGCGAGAGTGGAAGAGAAAGGGAATTTCTAGTTTACAGATTTTATTCAGCAGGGATTACGAACAAACCAGATCTTTAAACAATGATCCAATCGTTTAAAATGAAACTCTATATGTATCGAACAGACTGACCAAATTTGAGCACGATCCAAGGTTCAAACTCTGGTAATCGACAATTTTGTGGAAGCTGTTGCTGAAAAACCGAATTACTTTCTCCCTAATTTTTGACCTATTTTCATTCTCATTTAATTTCGAAAAAAAAAATCTCAATTCTTTTATTTTTCCAAATTTTGAAAATATAAATAAAATATTTTATCACAATATCTCCAAAATCTCCAAAGATTCTATTAAATTTAGAAATCAATTAACTTTTCAAATTATCTTAATTTAGGCTTCAAAAACCAAAATTAAAGGGCATAAAATCCATCAATTTGATACAAATTAAATCCTTCCAAATATATAAATCAATTCAAAACCACATGAAATTAATTATCTCTTTAATTCCTTTTTTTTTTTTTTAAGTTGGCCCTAAAATCCAAAATCAAAGGGAAACAAAATTCAATATTTTCAAGATAATCAATTCGAATATCTAATCAATTAAATTCAATTTAACCAATAAAAGTTTTTCAATTATTTCAATTTAACCCCAATTTTCCAAATGAAAGAGAAATTTAAACTCAATAATTTTAGATAATTAATTTAAATTTTCCTGAAATTCGGGATGTTACATGATTATTCAAGATATGACTATGTTTACCTAATACATCATAAGTTTGAAACTTTTAAAAAGTTCAAAGAATATAAGATTGTGGTTGAGAACCTATTAGGTAAAAGGATAAAAACACTTCGATTTGGTCGGGGTGGTGAGTATGTGGACTTATAATTCCAAAACTATTTAGTAGAACATGGAATTCAATCCCAACTCACAGCATCTGGAAAACCACAGTAGAATGAAGTAGCAGAAAGGAGAAATTGAACCTTGTTATACATGATTTGTTCAATGATGAGTTATGCCCAATTACCTCAGTCCCTTTAGGGGTATGCAGTATAAGTTGTTGTACATATACTGAACACAGTTCCCTGAAAAAATGTTTCAGAAACACTGAATGAGCTATGGAGAGGACGTAAAGGTAGTTTACATCACTTCATAATTTGGGGATGCCCATCACACGTGTGTGTGCAAAACCATAAGAAGTTGGAACGACATTAAAAAATATGCCTATTTTTAGGATACCCTAAAGAAACAAAAGGTGGTATATTTTATGATCCTCAAAAAGATAAGGTATTTGTATTGACAAATGCTAGAAGAGGATCACATAAGAAGTCATCAACCTCACAGTAAACTAGTATTGGATGAGATGTCCAAAGAATCTACAGATAAATCAACAAGAGTTGTTGATCAAGTTGGTTCTTCAACAAGAGTTGTTGCTCCATCACATCCTTTTCATGAGATGAGTATGCCTCGACATAGTGGGAAGGTTGTTCAACAGTCTGACCATTATATGAGTTTAACAGAAACTCATGTCATTATACTTAATGTTGGCTTAGAGGAAACATTAACCTTTAAACAAGAAATGGAAGATGTGGATGGAGATCAATGGATGTAAGCCATGGACCTAGAAATGGAGTTGATGTACTTCAATTATGTTTGGGAACGTGTAGATCAACCAGATGGGGTAAAACCTATTGGTTGCAAGTGGATCTACAAGAGAAAACGAGACCAAACTGGTAAGGTGCAAACCTATAAAGCCAGACTCGTGGCAAAACTTTTTACCCAAAGATAGGGGGTAGATTATGAAGAAACCTTCTCTTCTGTTGTCATGACTAAATCTATTAAAATACTTTTATCCATTGTTGCTTTCTATGATTATGAAATTTGGCAAATGGATGTTAAGACAACTTTTTTGAATGGTCATCTTGACAAAAGTATTTACATGTCTCAACCAGAAGGGTTCATTGAACAGGGTCAAGAACAAAAAGTTTATAAGCTTAATAGATCCATTTATGGATTAAAACAAGCATCTCGATCCTGGAATATAAGGTTTGACACTGCATCAAATCTTATGGCTTTGAATAGAATGTTGACGAACCTTATGTTTACAAGAAAATAATCAACAAGATTGTTGCTTTCTTGGTCCTGTATGTTGATGATATTCTGCTTATTGGGAATGAGATAGGATTCCTTGCTAACTTAAAGAGATGGCTAGCATTGCAATTTCAAATGAAAGATTTGGGAGATGCACAATATGTTCTTGGAATCCAAATTGTTTGGAATCACAAAAACAGAACGCTAGCGCTATCTCAAGCATTTTATATTGACAAGACGTTGTCAAGATATAACATGCAAAATTACATAAATGGTATGCTACCTTTTAGACATGGAATTCATTTTTCTAAGGAACAATGTCCTAAGACACCTAAAAAAGTTGAGAAAATGAAAATAATTCCTTATGCATTAGTAGTTGAGAGCTTGATGTACGTTATGTTATGTACACATTCCATCATATGCTCTGTAGTTGGAATTGTCAGCGGTTTCAGTCTAACCCTGGACATAGCCATTGGACTGTTGTTAAGGACATCCTCAAGTATCTTCGGAGAACGAGGGACTATTTGCTCGTGTATGGTCCTAAGAATTTGATCCTTATGGGATACATTGATTCTAATTTTCAAAATGATGTAGGTTCAAGTAAATCTACTTCAGGATCAGTATTCACTCTCAATGGAGGAGCAATAGTGTTTAGAAGCATTAAACAGAGTTGTATTGCTGATTCCACGATGGAAATTGAATATGTAGTTGCATGTGAAGCAGTTAAAGAAGTAGTATGGCTCAAAAAGTTCCTAATGGATTTGGAAATGGTTCCAAATATGCATTTGCCAATCACCCTGTTTTGTGATAATAGTGGTGTAGTTGCCAACTCAAATGAACCTAGGAGCCACAAACGAGGAAAGCATGTCGAGAAAAAATACCATCTCATCAGGGAGATAGTATATAAAGGAGACGTGATAATCACTAAAATAGTCTCTGAAGATAATCTTGCTGATCCATTTACGATGGCCCTCACTGCTAAAGTGTTCGAAGGTCACTTAGTCGGACTGGGACTACGAGCTTCATAAATCGCAAGTGGGAGAATGTCAAGGGTATATAGATGCCCTAGTTTATTGTATTTTTTCTTTTTTCAACATTATATATTTGTATACATTAGTAACCCATTGAAGTTTTAGTCCAAGTGGGAGATTGTTGGGATTGTATTAAAACTCGCAGTTAATAATCATGGAAACAGATTCAATTTACCAATAAAAGTATTGTTGAAGCATTTATTCAATAAAAGTGTTAATGAAATTACATTATGTAATAAAAATCCAAAGAACGAATCTATGACTGTAGTATTAACTTTATGTAGAGACATAAAAAAGGATCAAGTTATAGTATATAACCAAAAAGGTCTATAAGTATATGGATGAAATTGGATACCTCGTCTTGGGGACACTATGGATGCGGCCTACTTTGTATATTGATGCAAATGACGTGATCCCAAAATCGTTCATGTGGAGACATGCGAGTAGGGACATTCTATGCAAAAGAGTTTTACATAAGATCGAACCACGAAATAGTCAGTTTTTCTATATAACAACCATTTACTATTAAAACTGACTATTTCAATTCGATGACCTAGGTAACTCGATCTTAATCCTGAGCTACTATGAGCTTCTATTTATTTGGGATTATCCTTTGATCTGCATAGGTGAGATTAGTTCAACAGCACTACTCAACAAGCCTCCCATTTTGGGGGATAAGACCGGATAGATAGCTGGGGACATAGTCTTACAAGATGGAATTCATTCCTACCCGTTTTACGGTTAGCAGATAGGTTGTTCTCTTAAGTACTGATTCTTGGTCTTGAACAAAGGGGCCCCGTCCTCTTATGTCTGATAGGGACATGATTTATTAGTTGGACTATAAATCAATTTTTCAATAGAGGATCAGTAGGAGCTTAAGGAGCAAGATGTATTTACAAGGGTAAAACGATATTTTTGACCTAGTTATAAATGCGAATGACCTATGAAGGATCGATTTACTGATTATGGTTAAATCAAGTGGACAGAAATATATCTACAGTGAGAAGAGTGCAACCATCGAGCTATAGTGATATGTCTCGGTGGTTAACGAATATTGATTGACTTGGGTTAAAGAGTTCAACCGATTAATCTCAAATTGTTGGAGCTTAAATCCATAAGGTCCCTATACTAGCTCATAAAACATTAAAGCTTGGATTAGAAAAATTGAGCGAATTTGAAGTGTTCAAATTCGAATTTAGGGTTTGGAATTTGAAATGTTCAATTTCATTTTTAGGATTTAGATAATTAAATTCGATATAATTAACGTTTAAATTTATCGAAATTAAATGTAATTGGGGATTTTTTAAAATATTTAAATATTGATTACATGAATAGGGATTCAATTAGGTGTTTTATTAATTTAATATTGGATATTAAATCATTAATTAATTTTGTTTAATTAATTATTTAAATTAAATCAATTTTATTTTAGGAAATTTAATTTCAGAAATTAATTTAATTTAATTTAATTAAGTTGAAAAAATTGAATTAAATTTTAAAAAAATTAAATTGAGTTGAGTAGAAAAATCCCTTGCTCACTCACTTAGTACTAATTGAGGTGTTAATTAACTGAACGTATGAGTATTTGCATTCTAAAACTTGTTAAATACTTCACTATTTAGAATTTTGAAGGTCATGCAATCCAATTTTCTGATATTTTCAAGTAGAAATTGTTTTTGTTTTCAAACTCTCTAAAACTCTCTCAATCCCTTTAAAATATGAGTTTCCACCACTCATTCCAAGGCTGAGAATAGTAGTGAAGTTCCTCTTGGTGGTCTACTAGAGATTTGGAGATCAATTTCGTGGAGTTCAGTAAGGAACAAGAGAGATTCTACAAATGTATACATACTTGAAACCCTTTTACTTGAAAAACTGTTTTTTAAGCATGCTTTGTACTCAAATTAAGTGTAGTTAAAGTGCTTAATGATTTTGTTAGCTCCCTTTTTCTGCATATTTACTCTATCAATTCAAATATTTATTTCTCTCATAAAATTATATAATGTATCAACATACATTATGTTATATAATGTATCTATATGCATTATTTAATTGTATCTTATACAATTAATTCCCTTTAATTAATTTGAACAATTCAAATTATACCAAAATTAATTTGATTCTTATCAATTCTCATTGAGCTAACGAGGGGACCTTATGGACCTATAGATTGAAACTCTAATGATACAAGATTAATTTATTAAAATTTATTAATCAAATTAATCGACATTCATTAACTGTTGGTCACTCCACTAAAGATCGACAGCTAAACTCTTCGCACTATAGATATATTTCTGTGTCCATTGAATATAACCAATCAACAAGGCATTGACCTTCATAAATTGCTCGGAAGTACAGTGAGTCAAATTATTGTTTTACCCATGTAGTTACATCTAACTCCTTAAGTACCATTGATCTCTCTAATGAACAATTAGTCATAGTTCAACTATGACCGAACCCCTCTTAGGCCAGGAGAGGGTGAGACACCTCTATGTTCAAGCCTCGAAATCATCCCTTAAAAGAGCAATTTATCTTCTTACCCTAACTATAAGGAATGAGTGAGTTTCTTCTTGTATAGTTGTGTTCCTAACTCTCCAATCATACGAATCCCCAAAATGGTAGGTTTATTGAATCAGAGAATTTGGCCATTCTCACTCATACAAATCAAAGGATCGCCCTCATAGACAAGAGTTCACAACTCACTTAGGATTAAGGTCGATCAAGTCACCTATGGTCATCCTGGTGAAATGTAAGTCTCTTCTAGAAATGACATTATAAAGAGAGACTTAACATTTCGTGGTTCGGTCTTTATACAAACTCTTTTGTATAAGATACCCCCGATCACATGTCTCCATAATAATGATCAGAATAAAATCATTTATTGTACTTTACAACAATTGTAACTACTACAAAGCGGGTCGTATCAATAGTGATACCAGGATAAAACACCCAACCTTATCCATATACTACAGACCATTTACGTTTCACTTAAATATGATCCACTTGTATGTATCCACATGTATGTTTAAGTTACATCAGATAACCTTGGATCTTAGGTTAATGGATTATTGTACAAGTAATATAAAATTAATCAACCATCGATTCAACTAACATAAAACTACAAGGCTTTAGGACATTGACCCCAACATTATGTACTTCTTTATATCATAACATGACTAAACCATGAAGTGGATCCTATAAGCAAACTAAACTGAAAACAAAACAAATGTCAAAACATATACAATTCGATAAGTAGCACCTAGCCAAACAATCAAATATCAAAACATATACAATCGGGCTAAACATATTTGAGAAAATATTCCATCACTTAATATCACTGATAGATAGTGATAGACCACTATCAACGTCCAAGCTTTTTTATACCTTCAGTTTTAGTTTTCCTTGTTCTCCCTTTTGAGTTTTTATCCTTTTTTTTTTTTTTTAATGATTCTCCTTTAACTATCTTCCTTTTGATGTTGCTTACCATATGTACACAAATTTAGGGTTAATAAATATTACCACTAAACAAGAAACAAGAATTAGGCTTAATAACTATAACCACTCATAAATTGATAAGAAGAAAAAAAAAGAGTTATACCTTTTGAAGTTGAGCAATTATTGATGTAGTGGTAGAAGAAAGATGCGGCAAGAAGTAGCAACCGAAGAAGGATTAAGAAAAAGAATAAGAGGACCAAGAAGCAGCGGACGAGGATGGAAATGAAGCAGTAGATGGAAAAGGACGTAAATAGAAGAAAAACAAGGTGAAGAAGAAGAAGAAGAAAGTGATATGGAGAGGATTTGAGGAGATGAAGCGTCATTCGCTGGAGGAAAAATTCTCGGAGAGAATTGTGTCAATTAATCTTTGTTGGGTCAGGTCTCTAGTCGGTCGTCGCCTTTTCTCCCTTATTTTGCGTTTGGACTAGGCTTTTTCATTATTTTACACCATTTTTGGGGTTTGGTTGGGCTGTAACGGTTTCTTAAACTTTTTTACTATAAATTATAAATACTTTGGCCCACTTTTCTATATATAAAAATCACCCTATGATTTATAATTAAAACTATATATTAATTGGGAGAAGTAGTATGATTCAAATATTGAATTAATATAAATATGATTTATATTAAAACCTATAGGTCTAAAATTAATATGAATGAGTTTCATATTAAAACTATAGGTTATGAGAGAAATGTGTATTTGAATGTGATTCAATTGTTTAATTAAATATTGAATATACGTAGTGTGTGTTGTCCTGCAGAGTTTCATAAGTTTTTTACGGAAAACAAAAAATTCCTTCCTTGTTCTCTCTATTTTTTTTTTCTCAATATACAGAGAAGAAAATTCTCTCCTAATTACTCCCTCTCAATTCAAAGGAAAGATTCCACTATCCATTCCTTACCTGAAATGTAGCGGGGAAGGCCATTTGGAGGCGTTCTGTAACTGTGCAGAGAAGAACTGTTAGTTAGGAATTCGGTGAAGAGAGTCTTCAAAGGCATTCTTATATTCTTGATTTTATGCTTAACCTAACTATTTTGTTTTATAATTTTGTATTTTCATCTTCCCAATTTCAAAACAAAAGCGATAAATCACTTCTATTGTTGGATCTGATCCCTTCACTTTATTCTTATCAACTTTCTTAAAGGCATCTTTTATTTCTTGCAATTTGTACAATCCATTTTTCAAATCCCCCTTTCAAGACTACGACCTTGGGATTCTTTTCCTTGACAAAACAATATAAATCAAACAATTCAACAACCACAAAATTATCTCATGGTAAGCTTGGATATGCTCATTAGATTGTTTTTATCATATCGAACACAATGTAAGATATTTTTTAGGAAATGTTATCATGCTTCATATTAAAAAAAAAAAAAAACAGTTCCTCTATTAGAAATAGTTCGTTTCTTACCATTTTCTATCATTACTCTGATCTTACCTAAGTATTTTCTCCATTCATAGTGAATTTTACCAAGTTTGATATAAAATGGTTGTTATCAAGATACTAATGGAGTCTTGAATTGTTTCGAGATAGGCCATCAAAGCGAAAAGCCTTGAGGAGGCATTACATTAAATGAAAATGTGGAATTAAAGTTAAGTCCGAGTCGCATTGTAAAAACTCAATCTACATTAAATAAACTCAAGTTGTGAATCCCGGCTTTCCATTTTTCCTACTTAAGCAGGTGGTTAAGGAAATTAACTAAGTGAAAGTTAAATTCTATGTTGAAGTGAAGGAAATTTCTAAGTGTTGAATAGATTTTCCTTAAGTAGTTTTGAGTTAAGCTTTAATTGATGAAATTTGGCTAAGTGTAAGGTCAAAAGGACCCATGCATTAAGAGTTAAGAGACATTAACGCATAAGTTGAAAAGGCAACCATGCGTTTGTAAGGTTGGACGCATGATTGGCCGAAGTATTGGCAAGAGGCATTTCCAAGAGTAACATGCGTTGGAAGCCATGGAGAAAAATGACTAAGTGTTGGACTATGCGTTGATGTGGTGCCATGCGTTGGCCAGAAAGTCTTGAGAGGTTATTTGGGCATAGAGAGAGGCTGAAGTATGGCCAAGAACAACGCATGCAAAAGCCATTGTCTTGAGAGGTTAGAACAATGCATGTGGTGCGACGACTACAATGGACACGATGGATGCGATGGTTGCGTTGGTAGCATGCGGCGATGAGGATGGCATGCGGCGCGATGGAGTAATGCCGTCGATGGTATACGACAGCACCATGTGTTGGCATCATGCGACGGTGCTATGCATTGTGCGGCCGAAGGTATGCGTCGATGGTATACGACAGCACCATGCGTTGGCATCATGCGACGGTGCTATGCGTTTATGCAGCCAAAGGTATGCATCAATGGTATATGTAGCACTATGCGTTGGTATCACACGGTGATTGCTATGCGGAACGCTACACGTTGATGACATGCGCGGTGCTATGCATTTGATGACATTGTGTCGGTGCTATGCATTAATATCATGCGGCAGTGCTATGTGTTAGGGGCATGCCGGTGGCCTTGCTACGCGAGAGTGTGCGGCCGAGGGCATGCAGTGATACAACTATGGTATGTTCAGCCGAAGGTATGCGGCTGATGGTATGCGCCTATGTGGGCGAATGAATGCGTTGGTAGTATGCCAATGGCATGCAGCGATGGATGCGATGGATATGGAAGTGTTACACGATGGCAAATGCGGTGATGGATGCGTGGATACGATGGTTTTTGCGACCTTGCTAAGGTATGAGCTATGTGATGGAACGAGCTAAGGTGGACGCATGGTGATTTGTCCTTGCGTTGTTAAGGCTTGTGGTAACAAGGTTCATGAGGTGGTTTGCGTGGTCATAAGAGAAGCGTTAGCAAGAACCTAGTGATGGTGAGCTATGCCTTGAGGTGTTAAGTTGAGAACCAGTCGACCCAAAGGTTACTATGCATTGGTGATGTGCTATGTGTTGGAAATTCGAGGCATGTGGGGACACAGGACAAGGCTAGTAGTATGCATTGAAAGGGGTGTTGGTCATCATACCTAGTTGAATGCATATGAAGGATGGACGCATTAAGGACGTCATCCAGATATGTGGCTTATTGGGAAGGAATCTTAGGCCTTAAGCAAATGAGGTAGAATGCATAGAAGACATGCAAAGTTGAGGGTATGCGTTGGTAAAAGGGGAGAAGCACCTTGCGCTGATGCAAGATTGCGGTAATAGTGTAAGGAAAAGACACTTGGACATGCGGCCAAGTAGGAGGTGTCGACCTTAGAGAATTCTTGGATGTCTATAAATAGGGCCAAAGACTTCAGATGAGAACTCAAAATCTTTTCAAAGGACATAAAGAAGAGTGTATTGGGAGGAGACTATGCGTTGATAGTAAGACCATGCGTTGGTCAAGAGGTTCCAAGTGGGGAAGATGTTGTCAGACAGAAAAGACAGGAAGTAGCATCAATTTGGGACGAGGAGTTCTCCCAGAATACTCGTGAGTTTGGAGTGATTCCAAATCCACCTGAAAGCTCCACAAGTCTAGTTTAGGGTAGGGCTACCGGAGAAGAAGCTTTAAGGGATCGGGCTAGAAACTGAGAAAAAGACAGAAGGGTCGAGTTGTTGGATAAGTTTGGGTTAGTCTTGATGTTTTGAAGATTCCGGCCAAACCACGAGAAGTTATGAGCTGGATTTTGAGGTAAGCTTCTTGAGACATTTTAGAGCATATTTGTAGAAGGAAGTATCTCGAGATAAAGCCTAGAACTATGAGTAGTCTGAGCTTTAAGTTGAATCTGGAATTTAAGGTTCAAAAAAAGGAGCCCGAGATGATCAAGGAACTTCTTGAGAGAAAGATTCCTATCCTTACCAAAGTGAATGGTACTTTCCTTTAAGTTTTAATCATATCTTGTAGAGTAAGTTGTATATGTTTATGTTATGAATGAGTATCTAGCGTGAGAATGAGATTATGTGACCGAGATGGTCAGGGGGTCATTAGACTTAGTTCCTGAGCCCGAAAGAAAAACCTCACGGGATAGTCAAGGGATCGAGAGGTCTAGTTCCTAAGCCTGTGGGAGGATCCTCGTATGGGATGATCAGAAGGCCGACGGGCCTAGCTTTTGAGCCCATGAGTGGGGAGCTATGTGCACACAGAAGACAAAGAAAACATAAAGAGTAAGCGTTGTATTTAGTAACAGTTATCTATCTACCGTGTGTGTAGGTAGAAAACATACTCATTCTAAATAGTTATCAGTTTAGCTATCTACCGTGTATGTAGATAGAAGTTGTGATCAGACTCATTCAAGGAGGAGGTTTGGGTACTAACCTCGTATTTATGATATGCTTGTTAGTTATGAGTTGAAATAGACTCTAGAAGTTGCTCACCACTCACTGAGCTTTGTGAAGCTCATATGTTTTCTTCCTAGGTAGCAAAAGGTGAAGAGTTCCAGGGTGCTGTTAAGGTCAAGGTCTGCCACAAGCCACAGTTACACTTCCGGAGGGTTTTACAGTTATTCTTGTAAACCTTGTAGTTAAGTCTTAGAGTTGTATAAACAGTACATTGTTGTAATAAAATGGGCCTACTTAATCTGTTCTTGTTTTCCTCCTTGACTTAATCAGTTGGTTGTTGAATTCTATGTTGGTATTAGAGTTATTTTCCGCAAGAGTTATTAGGCAGTAAGTGTCAACAAAAGGGTTAATAACTGCTGCAGTCATGTCCTTTCCTAGGCTCAGAGAGTAGTCTGGGGCGAGGTGTGACACAAATGTATCTCAAGCTTCAATTAATGTAAATAAAATATCAATTCATGAAACTAGTCTTCCAACTACTTCAAGTAGAGCTTCATTTATTCATGAAAGGTTACAAACATTATTAAAGGGATTTTTTTGCAACATGAAAAAAGGCCTGCTTTTAGTTACATGTTCTCGATTCTTGCTTAATATATTTTAAATGTAAATAAATATACAATGTTTTATTTCTTTCTTTCTTGTTTTCTCATATTTAGCTCTCTCTATAATAAAGCGAGAATCAAGAACGAATAATGAAAGCAAGAGTAATAGCAAGTGTCGAGTCATCAAGAACAATATCCAGAAAATGAGTATTGAGATGAGTGAGAGTGAGCAGCAAGAATCGAGTGTTGAGAGTCACATGCTTTGAAGGGTTGTTACGATAATTTCACCTTGTGATGATGCAGATAGAAAGTCAAAAAAACTTTATTGTCTAAAAGTGGGTATTTTTTCATTTGAGCCCTCAAAAGTGGGCAATTTGTATGAAGCTATCATTATTATACCTAAACAAGACTTTAATCTTGGTTTTATGATATTTATTATGTAACTTTTCTATTTTTTATTCTGTTTCATGATTTTAGGTTATTTTTGTTAGTATTTTTTCATGACATTGATGTATGGAATATTACCCACTTTTAACATGTTTTAGTAGTTGAATTCAAGTTAAATAAAGCCAACTTGGTTGTAGTTAAGGGAAATTAGACTTGGAAATATAGTATAAAGAGCCTTCGAGAAAAGTTAAGTTTCTTTGAAATTCTATGTAGTATAGGTTGCATCTTTAGAATCATTCAAGCTTGACTTTATCAATCTTGCTTGTGGAGTGATTTAGATCTCGAACAAGGAATGGTCTTCTTTGCTTTGAGATATTTAATCGTCAATCTAATCCCGTTTTTACTTTCTTTGGGTTGATATTAAACTTGTTTTTGGGGTTTCTTAGGTCAAATTCTTTGGGTCTTATTCTTCAACGTGTTTCTAAGATTTCACCCTCAAAATTTTTTTATCCAAATTTCTTTTCAAGGGCCTAAGAATTACCTTTTGTCGTAGTGGTGGTAACACACAACAACATTATGTCTTAGTTTACCACAAAGTTATTGTCTGTGTCAAATTGTAATTGCAATCCTCAAGTAAAATTTATAATTGTAGTTCCACAATATAGATTTTTACTAAGAAAAGGAAAATATAAACATCATAGATTTGACTCAATTTTAGATTTGTACATCATTCTTGGCCATTAGGGAAAAGTTGATTTGCATATCATGCTTGGAGGAAGCGCTAGTTGTTTGATGTTGATTTAAAGGAAGAAATACCTGTTATTGAGGAATATATTAATTTCTCTACAAAATTATGTGCATTTTCTTTTACATTTTTTCTCTCTCTCTCTGCAACTCTAGGGGCCGTTTGGATTGAGGTTTTTTCAATACCCAGGAATTAAGGATGTCTGAAAATTATATGTCTGGAAATAAAATTACTGGGAATCAAGGATGACTATGTTTGGTTGTGCATGGGAAAACAATATCTGGGAATAGTATGTGGGAATTAAAAAAAAAAAAAATTGAGATTGTGAAAACAAGTCCAAACGATCGTTTACAAAATACTATATGATCGCTTAAATTATCTACACGATCGCTGAGCTCCGCTACACGATCGTTTACAAAATACTATACGATTGCTTAATTATCTACACGATCGCTGAGTAACAAAATGCTATACGATCGCCTACCCAATGATATACGATCCCCTACCAAATGCTATACGATCGCTTACCAAATATTACATGATTGCTGAGCTCGGCTACACGATCGCTTAGCTCTACTACACGATCGCTGAGTAACAAAATGCTATACGATCGCCTACCCAATGCTATACTATCGCCTATCCAATGCTATATGATTGCTTACCAAATGCTACATGACCGCTGAGCTCAGCTACACGATCGCTGTGTAACAAAATGCTATACGATCGCCTACCCAATGCTATATGATCGTCTACCCAATGCTATACGATCGCTTACCAAATGCTACACGATCGCTTACCAAATGCTACACGATCGTTTACCAAATGCTACACGATCGCTGAGTAACAAAATGCTATACGATTTCACGGCTGGAAGGAAGGAAAATCGTGATAGGAAGTGGAAGAGGAAATGAAAACCCACACTTCTCAATGGATATGCAATTCCTTCATTTGTGTGGGTAAAAGATACCTAGGAATTGCCTTTTCCAAGATAAATAAACAAATCCCACCAACCAAACATGGGCTTTGTAAACTCATTCCCATTCCCACCTTCTTTTTCCTCCAACCAAACAACCCCTTAAATGCTTCCAATGACTCCCTCTCAACCACCACTAATGACATACTTTGATGACCAATTTTGATAGTCAAACTCTAATAACTACTTCCAACGATAACCACCTCTTGCGACTACCTCCGATGAAGGCTACCTCCAACATTCATTTCTAGCGACCACCTACAATGTCCCAACTCCGATGACCACCTCTGACAATCAAACTCCGACGACCACCTTTGACAACAAACTACCTCCTGTGACTACCTCCATCGAAGACCACCTCCAACAATTATCTCCATGACCACCTCCGACGTCCAACTCTGCACAGTTACATCTCTAGCGACCAAATTTGACGATCACCTCTAGTGACCAACTCCGACCGCTAACTCTATCGATCATCTCCAATAACTAACTCTAATGACTAACTCAGTTGATCATATATAAAAAGAACAAAAATTAAAAAACATGGGAAATTATAGTGTTTTTTTAATATAAAATTAAAAGTATTAGTTCATAGTGTGTAACAATCAACCTAATATCGTAATTTAACATGAATAGAAACATTTTGAACATATAACAAAACCAAACAAACTTGCATGTAAAAAACATAGCTAATCATATGATATTGACCAGTTTGGGCATAAATCCTTATAACTTTATTTTTTGTTTCACCCGATAAACTTTGTATGATATTGTCCAGTTTAGGCATAAACCCTCATAACCTTGGTGATAGTTGTTCTCTTTTATATACCCATGATCATCCCCTTATCTAGTCAATATAGGACCTAGATCACATTTTCAACACCAATATACATGCATAATAAACCATAACCTATAATTTGACATAAGATGCCGTACAAAACTCCAAATCCCTTGATGTATTTGTGCATATTTCACTCATACATTCCACTAATGTGAAAATATATTGTAATTTTATTGTTTGTATGAAAAAAAATATATTTTGTCTACCTCAAGTACAATGATTACAAGTTAAAATTTATAAAATGCATGTGAAGGTTTTAAGTTGACATCTTAAAAATTTAGAAAAATACGTGGACAATTGAAGGGTTAAATAAAAGTTCAACAAACAAAAATAACAACTGAAAAATCATACTTTTTTATATTAAAAATACTACAATAGATATCTCTTACTTAATATCAAGTATGCATTCTAAACACATACTAAACAATTTTGCACACCAAATACATATTTTCTAACTCTATAGACATATTAACTCTACAAACATATTAACTCCCGACTTCAAGACTCACCTCAACGCTAAAGACAGCCTCTACATAATCATTTTATCTAGAAAAAACTCCTTTGACCCTTTTTCAAAACCGCTACTTTAAAATGGTAATTTGCTTTAGTGCCCCCTAAAATTTGTCTTATTTTGGCAATTTCCCACCGTCTATCTGATTTTTAGGTTGGGCCCTAATCGAAATGGGCCTTCATGAACCGGGCGAAAATGGCTAAACCAAAAAACCCGATGGACTCCAGAAAAGCAACCCGAAGAAAACCCCCGCACCATCATCTTGCTTCGCAAGAAAGGGTCTGCTTAAAGCTTACTGAACAAAGCTCTTGTTGCTGCTCCTTCTTCTTCTTCCTTCGGTGTCTCAGGCAAGTAGATCTCTGTCTCTCCTCCAAATACTCTCTTTGTTTTTCTGTATTCGAATTTCCATCATATTGGAATTTTGGCGCTTTTGATTTGGTTCTGATTTCTCATTGTTTGTGCAGAATCTAGCCGGTTTCTTCAATTGAATCGCAAAATGTTTCTCACCAGGTGATCCAGTGCATTCTCTTATCCTCCACGGCATTTCGTTCTCTCTTCGTTTTTATGTTGTTTCCATTGTTTAATTTTGCGGTCTCTCTTTTTGTGCTTCTGGTTCTGGGTCTTTTCAGGACGGAGTATGATAGGGGTGTGAATACCTTCTCTCCTGAAGGTCGATTGTTCCAGGTTGAGTACGCGATTGAGGCTATTAAGGTAGTTTATTGTTTTCCTTCCCTTTCGCTCTCTCATTTCTGGGTTATTTCCATTAAAATTTGTGTAGAAGTTTGTGAGATTCGGAGAAGTGTAGGGAAGTTGAGTGACAGAATCTTACATGCCTTTTTTTCCACCCCCATTTTATTGAATCAGCTGATTCCCTCCTTAATTTTTTGCAGCTTGGTTCGACGGCTATTGGTTTGAAAACAAAGGAAGGCGTTGTGCTTGCGGTTGAAAAACGTATTACATCTCCACTACTGGTCTGCCCCATTTCCTTAGAACTTTCTAAATTTCGTTATTTTTTTGGTCAATTGCTTATATTATCATATTCAGCTTAAATTAGAGGCATAGTCTACGTAGATACTGTAATAGATATGGTTGTATATGGGATGTACAAGGTTATATGCAAGTTCAACTTCAATATCTTGTCATCAATCTTGAAACTGAAAGTTGTACTTTGAATTTACTGAAAATTAGTTATTGACCCATTTTCTTATCTGTTTGGATTTCAAGGCTGCCTTTATTTGTCTTCAATTTTCATATTGGAGCCTAGGCATTATTTTTTATGTTATATATTCATTTTTGGAACTTTTATTTAGGAACCAAGTAGCGTGGAAAAGATAATGGAAATTGATGAGCATATAGGATGTGCAATGAGTGGATTAATTGCTGATGCTCACACACTTGTTGAACATGCTCGAGTTGAGACCCAGGTACTGTTGATACTATTTCCTTGCATCTATGGTTGGTATGTTTGAAAGACAAACTATTGAATTTTGAACTTCATGTTCTGCAGAACCATCGGTTCTCATATGGTGAACCAATGACTGTGGAGTCTACAACACAAGCTCTTTGTGATCTAGCCCTAAGATTCGGCGAAGGCGATGAGGAGTCCATGGTTATTACCACAACTTCATGTTAAATTAATCTAAACTGGCATTAAAATGGAAATGGCTTAACAACATTTATTTTGTTACTTAGATTCCATTCAAAGTATAACCTTCATATATATTATATGATTAGGGAAGTATTTCATGATTAATATTTCCGGATGTAAAAAATGAGTTTTTGGATGACCAACTTTCTGATGCTATTGACATGAATGTATGCAGAAATTGGTAATACTTTTCATGTGGTTTTATTTGAATTGAGGATGGTATCCTGTACTAGTGAAAAGTAGGAGGGCTGTATTCCCCATTACCATCTTCCGACTTCTGTATTTGAAAGAATTAGATCCCTTGTATTTTTCTTATGATGAAAAAGGATACGTGGTGGTATTATTTCGCTTGCTGATACAATACATTTTTTTTTCTCTGTACAGTCTCGACCATTTGGTGTAGCTCTTCTCATTGCTGGCCATGATGAAAAGGGGCCCAGCTTGTAAGTTTTAACACTGATAAAGAATATACTGATTTATGTGATTAACTGTTATTTCACTGCATTATGTGTTTTGCACCCCCACCTCCACGGCCCAAGTGATGGTTGTGTGGGTGTGTGTGAACACGTTGTTTGGCATCTATTCGCATGGAATGGAAAAGAGGTTACATCATTTTATTGAAGAATAAAAACATCTATTGTTGAGTAATTTTCTCATTGAGGTGTTTCATACTTCTACTAATCACAACCCAGGGAAAAAGTTCAAATTGCAAATGTTGAAATTTATGTGATATTGTCGCTTGATGAGCGAGCTACATTCAAATACCTTTTTGATGAGAGACATGTAGTGTAGACAAACGATCTAAGTTGGAGAATTAAATGGTCATCCCCAACCCTAATGACACAGGAGATTACCATTTGAAAAGGTTCCAATCAACCAAAAGTCAAGCAAAAGATGACATCAGACTGCTACTCTTTGATAATGTAATGCACCCTCAAAGAGACCGTAAATTCACAGGGGTTATCAAATAATACGTATCATTTTTATCTTCGGTCCTCATGTTTTTCTCTTCAATTGGTCAATCACCCTCAAATAACCAAGATAGATACAAAGCTAGTGTTTCTAGGTTTTCTTTTGAGATAAGAACCAAATGACAGTTAGAGGAGTAACCCATTCATTTTATAAAAATTATGAGGTTTCTCCAATTTTTCAATGTAGGATTTTCAACACGCTCTCTCAAGATAGTGCTTACAGGTTCACCATTCTTGGGTTGGATCAATTTCTATTTTTCGGAACCAAATACTCATTTAGGCTTCATGAGTTCTTATGTCATATTAGACTAACGTGAATTTCCATCTCAAAATCAATAGGGAATGAGAGGAGTAACTCATATATCTTATAATGATTATGAGGTCTCTTCATCTTTCCGATTATCTATATGCTAGTTGAAGCATTGTTCATGTACCCACACGTAGGACCTATAATTTTTAAAGTAGAGTGATGATAAGTCTGTATAATTAGGGATGTGTCAGTTTATAGTAGGTTTAGGTGAATTTGTTAGAGGTGGTTACAACTAGAATAAAAAAGTATCCCGGTGTTTCTTGTAACAATGTAAAAATGAAATTAAACATTTTCTGTGATAATATGCACTTTAGTGATTCTCCTTGGGTGTTGCTTCTGAATTTACCATTATCATGATTTTTCTCTTTGCTTGATTATGGTTGTTTTACCAATGTTTATGCTATCTATTCTACTTTTTTTTACCGGTTTTTCTGTCTTGTGCATGTGTCTTTGAGCTTTATGAAACAAGTTTTTGTTTGGCACTCATGTTTCTAATTTTAAGTATTCTGCTAAAGCCACTGCAATCATTTGCTTTCTAATGTCAAATAACTTTTCTAATTAATTATCACTTGTTTGCATCATCTATGCAATTTTTGATGTAGTGTTCATTTTTATTTGTGTAGATTACTGCTAGCATTGTATACTGTTTTAGTATTCATTTCAAAATTTTGTGCATGCATGATTAGGAATCTGCATTAAGGATTAACTAAAAGTCTTTCCGTCATATACTGGCAGAAATGACATTTCCCCCCCAGTTTTTAACCTGATAATCTGTGGTATGCAGATTCTACACTGACCCATCTGGCACCTTCTGGCAATGCAATGCTAAAGCTATCGGTTCAGGTTCTGAAGGTGCAGATAGCTCTCTGCAAGAGCAATACAACAAGGTATGTTTTCTACTTTATTGGTGTCAGATGTAACTGAATGCTATGGTGGCGTACCCCTTCTTTTTCTTCCATTTTCAGGAAAAAAAAAAAACTAGATAGGTGAAACACATTCCGATCTCATAGTTGTCTGATGATGGGATTTTGGTAGCTAAGCTACTTAGAGGACGGAGATTTATAAAGATATTTGGTCACCAAGGGTGAACGTTTTATTTACAAGCAATATGAGGTCTGGTGTTTTTGAAGTAAAAATGTGAAAAAAACGATATGTACATATATTATATATACATATTTATGATATGTACAAGCAAAATGAGATGTGTTTGACTCAGAGGTTAAATATAAAACACCAATTTCTCTGCGTTTTTTATTATCATAATTATTTGAGATAAATCTTACCATTTTCCTCAACGAAAGGGGTTTCAACAAATAGCCTTATTACAAGCATCATCAGAGCACGTCTGCGACTGTTACACCCATGCTTAAGCAACTACATATTTGAAAGTTGAACACCAAATGTTTTTAATTTTGATATATTAGATCAACCTCTTGCTTTTTGTTAAAAATCCACATACACCAGTACCATATTCAACTTTTATTGCAGGACCTAACGCTTCAAGAAGCTGAAACCATAGCACTTTCCATTTTGAAGCAAGTTATGGAAGAGAAGGTAAATAAATATGGCGTTTGATTCAATTAAACATTGGAATGAGATATCAAGAAGCATTGCACTTTTAACATTAACTTTTACATCTAATAACGTGCTGATTAAACCCACTCCCTCTTATTTCAGGTTACTCCCAACAATGTCGATATTGCGAAGGTGTCTCCAACATACCATCTATACACCCCTGCAGAGGTGGAGGCGGTCATTAGCCGGCTATGAGAGGTTCTTTCGAAAATCTTCTGGACTGCCGTTATGTTTCTTGTCACTGGCATGTATTTGTACTCTTCTTTGTCTGGTGAGGGAGAATCTCATGTTTTTGGCTACTTTCCAAGCTATTGGTAATGTGTTTACCGATATCTTACAGATTAATTATGGGACATTCTTGATGGGTTATTGCGAACTTAGATGAACATTTTGATTAGTCCTTTTACGAAAGTTCTGAACATTATATTCTGATTCGCCATTTTGTTTCAAAACGTGAGAATATCTTGTGGCAAACAGGAAACATCGACTTAGCAGCAAGCAGATTCATTGTCTATATCCTTCTGTCTTTTTGTTTTTGTTTTGATGTGACCCTTAGATGCATTTATTTGGATATGATATTTGATATGTGCTTTAGATGTGGGAATGAGAACATTGAGATGGGGAGAAGAAAAGAATATAGAGGCTTCATCCTTCTAGATGTCAGTACAGGGTTCATCCTCCTTTTCTTTTCTTTTCTTTTCTTTTTTTTGAGTCTTTTAATTATTTTTTCTACTCCTTTCTATTTCTTAAAAAGAAGAAAAAGTACACGGAACTTTAAGGTAAAATGTTGTGAAAATTCAGTGGAAAAATGTTTGAATAAATGTTTGAATGAAGTTAAAAATAAATATATGTTATTATTTCCCAATTTTGATTTTTTGAAAATGAAAAGCTTTGGATGATAAAAAATAAAACTTACATCAATTTTGAGGTGAAATTATACATTGATGTATAAAACTATATAATTCATGTAATCAGATAAGTCTATAAACCTTAAAAAACTTCCATCGAGTCTAATTGATAGGAAAAAAAAAATCAAAACTTTGATGAATGAAAAAAATCAGAATTTTCTCATACCAAAATTTTGAGATTTCGACCAAAATTTTAAAATATGGATGGAATATAATGTATTAACTTAGTATTATTATTTTAGTACTTAATGTGTTAGATTGGTATTGGATCATATTTAAGTTACTTAGGGTGTGTTTGGTGCGTGATAAAAGTAGAGAGTTGAGTTGAGTCGATTTGATAATTATTATCGAATTAAATTATTTGGAGAGTTAAATTGTCTGAGTTTATTTGCAAGAGTTGAGTTGAGTTGGTAGTTATTGTCTGTGTTGTTTGCTGAGTTGAGTTGGTAATTATATTATCTATGTTTGTTATGTTGAATTGAGTTGAGGGATCTGATACAGTTTTTTTGTGAAGGAGATTAATTCTATTTTTTTCTATTTGTTTTTTAGTTCATTCTTTCATTTTTTACTTTTATGCTTTGCAATTGTTGATTAACTTTCAAATATACACGTATTTTCTCAAATCATTTATGACATAAACTAGATAATCTCAATTTTTTTGTTCAATTTGTAGAACATAATAGATTATTTTTCATATATTATTTTCAAAAACTGTAATAATTCTAATTCTTTTCAATTTGTAAAATATACCAACAAAATACATTTCATATTGCTGCTCAATTAATTGGTATATTGTATATATATATATTGAAGGTAATTATTATAATTACTAATTGGTATATTATATGTATATATATTGAATCTTGCTAACTTAACTTTATTATTTCACATATCATACAGTTTATTTTTATATAATATGGATAGTATATTTGAAATTGAAATTATACATAGGATAATTACCTTTCATTTAATTATGATGGTGAGAATGTGATGTAATACAATGACATTTTTCATAAGATCATAAAAATAATATGAATCGACCGAACATGTGGCCGTTTCCAAAAAAATTCACAAAATATATGTTCTTTTTGATACTTATAATATCCGTGTTATAGTACAAACACAAAAATTATATGTCATGACATATGCAAAAATTATCATTCTTTTGACGATAAAAAAAAATAGATTTGGAGAGAAAGAAATGAAAATATCACTAGTTTTTAGGATTAGTTTTGAGTGGGTAAAAAAATGTGGTTTTAATAACCCACCGTTTTTCTTTATGGCTTAACAAACATGGTTAATAAATATCCATCCAACCTAACAACTCATATACATTTATCAAACACCCGTCAAAGATTTTGATGCATTTATATTTTTTTGTCTTGAAAATTCAAGATCTTCGAAAGTGAACGCTTTTCATTACTTGCATATTTTTGGCGGTTGATTATTTATTTATTTATTTTTGATAACCTCATTATTATTAAAACTATGAAAAATGTCTTTAAATTTTGTACCTGTTTCAAATATCCTTAAAACTTTTGGAAATTTTGCTAATATTCTTTAATTTTTTAAACAAAGTTCAGAACACCCTCACTCGGTTTTTTAATAGAAAATCTTTGTTCTTTGTTTCAAAATTACTCTAAAATGTCATTGAACTTTTAAAAAATATAGGCATATATATATGCTTTTATTCAAAGTTTGAAATATCGATGTCAGTGAAAATAACGAGGTTTTGGTATTGATGGAAATTTTAGAAAATTGCTACAATTAGTTAATAAAACTTTGATTGTAGATCAATTAGACTATGATTGACTATTTTTAATCCTCATTTTTATGAAGTAAAACAACATTTAGATGTATATTGTAAATGTTGATTCAAGAGTAGAAATTTTAAAAAGTAATGAAAAATAGTTACAAAATAATGTAAAGATAGGAATATATTTTTAGGTGAAATGATGTGAAAAATGGAAGTTTTGGATGATAAAAGGAAAAAACTCATACCAATTCAATATTGAGGTGAAATGATACGAAAATTGAAGGAAAAAAGTTTGAATGAGGCTTAAAAGAACATGTCCTTTTTTGTGGTTTTTTTTTTTTAAATAAAAAATTCAAATTCTTTAGAAACGAAAATTTCAAATTGAAAATAAAACTAAAAATTGAGAAAGTTGAAAAATAGAAAAAAAAATAACATATTAAATAAGTTTCATCCTTCGTCGAAAATGACATTGATGTGTGAAAATACACAATGTATGTAATCAAGACCATAAAAGTGAAAAGCTTCAACTAAGCTAATGTAACTAATTCCAAAAAAAAAATAACTAATAATAATAAAATAAAGAATTTTGAAATTTCTCAAAATTTTAAGATTTATCGAAATTTTGCTAAAATGGGGGGAAATCTAAATAAAACATTGCTTGAAATTTTCATAGAAACTTCTCAAAATTTCCTCGAAATGGGGGGAAACCGAAATTTCCCCTTATCGAAATTTTGAAGCCATCGAAATCTTGAAATTTTCCACCATGCTCTTACAATTGGTATTTGGATGAAAATCATTAGTATTTAGGCCACATTTACCAATTCATAATGAAATTGGTGTAATCATAATCAAATTCCATTGATAAATCAGTTGTAATGGGTCTCAATCGCAAATGTATTGAGATCGTTTTTAATCGCACTTACCTAAAATTAAGAATTTTGTCAAATTTACTATTATCGTTATGATTACCTTTATCTTCAAGAGCCAAACTGTTAGGATAACGGTAACGATAACAATAAATATGAAAAAATTCATAGTTTTTTTTTCTTTGAAATAGTAACAAGAGTGGTAAACATAGCCATAACCATAATCATAGCAGTAATGGTAACGATACGACGTAATTTTCAGACGCAATTCAATTGGTCACCTCACGCTTGCCATTTAGATTACATTACTTGATTATGGATTTTCAACTGGGACCCACATGTCAGTATGAATGCAGAACATCGGTAAATACTAGAAAACGTAAAACATGGGTCCCACTTTCTAAAATACCTTTCATTTATTGTGAATACACCTCCCATAAACATGACCTTAGTTTAAAAGATACACTTGTATTGGGTTGTATGTCCTAAAACTCGTAGTTTGTATTGTTAAACATTTTCTATTATCAATAAAGATGTTATTAACATTTATTTAATATAACTATTATTGAATATGTAAATTGCACTTATAAAGACTAAATCCAATAAACTAAGATTCATGACTAATATGAATACTTGAAATTTATGTGGAGACATAAAGATGGATCAAGTTCGAGTAATAGCCAAAATGGTCTATCGTATATTAATAAGGTTGGGTACCTTACTCTGGTAACACTATTGGATGTGACCCGCTTTGTAGATAGTACAAACGATGTGATTTTGAATCGTTAATGTAGAGACATGAGAAGTGGGGGCGTCCTATGCAATGAGTTTGCATAAGATCGGACCAAGAAATAAGTCACTCTTACTTTATAACGTTGTTTATTGTTTAAGATTGAATGTTTTGAATAGATGACATAGGTAACTCAACCTTAATTCCGAGCTAACTATGAACTCCTGTTTATTCGGGATTATCCTTAAATTTGCATCGGTAAGAGTTGACTCAACAACCTTGGCTCAATAAGCCTCCCACTTCAGGGATAAGAGCGGGTAGATAGCTGGGGACATAGGATGCAAGACAGAATTCACACCTATCTAATTTAGGGATAGGAGAAAGGTTGTTCTCTTAAGTATTGAATCCAGGTATTGAACAAGGGGCCCCACCCTCTCATTGGTCCGAGAGTGATTCAGTTTAGTGACTAGATCATAAACCAATTGTTCATTAGAAGATCAATGGAACTTAAGAAACAAGATGTAATTTCGGGGATAAAATAACATTTGACCCAACCATTATTACGGACAATCTGTGAAGGGTTGACTTACTAAATATGGTTAAATCAAGTAGACAGAAATATATCTACAGTGAAGAGAGTGAAACTATCAAGATATAGTGGTGTGTCTTAGTAGTTAACGAATATTGATTAATTCAGTTTATAGAGTTTAGTCGATTAATCTCAAATCGATGGAGCTCATGATCGGTAGGTCCATAAGATCCATCTATTAGCTTGTAAGACATTAACACCTTGGATTAGTGAATTGAGTGGTTTTGAAATGTCCAAAATCAAAATTAAGATTTTTAATTTGAAATGTTCAAATTGAATTTAAGGTTTTAGATTTGAAATGTTCAAATTGCATTTAGGGTTTTAATTTGAAAAGTTCAAATTTTCAATTAGGGTTTGGATGATTATATTCGATATAATTAATGTTTAATTTTATTGAAATTAAACGAAATTGGAGAGTTTAAAATATTTAAATATTGATTTAAATATTAATTATATGAATAGAATTCATGTGTAAATTAGATGTTGAATTAATTTAATATTTGATATTAGATTATTATTTAATTAATTATTTAAATTAAATCAATTTCAAATTAATAAAATTCAATTTTGGACATTTATTTTTAATTCAATTTAATTGAAAATTGAATTTTATGTTTGATTATTTTTTTGAAATTAATCAATGAAATTGAAAACTAAATGGGATTTAGTGGAAAAATCCACTTCTCATAGTGGTTTGGTGGCTTCTTCTCCATCAAAACACATATCCCACTTTCTCATTTGCAATGGAAGTGTCAATTTGCCACCTCTTTAAGGATTTGCATGTATATAATACATAAAACAGTTCCAATCTCTGAGATTGATGAAGGAGGCTGAAAATTTGTTTTTTCTGTAGAAGTTCTCTCTTATCTCTCAAACCCTCTTTTTTTTCATAATTCATTTGAATTCTAAGTTCCACCACTCAAGTCCAATGTTAAAAATAATAGAGAAGACATTCTTAATGGTCTACTACTGATTTGAAGGTCAAATTTGTGGAGAACGACTTAGATTTGGAGGATTCATCAAATGTATTTATCCCTCTTCTTTAGTAAGTTGTTACTTTACATGCTTTTAAAATTCAAATTAAGTGTTCAAATTAAGTGTAATTAGAGTATTTATTGATTCTGATGGTTTCGTTGTGTGCTTATATGTTCCTTCAACTTGTACTTTTCGAAGTTCTATTAATGTCCATAACCTTAATGACAAAAAGTTAAAGATACCCTCCATAACTTTAATTTGGGATGGGTTGATTGGACTATAATAGGGCACTAAGCATCTGGGTCGTGGATTGAAAACGGAGAAAAACTTTTCTTAAGGGTTCACTTGTCTAGCTAAAGCTAAAGCCATTTTTGAAATATAACAAACCATATTCTTTTAGAAGATAACAAATTAGTGAACCAATCGACTTTTTAATGTGATAATAGAAACAAAGATACATTTGAGAGATATAAGATAACCGTAAATACAGTGTATTCAAAAAAGTTGTTTAAACAAATCTATAAAAATTGAATAAAAAATACTTTAAAAAAGTATTTAAGAACTAAAAGGCATTTGCAAATTAGCAATTAAATTCAAAATATTTAGATCCAACTTGTTAGCACCTAAAATGTGCTACTTTTCTGAGCTTAATACCACCTAAAATTAGCAGATATAACACTATAGTAATTAAACTTCAACTAAGCTACTTTCCTCAAATATAGCACACGTCTGTTATATGATTTTGAAGATAAAACGTAAATTTGACCATTAGAGCTTACATACCCAAAATGAAACTCCGGAGTATCAACCATAAAAAAAGAGAAGCGAAAAGACGAGAATGTCCCTGAGGCTGACGCAGTGACGCTGTGCTCGATGCATTTTTTAGTAGCAGCGAATTGGTTTAGCGCTGGGATGCTCCAAACATTGGTGGAAGAAGAAGCCTTGAACGTGCATGTTGAGAGCCGCTGTGCTCGACCCCTGCAATTCGACAAAGGGTATCAGCGCCACAACACTGTCCCTAGGCGCCACAATGCTAGTGCTTTTTCTATATATAATTGTTAGCCAATTTAGGCCATTTCGATTCGGACGCCCCCACCTCGAAAATCTCTGTATTTTTCATCCCAACATTTATTTTTCTTGTATATTTCAATTATTCAATATTGGAGCTCATCTTGGCACATTGTGAGCAGTTAAGGTAACACTTTTCTATGGGATTGTAACTTGTAAAATCTCGACGAAGGTAAGACTTCTCTATAGAGTTGAAACTCGTAAAATCTTAATTGTGAGGCTTATATTTAGTTCTAGTTGCTTTTGGATTTTTTTGTTCTTAATTTAACTTAACTTCTATGCTTAGAAATCATTTATGGTTTGATCATCCGTTGTATTTTCTTGGCTTGCTAGAGAAGAATGCATCTAAGTTTTTGAATCTCAATAGGACATAGATTAGTGTACGCTTGTGGTTAAATTTCAAATTATCTAGAATAATTCTATTTTGGCATTGCATGACTAACTAGATAAAAAATTTAATCAATTAGTAGTTTAGGATATCCAAATTGCTAATTGTCTTGGCTAGATTACGTAGGTTTAATGTATATGTTAAAATGATTAGATCGCTATCTAAACCGATCTATTGAGCATATAGACTAATTAAGAAGTTCATTAGTGCATTAGGGCATTTAGCTATAGTCTTTTGAGCAAACAAGCTAAGAATGAAATCAGGAAAGCAGGGCTCTCTTAGTGTTCGATGAACAACCAAGTAGATGAGTGGATTCCAATTTTCCTAAGCTTGGCCTTTAATCAAATCAAATTCCCATTTTTAAATACGCTTTTATATTTATGCACTTTAATTTTGATCATAAATGAAACTCTCAAACCCCCTCCTTTTTTATGACTGTTGAGTTCACTAACTAGCTAAAATATCTCAAGATTCCCTGTAGATATGACTAGTTCTCACTAGCCTACAAACTCGTGAGAGTGGTAAAATTTATTTCTTGACGGGCCTCGATCACAGCACTTGGAGTATATAAGTGATAGAATCTATCATGACATGAGTTTATCAATCATTGATAAATTTTGCTATCAGTAGTAATAGACATTTATGACTGATAAGATTCATATAAGCAATAAACTTATATCAACAATCAATCATATAGTCTACTAATATACTCTATCATTGGTAGACTTTATCAGTGATATGAGGTATTACCAATAGACTTTAGTAGTGAGAAGGCTACTTATAGACTTTTATTACGTACCTTTTAACTTTCATCATAGATAGTTTAGCTGTAGATTAGTTGTTTCTAGTTCTTTTGGTTGCTTTGAAAAAGAGATTACATCAAATTACTTTGAATATTTTGTTGAGTTATTAATGAAAGAGATAGAGAAAACAAAAATGGAGGAAGAAAAAATTTGTTTAAATCTATTAGTGATAGAAAAGATAGAATATATAAGAGTTGTGCATTGTAATTGAAATTTACCCGTCATAATAGTCTATCATTAATAGATTTAGGTTGTAAAATAAAAATAAGTTAGTGATTGGATGATTTGAATGAGAAATTTTGGCTAAACACAAGTTTGCCACGTCATCAAATGAAAACCCAGACTCGTTGAAAATTATAAATTGGATCAGACCGAGTAATTAAAGTTGCTTAGGCTCAATCTAACCCACACCCATGATAATTTTTTGGTCAATTAAAGATTGGGCTTAAACCCAATATTTGGGCTCAACAACAACTGGGCCTAAACCCATATAAGGCCCATGGGGAGCTTCTATAAATAGAAGTCTTACCCCTTCATTTGGGAAGGAGAAGCTCTGAAGATAAGAAGCTTTGAAGATTGAAGTTCTAAAGAATTGAAGATCGAAGCTCTCAAGATTTGAAGACCAAAGTTCTGATGATTTGAAGACTGAAGCTTCGTCTGAAGCTCTCAAGATTTGAAAAATTGAAGATCGAAGCTCTTCAAGCTTTAAAGCTCTGAAGACCAAAGCTCCCAAGTTCTCAAACTCCAAAGACTAAAACTCTCAAGTTCTCAAGCTCTAAGGAACTAAAGATTAAGGTTCTCAAGTTCTGAAGAACTCAACACTGAAGCTCTCAAGTTTTAGAGATCTGAAGACCAAAGGAGACTAAGACTCCAAGCTCCTGAAGATTTGAAATCTGAAACTATAAGAAGATTTGGAAGAGTTAAACATCTTGTAACGTTTGAGAGAAAGAGTTAAAGGAACATATATTAGAGTTTGTACCTACATACTACAAATCAATACAAATACAAAGTTTGAATTCAACTAATTGAGTTTCTTCAAAAATCTCATTGAACAGTTTGGCACGCTGACGGTATGTGCAGGCACAAGCAATCGAAGTAATAAATCCCAAATAGGGTACCGAACAAAATTTTCCTAACTTAGCTATCATAATTCTTCATTAATTTTATCCAGGCAACCAAAAGATGATTTTTATCTATAATTACGAATAACAAAAATTCAGTTACACGTAAGAACAATTCAGAGCAAAACAATTCTAGGGTGTTATTTCATTTAGGGAATACAATGAATATGACATGCAATTGATTGAAACTGATAGATTGAGGCTAGAAGTTCTAAAATCAGAAAATCTTCTCTCGAGCTCAAACCATCCTAATAACTACCCATCGACTCGAATCTCTTCTATCGCTTGAATAATTACAGCATTAAGACCCTTCAATTGCACCCCTTATTATTATAAATTCACTCTCATGCACTTTCGAATAACAATCTAAATTATTGGGTCCAACGAATTAAACTCTCTCTTAGTTTCATTCAATTAATGGCTAGTTAATCAAAAGCATTAAATACAAATAATTTAAAAATCCATGCAAAATCAATCAATTGTAAATTCAATATTCAAAGTAACATCCCTAAAATCCACAAACACCCTAGAATAAAAGAGTTTAGACACACATGATTCCAATAATATTAATTAACAAACAAATAATCATTATGGAAAAAAATAAATTAACAAAGAAGAACGATCTCCCCTCAATAGGTTTGAATCCCAATCACGATCTTGACTTTCGCCACGAATATTGAATTGTTCTTCAACAAAATTGCACGATCACGATCAATCCAAAAACGCTCTCACAAACAAACAATCATTATGGCAAAAAATAAATTAACAAAGAAGAACGATCTCCCCTCAATAGGTTTGAATCCCAATCACGATCTTGAATTTTGCCACGAATATCAAATTGTTCTTCAACAAAATTGCACGATCACGATCAATCCAGAAACGCTCTCAGATCAACTCTCAATGGAAATCTCGAGTCTTCAACCAAAAATGATTAGAATTGCTTTATTTCGGCTCTTGTACAGACTAGTAGAATTTAGGTATAATCTATCTAAGCCGGCTCTCTTTTTTTCCCTCCCCTTCAAACCTGACGGCGCAACGCTGTTATTTATAATATGCTCACAGCGTTGCAATGTTGGTGTCATGCCAGTCGCACGTCAAAGTCGTAGCATTGCAACGCTGCTCTGTTTCCAATTGGTCTCGGGTTTACAGCGTCAGGGAGCAGGTTGCAATGCTCTTCCAATACTGGCTCTCCCGAATTGCCTTCCAAATTTTCCTCTTTTCTTGATCTTGGGTCCTTGATTTCTTCCTAATTCCATGGCCAACCTGTAAATGCTCAAAATTGGAGTTTTTCCTCGGGTTTTTTTTTTTTTTTTTAATCATTTTCACACAAATTACTCCTGATGCTTAGTTTCCTGAAATTACTCAATAAACTAATCAAACTCAACAAAATCTAACAATAGTAGCTCTAAATTTGAAGGTAATAAAAGCACTTTTTAGATGCTTTTCACCACCTCAAACTTAAAACCTTGCTAGTCCCAAGCAAAGAAAAGAAAGTAACACAAAGCAGGAGAAATAATGAATACTGAAATGAAAAGGTTCAAGGCATACATTCTCTTATTCCGGTTTCATCAGCTTCTCAACATATACAACATTTATCCACAGAAAAATTCAGACACATCCTAATCGTTGAGAGTTTCTAAAGCCAAAACTTTTTATCCTCTGTGTGTGTGATTCCTCATTTAATTAAAAACTCAAAAACTGACTTAAGATTTAATTAAGCCTGATCAGTTTTCTCCCTAATCTTGCTCAAGCACCAATCATGTATCACCACACTCAAGGAAGTAATATATACACTAAGGTACCTTATCTCTCTCTCTCTCTCTCTTGTTTTTTAACATCAAAAGGGCCCTCAACTTGCATCATTTTTTTGGGGTCGATGCCCTAAAGTCTCGTGTCCTGTAGTTTGTAAATAGTTTGTACGAACGCTTGTGTTGTTAATATATGATATTTACTTCACATCTTGTATTTTTGCTCAGTTACTTGTTTTATTTACTTTACCACAAACCAATAAACATAAAATCCCTGGTTATTTGTATGTGACTTAAACATGTATGTGGTAACATATAAGTGGATTATGTCTTGAGTGATAACCAAAATGGTCTATAGTATATAGATATAGGAGGGAAACCTTATCCTAGTAACGCTACGGATGCGGCCTGTTTTGTGGAATGGTCACAAGTGTTGTGACTTGTCACAGATGGTCGGATCTTGATCATTCGTGTTGGGGACATGCGAGCGGGGGCGTTCTATACAAAGAGTTTGTATAAGACCTGACCACGAAGTGTTAACGTCTCGTTATATAACATCGTTCATGACAGAGACTTCACTTCACTAGGATGACCATAGTAACATGACCTCAATCCTGAGTGAGTTAGGAACTCCTGCCATTAAGGGCGGTCCTTTGATTTATATGGGTGTGTGTGGCCAGGTCGCCGATTCAAACCTACCATTTTGGGGATTTGTCTGATTTGGGAGATGGGAACTCAGATATACAAGATGGAATTCATTCCTTCCTCGAGGCAGGGGTAAGTAGATAGATAGCTCCCTTAAGGGCTGATTCCGGGGCTTGAACGATGTGGCGCCACACACCTTCTTTTGGCCCGAGAGATGTTCACAACTATGTTGTATTGTTCATTAGAGAAATCAGTGGTACTTAAGAAGTGAGATGTAACTACAGGGGCAAAACGGTAATTTGGCCCAACTGTACCTACGAACATCCGTGAATGGTCATCGTACTCATGATTGGTTATATCCGATGGACACAAAAATATATCTGTGGTAAGAAGAGTTCAGCTGTTGGTCTTTAGTAAAATGTCTGACAGTTAACGGATGGTGGATCTCGTGGCTAAAGAGTTTAGTTAGCTATTCATGAACCATTTGAGCTTCGAGCCACAGGTTCATTAGGTCCACTGGGTGGCTTGGATAAAGTTGAGAACCAGTGTTTGGGTTAATTTGAAACGTTCAAATTGACAAGAGGAAGTTCGATTATATATTATATAATTGGACTAGTTAATTATATATGATATAATTGGTTAAATGTATGAGATACATTATTTTGGAGAAAATTAGATATAAATATGATTTATATCAAGTAGAGGAGAAAATACTATAGTAGATATGTGATATCAAACTATAGGTTAAAAATATAATATGATTATATTTATTAATTAATTAGCTGGTTAATTATATGATAATTAATCCAAAATTCACGTTCGGACATGGATTAGTAGGGCAACGTCGGTTATTGTAACTGATGAGTTGAAATGAAAATAGTTTTCATTTTGATCGATCGCCCAAAAAGATTTCGCAAGCGTGCGTTGGAGAAAAGAAAACGTTCGCTTAAGTTTTTTCGAGAGCCTATACGATAGCACTCTCCGCCTAAACGATCGTCTACCTCGGGCCTAAACAATCGCACGCTATTTTCTACATGATCGGACAGCTTCTCTAAACGATCGTATAGTGTGCCGATTTTACTAAACGATCGTGTACCTTTTCCTAAACGATCGTTCAGTAAATCCTATGCGATAGTGTCTTTTTCCCTCCCATTTTCTTATCACCTACACGATCTGGTATTCCTCCTTCCTCTACCAAATTCACCAAAGACCACTCTTTGGGTGTTTACTCTGAGAATACTCGAGGCTCTTTAGTGGTGGTGTAGCTCCTCCTAAATGATAAGCGTTTTTGTTATGCAATAACGTCTTTTTCCCTCCCACTTGCTTATCGCCTACACGATCTGGTATTCCTCCTTCCTCTACCAAATTCACCAAAGACCACCCTTTGGGTTTCCACTCCGAGAATACCTGGGACTCTTTAGTGGTGGTGTCGTCCCCGCAGCATTCATGTTTGTGCGTTGTTCGTGCTGCTATTTTCGACGCTGCTGCTGGGTATTGGTAGATTGCATGGAGGTTTCCGCTGTGTTGGAGTTCCGAAGTGTGAAGAACGTCTTTAACTGGTATGAAACTTTTTCCCTTGTTATTATCTTATTATTAGCATGCCGATAATTAGTGTTTATTTGCATAACTATTTGTATTGAATGTATAATATGTATTTCAGTCACGGTGAGATCAGAGCGATCCGAACGCGCTCATGGAACTCTTCGGTAAGAGATCATTCACATTTTACCTAGGGGCACTAGCTTTCACACATCTACTATAGAGAACCATACCTAGTCAATTCCCAGGTGTCCTAACTGTTCACAGTAAAGACACTCTTTTTACGCCCATCCATGCATACACATTACAAGTTTACAATAAGAAAAAGATATTTCTTTTAAGCACATGTGTATACTCTTCTCTTTATTTATTTATTATTTTTTTAGGCAAAAACAATATTATTTTCTTTCCTCTTAGTCTAACATTACAAACCATCATGTAAGGCACTCTCTAACCAGTGGGGCCTTTCGAGGTGATAACCAAATTGACTTAAATTAATGCTTTGTACAGTTAGAGGTTCTAAATTAAAGTGGTTCGTGCTTAAGATACCAGAGGATACACAGAGGGATTCAGAACAAAGAATACTCAAGACAGAACTATGTTATCCAATTTCTACTTCAAAGCATGAAATATATCATGAGTGACTCATCAACCATCATAATAAAAGAAAGAAACCCAAGAACACAATCCAATTTGTCTCAGCATTCTTCCTAACCAAAATCAACTTTTTTTAAAAAATTTCAAAATTTTTCAATTTTTCTTCAAAATCAACAATAACATGCATAAACAATCAACTAAAAACAACATGCATAAAAGCACAAGATTCAAGCACAAAGTACGCCCTCCACCCCAAACTTAAAAAGATGCATTGTCCCTAATACATAAAATCTAAAACAATCACAAAATAGATGAGTGATACAAGCCTGGGTAATGAGTAGGGATTCACGAATCTAGATGGCGAACTGGTGCTTGAAAACACTTGAGCATCATCTCCAACCTGAGGATAAAAACAAAATAATCATGAGGTGGCTCTCTATCCATAAAAAAAAAAAAAAATCAAATAACAAATAAAATAAAAACTGAATTAAAAGTAGAACAGTTGGGTTGCCTCCCAAGAAGCGCTTAGTTTAACGTCTTTAGCTCGACTAGGTCACCAATTCAAACAACTTTTAAGGTGGCTTCATCATTCCATGCACAACAACACTTGAAATATATAATTTTCTCCTACACTGACATTCATATAAAAAATTAATCGAAGAACAGTTATCAGAAAAAGCATAATCTTCTTTCCCTTTTTCCACTAGTTCAATATCTCTCTTACGAATATAATCGAGAAAATTTATTGTACCTTCCTTTGGAGATTGTTCATGATAACTTACCTTTTCCTTGCCCTTTCCTTTACCAAGAGATTGTTTAGAATGTTTACCATCTACTTCATTGATCTCTTGGCACAAACTTACAGGCTCATTGGGTTTGGAAGAACGAAAGATGTTGAATTTTACCTCTTCATCGTTCACCCGAAGTGTAAGCTTGCCATCATAAACATCAATCAAAGCTTTTCCTATGGCTTGGAATGATAATCCAAGGATGATGGCAATTTTAGCATCTTCTTCCATGTCTAGGACCACAAAATCCACAGGAAAGATGAAATCACCAACCTTAACCAGAACATCCTCTACTACACCATGAGGGTAAGTGAGGGAACGATCTGCCAACTGCATTGAGATCGTTGTTGGCTACACCTCTACTATGTCAATTTTTCTGTACAAAGATAAAGGCATCAGATTAATTGAGGCTCCTAAATCACATAAGGCCTTATTTACCGTCAGATTCCTTATAGTGCAGGAAATCATGAAACTTCTGAGATCCTTTAATTTTTGCGATAGCTTCTTTTGCAATATAGCATTGCATTCCTCGTTCAAGCTCACCGTCTTATACTTTTCGAATTTTTTCTTTGAAGACAATATTTCCTTCATGAACTTCACATAGTTTTGCATTTGTTCCAACACATCTGCAAAAGAAATATCAATGTGAAGCTTCTTAAAAATATCTAACAAATTGATCATTTACTTTCTTTTTTTGAAAACGCTAGGGATAACGATTTTTATTCAATACAGTAGGTGAAGGTTCAGAATTACGCCCTGATTTGGATGATATAGGAACATCACCCCTTTTTTCTTGATTCACATTACTAGCTGAAAGACTCAATACAACCTGTTCCTCCATCTGATCTGGTAGGGGATGCACAATGTTTTTCCCACTTCTCAACGTTATTGATTTACACTCTTCCCTTGGGTTTTTCTCTATCCAGCTAGGGAAAGCTCATTTGTTCATCGTGTTCAATGTAGCAGCGATCTGGCTGACCTAAACCTCAAGGTTCTGGATAGCTTTCCCATGACTCGTTACTATGCTCTCTAAGAAGTTGGTTCTACTCTTGGATTCTTTTACAAAATCCCCATGCAAACCCTCCATAGATGGTTTCTTTTTAGAAAAACTTGGAGGTGCCTGCAAAACATTCTTATTGTTAGCGTAAGAAAATTTTTCATGATTTTGCAAACCTGAGTGATAATGAGTGGATAGGTTCACCTGATAGGAATTTTGATGGGCTCCTTGAATTATTCGCTTGGCGCACATAATTGGTCTGCTCAGAGTTAGGTTCCTCCTATGATGTGAGTGCATTGCAAGCCGCCATCAATGCAATCGATGGTTGGGTACCTGTAGACAAAAGATTAATGGCATTAGTCAAAGTAGCCATCTGCGCCTTTAAAGAATTTACCTCATCAAGTTCATGAACTCCAACCACTCTAGATGGAGACCGTTCTAAGGGCCAATTATAGCTTGTGGCAGCCATATCTTCCAATAATGCCTGAGCAGCATCAACAATCTTTGCAAAAATTGAGCCTCCTGTAGCAACATCCAAGATGGATTTCGTTGTACTGGTCAACCCATTGTAGAACAACTGGATTTGTAACCAGTTAGGGTATCCATGTTGGGGACACTTCTGTAGCAACTTCTTATAGTGCTCTCATGCCTCGAATAACTACTCCTCCTTTCTCTGTCTGAATGTGCCAATTTCTGTTCTCAGTTTGCTCGTTTTCGCAGGAGGGAAGAATTTGTTCATAAAGGCTTGGGCGAACTCATCCCATTTGGTTATGCTTCCAGTTGTAACTGACTCCAACCAGTCTTTAGCCTTGTTCTGCACAAAAAAAAGGAAACAATCTCAATATAATGTCATTAGAAGAGACTCCATTTATTTTTACCATCCCACTAATTTCCAGGAAAGAGTGGATATGCTTATGTGGATCTTCATGTGGAGTTCCTTTGATTGCAAGGTCCCATGCCATCTGAATTAAACCAGGTTTTAGCTCAAAATTATTGACATTGATTGGGGCCTCAACAATGCCCGTCTGGGTTGTGGGGATAACTGTTTGAAAATAATCTTTGATGGTTCTCACAACTCCTCCTTGATCTCCCAAGGTGTTGAAATTAACTCTCATTTTCCTTCTTGCTTTTCCCAAAGTCCTTTCAAGTAATGGATCACACGAAACATGTTCAGCCTGTTAATTTCTTCGCATACAAGGATTCTCCAACCACTACAAGAAAAAAAAACAAAAAACAAAAACAAAAATGCCCAAATTAAGATCAACTCAGGCTTCAGTGATATTAAGTTTGGGGAAAAAAAATTTCTTACCAGTCCCCAGCAGCGACGCCAAAAACTTGGCGGTATGCGCAAGCACACGTAATCGAAGTAATAAATCCCAAATAGGGTATTGTCCTCAGGGACCGACATGAGTAAAATTTTCCTAACTTAGCTATCACAATTCTTTGTCAATTTTATCCAGGCAACCAAAAGATGATTTTTATCTATAACTATGGATAACAAAAATTAAGTTACACACAAGAACAATTTAGAGCAAAACAATTCTAGGGTGTTGTTTCATTTAGGAAATACAATGAATATGACATGAAATTGATTGAAATTGATAGATTGAGGCTAGAAGTTCTAAAATCGGGAAATCCTCTCTCGAGCTCAAACCATCCTAATAACTACCCATCGACCCGAATCTCTTCTATCGCTTGAATAGTTATAGCATTAAGACCCTTCAATCGCAGCCCTTATTATTCTAAATTCACTCTCATGCAATTTCGAATAACAATCTAAATTATTGGGTCCAGTAAATTAAACTCTCTTTCGAGACATCTAATTAACTTAGGTTCATTCAATTAATGGCCAATTAATCAAAAGCGTTAAACACAAATAATTTAGAAATCCATGCAAGCTCAATCAATTGTAAATTCAATATTCAAAGTAACATCCCTAAAATCCACAAACACCCGAGAATAAAAGAGTTTAGCCACTCATAATTCCGATAACAGTATTCAACAAACAAACAATCATTATGGCGAAAAATAAATTAACAAAGAAGAACGATCTCCCCTCAATAAGTTTGAATCCCAATCATAACCTTCTTGACTTTCGCCACTAATACCGGAGTGTTCTTAAACAAAACTGCATAATCACGATCAATCTTCCTTTCACGATCAATTAAGAAATGCTCTTAGATCAACTCTCAATCGAAATCTCGAGTCTTCAATAAAAAACGATCAGAATTGCTCTATTTCTGCTCTTGTACGGACTAGAAATTAGGTGAAATCTACCAAAGTCGGCTCTTTTTTTCCCTCCCCCTCAGACCTAGGGCGTAATGCTGTTATTTATAATATGCTCACTACATTGCAACACTGCAAACCAACGTTGCAACGCTAGCATCATGCCAACCGCGCATCAATGTCATAGCGTTACAACATTGCCCTGTTTTCAATTGGCCTCAAGTCTACAACGTCAGGGAGTGTTGCAATGCTCTTCCAATGCTGGCTCCCCCGAATTGCCTTCCAAATTTGCCTCTTTTCTTGATCTTGGGTTCTTGGTTTCTTCCTAATTGGCAAACCCATAATTGCTCAAAATTGAAGTTTTGCCCCGGGTTTTGATCATTTTCACACAAATTGCTCAGTGATGCTTAGTTTCTTGAAATCACTCAATAAACCACATCAAACTAAACAAAAACTAATAATAGTAGCTCTAAATTTGAAGGTAATAAAAGAACTTTTTAGATGCTTTTCACACGCCTAGTGGGACTTCTCCACCTTTCATCTCTTTCTTTCACACAATATCTATCTGACATCTAAAAGCAACATTTTCAAAGCTTCAAGCGACGCTAACATAGGACAAATTACTCATACTCGTTCCAAGTTGATTCAACAATCTGAAGTGCAATCAGTCTTCAAAATTGCAAGGAATATATGGGAGAAACTATCAAAATCAACAAATAACGGGATTGTCATCAAGAAGAATCCCCCATCTAATGTAGCCACTTCATCTTCTAAGCAATCAAACAAGGAAGCATCATAACCCAATATAATCTCAGTCATGATGGAAGACATAGATACAGATGAAGAAAGAATGGCTGAATTAAAAATGAAGGTGGGCATGCTAATGAAGGCAATCAAAGAGAGAGATTATGAAATCGTGTCTCTAAAGAATCACATCGAAAGTCGTGATGCTGTTGAATCAAGCTAAACACCTACTGTTGATTCATGTTATGAATTACATGTTTTCAACGCAATTTTAAGTACTTTTTATTAAAAAACATGAATTATTTCATGACTTTCTCTTCAATATTAGCCTATCCCACAAACTTTAGCTCTTGAAGGTCTAACTGGGTTTTAATTATGATATTTGCTGATTTAGATTTAATTTGGTGGACTTTGGCAGCTTTTGGCTGTTTTTGATAAAACTTGATTTAATGCGCCAGTAATAGTCTGATGTGGCCGCAGTACGGAGCCCTAAAAATCCAGATTTCATCTTGGTCAAGTTTCGCCCCAATTTTCTCGAGATAATCAGTTGATCAATTTAATTTCTGCTTGGAAATCACTTAAACCATAAATCTTGGTCTTCCCCAACCATTTGAGGGCCTATAAAAAGGGATGGAAGCCCTCCATTTAAGGTCGTGAACTCCTAGTCGATCCCATCTTCCTCCATCGACACTTTACCATCTTTCCATTAGCCACTTGCGGTTCATCTTTACGTTTCAAGTCAAGACTTTATGAAAGGAAGTTCTTCTAAGGTAGTTTGACTCTGGGAATTCTCCTCCCCCGGAAGTGAGTCCCGAGGAGTAGTCTTCACCCTTGAAAAGGGGAAGATTGAATTAGGGAAAGGCTTAAACCTTTAAGATTTTCCTTAAGCTCGTTAATAGTAGCATCCATTTTTACATTGCATTCCATTAGTACCGTGTAGTTATTTATCGATCGATCTTTTTCTAATCGAACTCATTGTAGCAATGATTTTTGATATAGTAAAGGAGTTTATTTTGTCAATCAACATGAGCTAAAATTTCCCTAGGAGTTTAGCAGGGTGAATGCCCTAGGGTTTTTACAGCTTAGAATTGAAGGAACTCTATACAAAGAGAAGTAGTGAGCAGAAGCAAGATTGTTCCAAATCCCATTGTGACAAAACATACACATTTACAATCAAACATCACCAGTTATGCATAAACACTAAATTACAACATGCTACATAAAAATAACACTAATGATCAAGTGAACTTACCCTTGAAGAACTTTTCTTCTCATTCCCCTCGATCTACTAGCATGAATGTCTAACAACATGAACGTCATGCCTTAGCAATCTCCTCGAACAGAAATGAGCAACACTTGACCCTCGAACAATAAGTAGACACCACCATGAGGCTACCTTGGTATTCTCGATGTGAGAATCCAAGAATTGTGGGCTTTGTATGGATTTGGTAGAGGGAAGGAGGAATTGACAGATCGTATAGACGATCGAGAAGTGGGAGATAACTGGAGTCTATCGTATAGACCGAGTACTCGATCATTTAGTAAACGATTGTCTATCGTATAGCAAACTCGATGCACGATCGTTTATACTCTCAAGCTATTGTATAGCTTTTTCTTGTGCGTTCGATTATCAATCGCATATCGATCGCATCATTAAGAAAATGAAAACGATTTTCATTTTTATCCATCAGTTATCATAACTGATCACAACTTCCCACTAAGTTGGTTATTAAGAGAAAAACTGAAACCAATTATCCCATAATTGATTCATTACAAATAAATAATATATTTATAACCTATAGTTTTAATATCACATCTCATGCAATATATAAACCATAGTTCTTTTTCTCCTTTATGGCATTTAAAAATAATTCCTCCAATTAATGTATCTAATACATCAAATCAATTATATCACCATCTTTCGGTCCAAAATTTGTTAACATTTAACAATTCCACGTAAGTGTAAGCTCTCATTTTAGGCCCTAGAGTCCTGCCCTAATGCGCCCACCATAGGGAAAAAGAAAATTAGGACAAGAGACTAAAGCAACCTTATCCTTTTCAGGAGAGTTGTGCAAAACTGCAATCCTTTAGGGGGACACTCCCAAGGTGCCTCGAGGTGATGCATAAAACGTTATCCAACATAATGAAAGAGACTGTGGGATATGTTGTCACATGTCTCGCTCCCACTTACTATGAACATTCTTTCCATTCACCTTGGTATTGACCTATTCAAACACCATCCTTTAGGGGGACACTCTCAGGGTGCCACGAGGTCGAGGATAGATCTCACGGTGTGAACTTTAGGGATAAACGTATAGAGGTTTAAGTGAAGTATCATATACCCCAAGTACCTCCCACTGAATGTTCTAACTAGGGTTTCATTAACTTAGACAATCCAGCTACTGATTTTATCTAAGTGTGAGTTTAATTTGCTAAAAAACAACTCTTTCTTTTGATAACTATACAAGTTCGAATCAAGTCCCATTAAACACTTTAACAGATTATCATCAAATTTGCAAGCATGCATCAAATCTATCTAATTCACCTTTCCAGGTAGGTTCCCAAGTAGGGGTGTTCTGTTTCCGTCAGCTTAAATACTCCAGCCTAGTCAAACCCCGCCTTAGACAAAAGGTCCTTTATGGATATATTTGCTACATATTTAATCTTTTATTAGTCAATTTAATCATATTAAACCGATTAAAAGATTAAACTTACGTTTCTAATCTCATTAGAACCGTGATCTTAGATCTATCTCAATCAAATTTTAAAACTCTTTTAAAACATGATTAAACCTAAGTTTGCATGTATGTCTTTCTTATTGATTTTAGTTCTAATTTCTATTATGACTCTTATAAAAAGAAACAACTAAAACCATGCACATTGCTAAGCTAGACTAGGAATTTATAACTTTTATAAATTAACCTATGTGTCATGCCACATGCAATGTTCACTCATTACTATATATAACTCTTATATAACTTGTAATGAACCAAGCATACATGCTTTCATACACCCTTATACTATAACACTTATAATATAAAAATGATGCATGGATATGCTTAATGCATGCATATATTATAACTTCTATATTATATGATATATGAGTATACTTTAAAGTAATTTTAGTCATGCAAGCTACTATATCATAACTCTTATAATATAAAGATGATGCATGACAAATGCATAACCTATGATGAGTTTTAAAACTATATGGCATACTTTATGACATATAAATAAACATACATCACATGTACATTCATCAAGAGTAAATGGACTGGGAAGATTAGCCTAAAAAACCAGAAAAGTAAAACTATCTATTACAAAACTAATGAGCCAATCGATTCAAACAGGCGAACCGGGTCTTGAACCGCCAGGGTGAAGCAATATTCTTTTGATCGTATAGTAGCTCCTACTGATTGTTTGTAACGTTGAACGAGCATAAACGATCGTGTAGCATGGATCGAGTGCCTATGACTATGCGATGAAGCATGAAGGCCATGTGATTGTGCAGCGCACATCGTGTAACGCATATATAAACGATCAAGTAGACGACAACTATGCGGTGAAGCATGATCGTCTAAATGATCGTGAAGCAAGTGTCAAGTATTGTATACCAAGTGATCGAGTGGCCAATGATTATGCGATGAAGCATGTTGGTTGACTCAATCATTTAATGCGCGCGGATACCATGCGACAAGTATTATAAACTCAACAATCGTTTACCTCAGCGTCTACACGATTGAGTAGCCAATGCAACATGACCAAGTAAACTCTTTACCTGATCGCTTAGCATCGGCCAAGCGATTGTTTAGCAAATACTACACGATCGAGTAGAACATTTCTACATGATCGCGTAGCCAAATCTAAATTATCGTATAGCCTGGGCTACACGATGCGACCAACCCTTGGTCTTCTTCCTCGATAAGAACAACATCTACATGCTCTGAAGCTTCTGCACGAACAACTTTTACAGACTCAAACACTTTGAATACAGACTCGATAGCAATGTCATTATGCCCAAAAACACAGGGGCCCTTATAAATTGACTTGAAATATAAAGAAAGCTTTAATAAATAAAGGCAATCATCCCGAAACATCCATCGATTCACATCCACAACTACATCTAACGTTTAAATGCATTGTAGAAAACATAAAACCCACCAAGACTGCAAATGTAATTCGATGCATCAATGGAATTTGAACTATCAGAATAACTTGGCTATGATACCAATTGAAGGAACTCTATACAAAGAGAACCAGAGAGCGAAAGCAAGATCGTTCCAAACCCTATTGTGACATAACATACATATTTACAATCAAACAACACTAGTTTTGCATAAACTCTAAATTACAGCATGCTGCATAAAAATAACACTAAGGATTAAGTGATTTTCCCTTGAAGAACTTTTCTTCTCGTTCTTCTCGATCTACCAGCACAAACGTTCAACAGCACGAACGTCACGCCTCATCAATCTCCTCTAACAACAACGAGCAACACTCGACCCTTGAACAGTAAGCAGACACCACCACAAGGCTACCTTGGTATTCTCGGTGTGAAAATCCAGAAGTTGTGGGCTCTATATGGATTTGGTAGAAGGAAGGAGGAACTAATAAATCGTGTAGACGATTGAGTAAGTGGGAGATATCTGGAGTCTATCGTATAGACGGAGTACTCGAGTGTTTAGAAAACGAGTGTCTATCGTATAGCAAACTCAATGCACAATCGTTTATGCACTCAAGCTATCGTATAGATTTTTTCTTTTGTGCGTCTGATTATCAATCGCATATCAATTGCATCATTAGAAAAAATGAAAGCGATTTTCATTTTATCCATTAGTTATCATAATTTATCACAACTTCCCACTAACTTGGTTATTAGGAGAAAAAATCGAAACCAATTATCCCATAATAGATTTAGTTATAAATAAATAATATATTCATAACCTATAGTTTTAATATCACATCTCATGCAATATATAAACCATAGTTCTTTTTCTCCTTTATTGCATTTAATTGTAATTCCTCCAATTTATGCCTCTAATATATCAAATCAATTATATCACATATAATTGAAGCAATTTAATTATATCATATATAATCAAATTTTCTCTTGTTAATTTGAACACTTCAAACTAACCCAAAAACCAATTCTCAACATGAATCCATTGAGCTACCAAGGGGACCTTATGGACCTGTAGCTTGAAGCTCCACCGGTAAGTGAATTGTCACACCCCCTCCCAGATTACCCTTTTAATCTGGAAGAGGATATGACCGTGGTAGTTACTAGCGCTACTGCCAGCACCCACCACCCAAGCCTTCTAATCTAAATACCAACCTGCTGAAAACATTAGTAATATACGCATACAAAAATCCTCCCTTAAGGTTCTACAAAGATTACATAAATACATGCATACAACCAAGACATTACTTTTATAGAAAAATATTCACAGATGGCTCAAACGTTCCTAAAGAAGCCCTAGTCTCTCTCGAAACATGTATACATAAACAGATCATCAACCTAAGTCTTCTTAATAAGCCGAGTCTTTCGGTGGCAAGCAATAGCAAGAGTTAACCCTGAGGAAATTGACCGCTACCTGAGAAGGGAAAACACAGAGGTTCCATGAGCTTAAAGCCCAGTGAGGGACTATAACATCGTATAACATTATTCATTACATTACTATAAACATGTAAATATATTAATGAATGTTTCAAGCAATTGTCACTAAATGTAGCTTTACACCATTCTTAGATATCATCAAACATCATTATTTCCTAGTTGAGAATGAGCCTAAATGCTCTAGCTCCCAACATTTATTACCGACCGAAAGACCCATATTTCGGCCTCTCATTCAGAACTGCCTACGTGCATGTGGCCATACTAAGTACCATCATATCTTAGGTACTTCTACTCAGATACCTTCTCAAATTTTTCCTTAAGTATCGAGCTACTAAGATACCTTCTCAAACGTCCTTCGGTATCAAATTGGCCAGATACCTTCTCAAATGTACTTCGGTATCAAATTGGCAAGGTACCTTCTCAAATGTCCTTCGGTACCAAATCGGTTAGATACCTTCTAGAATGTCCTTTGGTATCAAATGTGTATTTTGTAACATCAAATTAAGTTCCATTGCCTAGTATTTACACAAGAACTATTCCATTGCCACTCATTTACACAAGAACTCATTCTCCCATAGCCTTCCTCTAGGAAGCATATATCAAAATCAGAAAATAGCTCTTGTAATGGTTACACGACATATCTTGGCCTGTGTTACACACATACAAGCTGGAAACATGCATTAAGTTATTCTCCCACCATTTGTTGCTTGAGAAAGTATAATTTCATCATTAATGTCACTGTGCTTTACTTGATCATATATGCGTGAGTATTGGAAACCTTAAGTTTACTTAGTCACTCACCGCTCGTCAGGCTCTTAATGGTTTGTACGCTTCCCTTAGCTCTTCTTGGCCTGAAAATATATAATTCCCGATTAAACTACTTAGAATTCTTAGTAAAATACCTCAATTAATTCATTTATTAAAAGAACTTTCATCAACACAGATAATTTTACTGGCGAGATCCCCTTGAACAAGGTAATCGAGATCCCCCTAAGCGATGCTAACAAGATCCCCTGAGCGATGCTAGCGAGACCCTCTAGAGCGAGATCAGGCTTTTCCTGGAAAATTTTATCCTAGAGATACTCACCCAATTCCTAGCAATATTTCCTTCTAGAGTGAGATTGGCGAGATTCTCTAGAGCGAAACCAGCGAGATTTCCTCTATAGGCAAGATCCTCATCCCCATATCTCGCTATAACTTCCACGGTGAACTGGTTGTTTGTTCAACCTAAGCAGTTGTCTGCTTATGCACCGTTTCTCTATTACAACTTTAAAAATTCATAACTCGAAATTCAGAGCTCTTTTCAAGAAACTTCCTTCTAAAAACTTGTTTAGAATTGAGTAACTTTCTTACCTTAAAATTTCAGCCAAGAATTCCTTCTATTTTGGCCTAGAACTTCCAATCTTCACCTCAGGCCCTAATTAACCCAAGATTCTGCTTCCTTTGTTCTTTCTTCACTTCTTATTCTTCTTCTTGTGCAAACTTCCTCTAGCAAGATAACCTTGCAAACTAGCTTCTCTCAGTTTTCGAGTGGCACTAATTTTACTAAAATTTGCCCATGTCAATTGCCGAAACCATGCTTTTGAAGTTCTTCTTCCAAAAACTTCCCACCGCCTCCAGAGTTCAAGGATTAACTACCACGTCACCCCTCATTTATTATGATTTTCCTTCCCTACCATCATAACTTTTACAGACAAACATGAATTGCTACTTAATAAATATATAATATGATATTCCTTTGGCTAAACATGCTTACCTAGGAAACCTAGAGTTCGTGGTTTACATGAATAACTAACTAAACTCTTTAATCACGACATTCACCATCTATTAACTGTCGGGCACTCTATTAAAGACCGACAACTGCACTCTTCGTCTATAGATGTATTTCTGTATCCATTGGATATAACCAATCAACAGTACGATGACCATTCACAAATCGCTTGTAAGTACAACTGGACCGTTTTGCCCCTGTAATTATATCTAACTTTTTAAGTACCACTGATTCCTCTAATGAACAATACATCATAGTCCTACTATGAGTGAACCTTCTCGGGCCAAGAGAAGGTGTGGCGCAACATTGTTCAAGCCCCGAAATCAGCCCTTAAGGGAGCAATTTATCTACTTACCCTTGAATTGGGAAAGGAGTGAATTCCATCTTGTGTAGCTGAATTCCCAGCTCCCAAATCAGACAAATCCCCAAAGTGGTAGGTTTGAGTCGGTGATCTGGCCACTTGCACCCATGAAAAATAACGGACCACCCTCATAGGCAGGAGTTCCCAACTCACTTAGGATTAAGGTCATTACCTATGGTCATCCTAGTGAAATGAAAGTCTGTCATAAACGACATTATATAACGAGACTAAACATTTCGTGGTCCGGTCTTATACAGACTCTTTTGTATAGAGCATCCCCGCTTGCATGTCTAATACATGAATGGACAGGATCATGCCATTTGTAGCACTTTACAACACTTGTAACATCTACAAAGTGGGCCACACTCGTAGCGTCATCAAGATAAGGTTTCCCTCCTATATCCATATACTACAGACCATTTAGGTTATCACTTAAAGTACGATCCACTTGTATGTCATCACATACATTCTTAAGCTACAACGATAACCAGGGATCTTAGTTTATTGGTTTATGGTTAATGCAACTAAAATATCTCATATTTCAAATACTTTAGTGAATAAAATATCTCATATTATTACATTACAAAATGTTTGTTCATACAGGTATTTACAAACTATAGGACCCTACAAGATTTAGGGCATCAACTCCAACAAGAATTGTTGCGCGTGCACCACTTTATTGCTAGTGCATTCTCTGTGTTTATTATTAGAAGAGGTTTTGGTAAATTACCTTGATCAATTAATTTAGAAAATTAGTGAATCTCTAGCACTGAGAAGGCTAGGGTGTAATGGATCTCATAAAGGGATATGGGACCATGAATCTAGGAATAGAAAGGCCACGTCACCTTGGAATAAGGGACACCATAAGGCAAGTGACCAAACTTAAATTAATCTAGCATACATCTACCTATGGGAACATTAAGTAGTAGCTGTTTAGAGCATCTTAAAGTACTGGACATCAAACTGAATAGGTGTAGCTTCCCGCCCATGCATACTTACTGTTCGGGTGTGATGCTGCAACATCACTTTTTGTTTTAGAACCCGAAAGGTTGAAGCATTGTTGATCTCATTCGATCATTATTACTTGCCATTTTATTTAAATTTTTGTTTATTTACAACTATAAAATTTCTCTTGATACCTTTGGTTTCATTAGGCCACATTTCCAAAAAAAAGTAAGTTACCATTAGTCTTACGGGTTCGACACTCGAAATACTTTGAGATTATTACTTCTTTGACTGTGTATGATTGCACACAGACCTTGCCTAACTAGAATATATTACCTATCATACATTGGGTCATTTAAGTTTTGGCGTCGTTGGTGGGGACTAAAAGAATTTATTTATTTTTTATGATTGTGTTACTTCATGCAACCACACTAATTCTATCTTCAGGAAACTTCTAACTTTTTGTTGCTTTCTGTCTTGTAGTAGAAAGTTGGTGCATGAGAAGAAAGCCTTGCCTTTTTTAGCTAGATCCCAAGATAGAAAGAACCTTTGAAGAGAGCCTTGCCTTTTTTAGCCAGATCCCGAGATAAAAAGAACCTTTTGCTGCAGGAGACAAGAACAAAGACAAAAGCATCGAAAGTAGAAGAAGTTTAGCGCACAAGAGACCTTGGAAGCAGTTGCATTTGTGCAACCTGTTCCAATGAATCCTCTTGGAGACGATCCTCATAAGCTTCCCAAGGATGGGGTGTAACAAAATGGAGATCAATATCTGCCAATCCAACCTGATGCACAGTAACAAAATCCCATCTACATAGCAGATGATAAGGATAGAGCCATCAGAGATTATGCAACTCCTGCATTTCAAACCTTAGACATGGGCATTTTAAAACCACCAATTGATGCACCCATATTTGAGATGAAGTCATTGATGTTTGAAATGCTAAACTCACTTGGATAATTCGTCGGGCTACCTAACGAGGATCCCCATAAGTATCTTCCATTCATTTAAAGTTAACTGTGTGTCTAAAGAAACATTAAGACTTAAATTGTTTCCTTATTCTTGTAGGAAGATGCGGAGGCGTGGCTTGACTCATTGCCCCCAAATTCTATGGCCACATGGAACAACCTTGTGGACAAATTTTTGGAAAAATATTTCTCGCTAGACAAGAATGCAAAGTACAAAGGAGACATTATAACATTTAGGCAATCTCCTATCAAATCAGCAGATGGAGCGTGGATTAGATTCCTAAAATTGGTTAGTAAATGCCCACATCATGGACTCCCAACCTGTATTGTGATGGAACAGTTTTACAATGGGTTGAATCAAGCTTCGAAAACAATGGTTAATGCATCCGTAGAAGGATCTCTATTAAAGAAGTCTGTGAATGAGGCCTAGGAAATTATGGATATGATACCAAACAACAATCAGAATTGGGGCGATAGGGAACACACTTTAGTTACAAAGATGGTTATTGAGATACAAGAAGTGGACACACTAGCTACCATGAGTTCGCAGTTGACAGCAATAGGAAACATGATTCAAAATTTGGCTATAGGGCCATAAAAATGGTCGTTGTCTAGGCTGAATCTCAACTTTAAACTTGTGAATTTTGCACTACCAACCACTTAACTAGTGATTATATGTATAATCCCCATTTGGTATGCTATGTAGGTTACTAGAAAGCACAAAAGCATTGGGACCCATATTCTAACACCTACAACCTAGAATGGAGGTCACACCCAAATTTTGCATGGGTAAAACTAGGTAGTAGTACGGCTACCCCTCTGCAGCAAGCAAGGATGACCCCACCAGGATTTTCACAAGTGTCGTGACAGCAGCAACGATGAGCATCGGTACCAACCCCTGAGACAAGGCTTACAATGGTAAAACTACTAAAGGAATACATGATAAGAAATGATGTCACTTTTCGTAACTTGGAGATGTAAGTGGGACAACTAGTGAAAGAAATTCAGAGTAGACCGCCAAAAGCTCTTCCAAGTTATATTGAAACTCCATAGTCGAATCAAAAAGAGAAATACAAGGCTGTCACTTTAAGGAGTGGATTGGAATATGAAGGGCCAAAGATACAAGAAAAGCACAAACAGAGTTGAGAGGAAAGATCGGCCGATATTAAATCTAAGGAAGGACTAATCCCAATAATAGAAGATGAGAGAATTAAAAAGAAAGATGAAGGTGGAACAACAATGGAAGAAAAAGAGAAGAATGTAGTCCCAGGATACAACCACCAATACCTTTTCCCCAGAGATTGCAAAGAGCAAACCAAGATGGGCAATTCAAGAAGGTCCTGGGTATTTTAAAGCAACTTCATATCAATATTCCCTTAGTTAAGGCATTGAAAGAAATGCCAAACTATGTGAAATTTCTAAAAGACATCCTGTCCAAAATGCGCAAGCTGTTGAAGTATGAAATTGTTGCATTGACTAAGTGTTGTAGCACAATGATCAACAACAAGCTCCCACTAAAGCTGAAAGACTCAGAAAGTTTCACTATCCCATGTTCCACTGGAGGATAGAGTTTGGGTAGAGCATTGTACGATTTAGGAGCTAGCATTAATTTGATGCCATATTCAGTGTTTGTGCAACTCGGGATTAGGGAAGTAAAGCCGACAACAGTTACACTTCAGTTAGCCGACAGGTCCAGAACTAAACCAATAGGAAAAATTGACGATATTTTGGTAAAGGTTGATGAATTTGTATTTCCTGTGGGTTTCATAATATTAGACTGTGAGGCAGACAAAGAAGTGCCTATCATCCTTGGACACCTGTTCTTGGCAATGAGACGTACATTGATGAACATGCAAAAAAGAGCATTGACTATACAGGTCAAGGATCAGAAGATCACGTTTAACATTCTGAATGCACTTAAATTCCCATTAGAGATTGACGATTGTTCATTTATTAATGATATTAATGACTATTCATTTATTGAAAATTATGGTGTGTTGGTTTATGAAGTGCAGGATTGGGTGACTTACGAAATGCAAGATACAGCTCTTGAAGAAGCTATAGAGATGGAGCAAATTGTTACAGTTGTAGTATGTTCATAGTTAGATTAAATAGAAAAATTGTCACATACGATCACTGACCGAAACAAAGAAATATAATCACCGATCCTAAGATTTATACTAATAATGCAGTAAAAACAGTAAGAATGGGGTTGAATCCATAAGAAAACTATTGACTAGCAAGGTTGATTAAAGAATTCATGTGACAGGGGGGTTTTGGTTTGTTTTGTAAAAAAAGAATTAGAAAGCAAGGAAAAGAAGTTTGAACGATGGTGAGTACACAATCGGGATGGAGTTAAACAATAAGAGGGGACTTGGGAATAGTATGTATGTCTAATTTCAATCATTAGATACTAATTAATAACACTGAATCCGTGAACTCCACAACCTATTAGAGATACTAATAGCCCAATTAGCCAAATTTGATATTAAACCAAATTGATCCTAATTTAACTTAATAGCAAAATCCAAGTTAAAATTAAATTGTTCACGAAAGGGTTCGTGCGTTGAGACATACTACAAGTTGGAAAGCCTAATCTTATAGCACAATTAATTTGGGCAAGATGAAACCAGGGCAAACATGCATGAGATAAAAAAACAGTCTTAGCCGACACATGCAATCCTAGTTTGTGCAACTAAATCATCAATTATGCATAGCGCAATGAAGATTTTGCAAACAATAATTTAATACAATCGACTTATCATATCAATTCAATAAAATTCCATTAAATATAATCTAAATCAAACTCAATGAGTTCATAAAATTCAGTACAATTAACTAGAAATCTTCAAGAAACCGAACATACAACTAAACCCAAGAAAGAATTTACCTAGCCCTGCATAATATGATAGAATCAATGAATGAAGAGGGAAGAATGATGAATCTGGTGAGAAATAGCCCAGAATCGTCCTAATTGTTGCCCAAAATCATCCTTCCTTTGTATTTTTCTTTACACCTCACTGTTGTAAACAAAAATCTCTATTTGTAGAACAATTGCAGCATTGCAATGCTACCAAGAGCTTTGCGGCACTGTAGCCGAATTGGACCTCAAGCATCGAAAGAAAGGTGCAAAGCTGCTGCGACAGTGCGTTGTACGCGCGCGAAAGCCACTTGTTTGTTAGAGTTCATAGTGTTGCAACGCTGTCCTGTTTGCTCGATTCTCTCTAATAGCATCAAGCTAGAGCGTTGATCTATCATTGCAACTTTGACTACTTGTCTAGAATTTGATGCTCTCTAGCTTTCAAAATCACGCGAGGGTCAAGGGAGGGTCGCAACAATGCCCTTGAGGGAAGTTTGGTCATTTTGACATCTTTATTCAATATGGTATATCTAACTCCTATTTTTGCTTCTTTTTGGCTCGGTTTTCATCCCAACAACATACTTGCTCTCTGGGATCAATTTACCTACAAATAAGACAAATAAAACATAAGAATTATCCAAATCAGTAGGATTAAGGACATAAAATTATTGATTATATTTGTAATTAAATTAATTATATGTGACTATCTTTGTGACTATCACGTCTCCTCGATGCACAATTTCTCTAATAAAATGGTATTTTTGCTCGATATGTTTGTCGTGCTTATGACTCCTAGGCTCTCTGGAATTCGCCACAACACCACTATTATCACAGTAGCCTAGACATGTCTGGAACAACTTCCAAATTAGTCAGGAACTTTATGAGCCAGAAGACCTCCTTAGCAACTTCACAAGCCGCTACATACTTGGCCTCCATAGTGGAGTCAGCAATACACCCCTGCTTAGTACTTCGCCACACTACAGCTTCTCCGTTAAGAGTGAACACTGATCCTGAAGTGGATTTTCGAGAATCCTTATCAGTCTGGAAATAAGAGTCTGTGTATCCAATAATGATCTAATCCTTAGATCCATACACAAGTATGTAGTCCCTCGTTCTCCAAAGATACTCAAGGATGTTCTTGACAGTAGTCTAGTGACCGTGTCCTAGATTTGACTGATATCTACTGACTATCCCTACAGGATAACAGATGTCAGGTCTAGTACATAACATCGCAAACATCAAACTGCCAACGACAGATGCATAAGGGACCCATCTCATTTTCTCAACCTCTTGAGGTGTCTTAGTACATTGCTCCTTAGACAATGTAACTCCATGACGAAAAGGCAAAAGACCCCTCTTGGAGTTCTGCATCGAGTACTTGATCAACATCTTGTCAATGTACGGTGCTTGAGACAGTGTTAGCACTTTGTTCTTTCGATCCCGAAAGATCTGAATCCCAAGAACAAACTGAGCCTCTCCCAAATCTCATTTCGAATTAGGTCGGTAGCCAGTTCTTAACTGAAGTCAGTAAACCTACATCATTCCCAAGGAGAAGGAGTATTGTCTACGTATAACACTAGCTACTGAACTATTGATGATTTTCTTGTAGACACAAGGCTCACCAACGTTTTGGTCAAAGCCATAAGATTTGATCACAGTATCAAACCTTATGTTCCAAGATTGAGACGCCTATTTCAGTCCATAAGTGGACCGATTCAATTTGTAAACTTTTTTCTCCTGACCTTGGGCTATGAATCCCTCGGATTGCACCATATAAATGGTCTCCCTAAGATTACTATTCAAAAAGGCAGTCTTGACATCCATTTGCCATATCTCATAATCATAATATGAAGTAATAGATAGGAGGATGCGGATAGACTTAAGCATGGCAACGGGTTAGAAAGTCTCCTCATAGTCAACTCCCTCCACCCGGGTATAACCCTTTGCCACAAGTCTAGCCTTGAAGATTTGCACCTTCCTATCAGCACCCCATTTCCTCTTGTAGATCCATTTGCCACCTATAGGTTTAACCTCATCAGGTTGATCTACAAGATCCCATACTAAGTTGAAGTACATAGACTCCATCTCGAGATCCACGGCTTTGACCCATTCATTTCTGTCAACATCATCCATTAATTTCTTATAAGACAACGGATCCTCAACTTCGCCATCGACTACCATAGCCAGAATTTCAGTTAAACCCATATAACGAATAGGAGGGTTTACAACCCTCCCACTACGTCAAGGTTCCCTCAACTCTTGAGGTGGATTGACTTACTAGATGAACTTCCATCAATAACTCTTGTTGATGTAGCAGGCTTTTCAACAACACTTGTTGAAACTTCAGTAGTATCTTTGGAAAGTTCCCTCAATACTATTTTACTTCTCGGACTGTGCTTCCTTATATGATCCTCCTCAAGGAAGGTAGCGGTTGTCAACATAAACACCTTATTTTCCTTAGGATCATAAAAGTAACCCCCTCGTGTCCTTTTGTACAAATAGGCACAACCTCGAACATGGTTCCAATTTCTTAGGATTAGCCTCAAGTACATGGGTTGGGCAACCTCAGATGCAGAAGTGATGCAAACTAGCTTTACACCCGTTCCACATCTCCAAAGGTATTTTGGCAACACTCTTGGAAGGAACACAGTTGAGGATATAGGCTGCAGTCTCTACTGCAAAATCCCAAAATGAATCCGGTAAGGAAGCATTACTCATCATCGATCGAACCATGTCAAATAGAGTTTTGTTTCTCCTCTCCGATACACCATTCTGCTGAGGTGTATGACGAAAAATTAGCCGTCAAAGACTTGATGACTAAAATTAATAGGATGCAATATGCGATGCATGTCTTAAGGTAGGCGTTGATACTCATGCGTCGGTGGTCATGTGTTGGAATGAAACTATGCATTAACGAATGTATGCGATGACCATGCATTCGCGTCACAAGTTTTCTTACGCTTGTGCCAAGTATAACGCGATCGCAAGTTTCTCAGGTGATTCGAGGTTGAACTCAGGGACTCATAGCTGAATGCTTTGTGGTAATATATTTGCGGCTATTGTGAAGGGCTATAAACTACTCCTACTCCTAACTAACAGATAACGCAATGAGAAGTATGAACGAGAAGTAGAGACACGACAATTATTGACGTGAAGTAAATGGATGGAAAATAGATAAAATGTGAGGATGTTTTCATCGCAACCCTTACGATTGACCGCAAGGGCAACCTCAGCTAACGCAAGCTATGTGATCATGCTACACACACTTGAGCCTAAATCTAGGACGTATGCGGTGTATCTGTGATAGCACCGAGAAGGCTATGCCTAAGCTACCATAACCCGCTCACGTGCTTTCGTCGCATGAGCGTGATAGCCGCATACCACTACCATATCCTACTTCCTGACGCATGCAATATTCTATCTCTAGGGCTGTCTCTTATACACATCTAGATGTGTATATGTATCTGTGATAGCACCGAGAAGGCTATGCCTAAGCTACCATAACCCGCTCACGTGCTTTCGTCGCATGAGCGTGATAGCCGCATACCACCTGTCTCTTATACACATCTAGATGTGTATAAGAGACAGCCGCATACCACTGTATCCTACTTCTAGACGCATGCAATATCCTACCCGTAGGGTGCATACGCTGTGTAATAGCAAATAGAGCTTATTTCTAAGTTCCCCATTCTTGCTTATGCGTTTCAATCTGCTCTCTTGAGTCTTAGATTTGGTTTTTAGAATACTCTCTTAAGTATGCCTAAATGACGAATGATGCGCTCATAAGATAAGGTAACCGCATAAACTTAGCTGACATAAGATTATTCCTATCTCTAGTGAATACTTGCTTACATTGCTTAATGCGACCAACCACTTACCCTCCCGGACAGTTAGTTGTTGCTGACTTTACTTATAGATAAGTGTTGCGTCCGCCTATAGACAGGCGTTGCTACAGCTTCACACTAAGCAAATAAGGTTTTTTCACACACTTGCACAACACATACCTTCCGATGGTTTGCTACATGCTTTATATCTCTAATCCGCATGATTAAGTATGCGATACTCTAGAAATCTCACTAAGTGATGCAATGAAAGTTAAGGATACTAAGTAATGAATATGGAGATGGAATCAAAGGAAACATAGAAATGCATTGAACACACAATGTATTAATTTCTTAATCCAAAATGTAATACAATACAATATAAGAAAAGAAGAGAAAATGAAAGGACCAGCTGGAAGCAATGTCTTGCTTCCAGCGGATGTGTGTCAAGGCTGTCGGTGGTGCCATGGAAGGGTGATAGAGCTAACTCTCTCAAGATCTAACTCTGGTGAAGGCTCCGGTCATCACTCGAAATGGATGAAGGAGATGAAGAACTCTTAAGCTTTCTTCTAACGCGTTCGTCTGGATCACAAAGATCCACCCGAAGGTAGGAAACCTTGGGTGAAAACCTTGGACGAGTTGAAATTCTGCTCAACGGCTTCTATTTATAGAGCTTGATCGCCGACAACATTAATGGACCTGCTCTGATTTTGACATTAGCGGTGCGTTGGTCCTTTTCTGAATCTTGACTGCTAACAGCGTGGTAGGTGAAACGTCAACATCATCTTTTAATTTTCCCAAGATATGCGTTGATGCTTCCATTCCACCAACCTTGCGGTGATCCTGCTATTATGGTTATCATCGTGTAGCCACAATCTTGAAATGACCACAATCGCTTGGTTATCGCAACTTCTACACGATGACTGCAATCGCTTGATGATCACAACTCTTATGCGATGGACGCATGCGGTTGATTACTGCAACACCTATGTGTTGATCATATGCGTTCGCATGCGGTCATCTATGCGATAGCCCAACTTGTGCATCTGCATCCGATTCCTGTGTTAGCTACAAAGATAGACAATTCAATGNCTATGCGATAGCCCAACTTGTGCATCTGCATCCGATTCCTGTGTTAGCTACAAAGATAGACAATTCAATGCATAATAACGCATAATAGTGGGTTAGCCGAGATTCTTAATGTTGAATGACACAAACTCATTTTCTCATGAATTTCTAACATAATTGCAGCATATTCTGCTTAACAGCCCTCATAATTCTAAATAAAAGGCCTAAGATGACGTGCATTTCTGCATGTCATCAGTGTACCAGGTGCTGAGAGTTGGGAAACGATTCCATGTTCTATCAAATAGTTCTGGAACCTAGAATCCAAAAACTCTCCACCCCGATCTGATAGAAGTGTCTTAATCTGTTTATCTAATGCATTTTAAACCTCAGCCTTGAACTCTTTGAACTTTTCAAAGGATTTTGACTTATGTTGCATCAAATAAACATACCCATACATTGAGTAATCATCAGTAAAAGTGATGAAATACTCGTAACCTCCCCTGGCTCGCACATTCATCGAACCACAAAGGTCTGAATGTACTAACTTTAGAGGCTTTTTGGCTCGATAACCTTTTCCAGTAAAAGGTCTTTTAGTCATCTGGCCTTCAAGGCATGACTCGCACATAAGTAAAGAATTTTTCTCTAACTCGTTTGAGATTTATGTGCCCTAATTGAAGGTACCAAAGTTGGGCATTTTCTTTAGGAGAAATTTTAAGTAATTTATTTTGAGTTATGACAAATTTAAACATTTCTATGTTATGGAGAAATTTTTTTGCTAATGGTCTTAGCACATACAAATTATTTTCCAGTAAAGCTGAACATATTTCAACACCATTTTTAAGAATAAACACTTTATTCATTGAAACGTTAAGGGTGTATTTACATTCAAGCAGACACTTTACAGAAATTAAGTTCCTCTTTAGTTTGGGAACATCATATACATCATGTAAAATGAGAAACCTATTCTGTAAAGTTAACTGGAGGCCTTCCACTACCACAACTGAGACGACGTGTCCGGTGCCTACTCGTATCGTCATCTCACCAGCCTTAAGCTGCCGCCAGGATCTAATCCCCTGAAAAGAAAAATAAACATGATTAGTGGCTCAGAGTCTATGATCCAGGCAGAATCATCATTTTCCATGTAAACAAGTTTCCAAAACTAGTAAATCACACTTATCTTGTCTGCCCTTGGCCTTAGCCTTCTTTCTCTCCTTGAGCCAACATTGCCAATTCCGCTTCCAGTGCCCATTCTGGTTGCAATGGAAACATTTTCCTTTTTCAACCAGCACTGGTTGCCTACCTCGCTGAGCGGTAGGTGTGGGTTAGCTGGTACCTTCCCCTTCCCCTTACTACCATTCTTCTTCTTCCACTTATTAGTGTTAGATGAAGAAGATGCAGACTTAGTTCTTGAGGTCGAACCTCGGTGGAACTTCTTAGATGATGAAGCAACATTTGCCTCGCCAACTAGTTTCTCCTTAGTTTTCAACAAGGATTGGAACGTTTGCAACTCGTTGAGGAGAGTTGTAAGGGTATAATCGACTCTGTTCAGAACAACATTACTTACGAAGTGCATGGAGCTTTCTGGAAACGTTTGATGAATGATGCTAACCTGGTTGCCCTCATCGATGCGAGCCCTATTCATCTTCGCCACGTTAAAATGGACCATCATGTTCAGAACGTGTTCTCAAATAGATGTACCCTTCTTCATTTTGAAGTTGAGGATGCTTTTGAGAGCTTCATGCTTCAGCTGCTTGGACGGTTGTCCGAACATTCCCTTTAGGGACTCTATGATCTCACGTGTAGTGACCATGAGCTGATGCTTCTTGGCCAAGACATCGTTTATGCTGGCCAAGATGTATGCTTAGGCCTTCTCATTCGTTCGTGTCCATCGCTCATACGCATCTTGAACGTTTTGAGCAACAGTAGAAGCTATAATAGGAGGACACTCCCCTGTAAGGACGAATCGAAAATCATTGATGATTAATATGGTAAGTAATGAGTTTTCCCAACTAGCATAATTGTCACCATTTAATTTTTCGGCGGCTAATAATGCTAATGTTGCGATTGCCATGATAAAAAGTTGCTGAAACAAACATGAACAAACTTAATAAGTCTATGCATTAGCACTCTCAACACCAATTTTAGGTTTTAGCAAAATAATTCTAATGTACCCTAAGTGAAAGACATCTATTTTGATGCCTCAGCAAGGTATGACAAAAGTCACCGGTGGGGTGATCAAGTGTCCCTTCACTAGGATGAGACATTCTCAACCATTAAACAGAAACAACTCTTGTAACTGAATCTAACAGTCACCATTTTTTGGTCCATAATATGTTAACGTTTAACAATTTCAGGAAGTGTAACCCCTCATTTTAGGCCCTAGAGTCCCGCATGCCCCCATCATAGGGAAAAAGCATATTAGGACAAAAAACTAAAGTGACCTTATCCTATACAGGAGATCAGATAAAGAGTTGTGCAAAACTACCATCCTTTAGAGGGACACTCCCGGGGTGCCTCGAGGCTATGCACAAAACGTTATCCAACCTAATGAGAGAGACCGAGGGATATGTTGTCACACGTCCGCTCCCACTTACTATGAACATTCTCTCCATTCACCTTGGTATTGACCTACCCAAACACCATCCTTTAGGGGGACACTCTTAGGGTACCACAAGGTTGAGGATAGATCTCACGGTATAAACTTTAGGGAGAAATGTGTAGAGGTTTAAGTGAAGTATCAGATACCTCAAATACCTCACACTGAATGTTCTACCTAGGGATTTATTAACTTAGACAATCCAACTACTAATTTTATCTAAGTGTGAGTTTAATTTGCTAAAACACAACTCTTTCTTTGAAAATTAAATAAGTTCGAATCAAGTCCCATTAAACACTTTAACAGACCATCATCAAATTTTCATGCATGCATCAAATCTATCTAATTCACTTTTCCAGGTAGGTTTCTAGGTAGGGGTGTTCCATTTCTGTCACCTTAAATACCCCAACCTAGACAGAATCTGCCTTAGACAAAAGGTCCCTTATAGATAGATTTGCTACATATTTAATCTTTTATTAGTCAATTTAATCCTATTAAACCGATTAAAAGATTAAACTTATGTTTCTAATCTCATTAGAACTGTAATCTTAGGTCTATTTTCATCTAATTTGAAAACTCTTTTAAAACCTTATTAAACCTAAGTTCGCATCATGCCTTTTTAATTGATTTTAGTTCTAATTTCTAATATAACTCTTATAAAAGAAACAACCAAAATCATTCACATTGCTAAGCTAGACTAGGTATTTATAACTTTTATAAATTAACCTATGTGTCATACTTCATGCAATGTTCATTCATTACTGTATATAACTTATATAATCATGTAATGAACCAAGCGTACATGCTTTCATACACCTTTATACTATAACACTTATAATATAAAGACGATGCATGAATATGCTTAATGCATGCATAGATATAACTCTTATATTATATGATGCATGAGCATACTTTAAGGTAATTTAGTCAGACAAACTACTATATCATAACTTTTACAATATAGAGATGATGCATGACAAATGCATAGCCTATGGTGGGTTTTAAAATCTATATGGCATATTTTATGACATATAAAAATAAACATACATCACATATACATTCATCAAGAATCAATGGACCGGGATGATTAGCCTAAAAATGGGGAAAAATAAAGCTAATTATTACAAATTTAACGAGCCAACTGATTCATACAAGCGAACCGGGTCTTGAACCACCCGAGTGAAGCATCGTTCCCGAAGGAAGTTGGACATGAGGTTTTCCATGAGCAGCGGAATGATCATTCCAAATTTCAATTGTATTTGAACAATAATAATTACAGTCAAGAAACGGAAACATACAGGCTATGCACAATACGAAATTACAGCATGCTTTTCTACAAATCAAGGGATAGAGTTATACATACCTTTGAAGACTCATCTTCAAGACCCTTAATCACGAACACTCGTTCACAGCAACACGACAATCACGAACGCTCGAACACTTCGATTGCTACACTACACTGCACGATCGCAGCGACCATGAACTTTGCTCAGCGAGGCACGATCGCAATGACCATGACCCTCGAATATCCGCTAAGGTCCATCCCAAAGCTTTTGCGTTGTTTTTCAGGATCTGGATAAGTGCATCCTCCTTCCCTTTGCTCAGCGAGGCAGATATAATAACCGGTAAAGTGTTATTGCCTCCTAAATAAACATATTTGAGGTGCACTAGCAACGACTTCAACTCTAACATGGGTGGTTCTTCTAAAGATTGCTTAATACATTGCGTTGTTCATTCAAATAACTTGAGTGTTTCAAAATCTGACTTAGTTTGTATTGCGATGCAATTTTCCTCCCATATTACGCCGATCTCAAAGTCTTCTTCCTCCAATTCTTCCTGATGCTCGTGCCAATGATCATCCTACAGTTCTTCAAAATATTGACAATTCTCCATATCACCTGGATATTTTAATGCATTGAGAACGTTGAATTTAACTTGCTGATCATCGACCCTTATGGTAAGCTCTCCTTTCTGTACGTCGATTGGTGCTCGCCCTGTTGCAAGAAATGGGCGACACAAGATGATAGACACCTCTCTATCAACTTCATAATCTAATATGATAAAGTCAGTAGGGATGATAAACTTATCTACTTGCACAAGTACATCTTCTATTTTGCCCTCGGGATGCATTATTGATCTATCGGCCGACTACAACATAACCGTGGTAGGTCTTGCTTTGCCGATATTTAACTTTTTGAAGATTGACAAGGGCATGAGATTTATACTTGCCCTCAAATCACACAGCGCATTCTCGACTTCTTTTCCCCCTATCGAGCAGGGCAGTGTGAAACTCTTGGGATCCTTCATTTTGGTGGGAATGTTATTCTGAAACAGCGTACTACATTCATATGTTAACGTAACAGTTTCATTCCCCCCGAACTTCCTCTTGTTGGCAAGTATGTCCTTGAGGAATTTCACATAGCTTGGCATCTGTTCCAATACTTCTATTAAGGTAATGTTAATATGCAATTGTCGGAGAACAACTAGGAACCTCTGGAATTGTTTGCTATCATCTTTCTTCCTCAGCCTGGACGGGAAGGGTGGAGGATCCCGCCGTACTTCCTATTCAATTGGCTGTTCATTGAGGTATTTTTCTTGTTGTGTTTTAGGAGCTGGAGGTTGCGTTGACTTTGCATTGGAGTCTTGCTGAGATTCATTCCTTGTAGATGTACCTTATTCTGAACTAGTAACTATGTCATTAATGTTGATGGTTAAATCTACTGGTCTTGTTACTGAATCTGGTACAGGTGACACAGGGACTGTTGTTTTACCACTTCTCAATGTCACTGCTTAACATTGTTCTTTACCACGTGGCCCTAATGCTCCCGAACTGCTAAGCAGCGTACCAGGCGTTTTATTCTTAAGTTCAATTGCAAGCTGTTCAATCTGTTCCTCCAAATTTCTAAGGGAGGAAGCTTGCGATTGCTTGATTGCCTCGTTCTTCTCAATATAATGTTTCAATAATGTTTCCCAAGACGAGGTACTATAAGAGGTGTCAGAAAAGAGCGGTTGGTCGTAGGGTTGTACACTTTGAAAGTTGCCTTGGCAGAGATTCTGATTAATGAAAATTGGAGGATTGCCTCGATTCCCAGAATGACTGCTCTGATGATTACTTTGGCCCCCCTGGTTGTGATTCCCGCCCCAACTGAAAGTTGGGTGATTCCACCAACTGAGGTTATAGGTGTTGCCGAATGATTCGTTGTGAATAGAGTATACAGATTGTTGATTCAACGGGCAGACTTCCACAGAGTGTCCCTCTCCACATTGAATGCAATTTATTGCAGCCATATGTGTCAACGCATTGGCTTGCGCTGAACCTTGAGAGAGATGTCCTTGCTGAATAGACATAGTCTAAAGGAGCGAGGTCATTATGGTCATTTGGTCTACCAGGGTGTTCATTGTATCAGTTGGTACAATGACACCTTCTGCTCTTCTTTGTTCTGAACCTCTTTCCTCATACCCATTATCGAACCACTCATTTGTATTTCGCGAGATGCGATCCAAGATGACCTTTGCTTTCGTATATGTCTTGTCCATTAATCCTCATGCCGTAGAGGCATCAGCAACTGATTGCGTTGATCGATCCAAACCATTATAAAAGGTCTCCATCAGAACACAATCGGGAATCCTGATGTGCGGACAGTTCTTCACTAATTACCTAAATCGCACCCAGGCAGTGCTCAAAGTTTCATAACCCTTTTGTTCAAAAATCAACACATCCCTCCGTCTCCTTGCATTGACGGCTGGAGGGAAGAATTTGTTCATAAATCTCTCGACCAACTGATCCCATGCGTTGATTTCATTTGGCTCTAATGACTGAGCCCACCTCTTTTCCTCATCCCGCAGTATATACGGGAAAAGATACAATCTGATTCTTTCTGGAGTCACACTAGGTATGGAGAATGCGTTGCATATTTCTACGAAGCGGGTCAAGTAAGCATGCAGGTCTTCTCCTCGTAGACCTCCAAATTATCCTGCATTTTGAATCATTTGAAGCATAATCGGTCTTATCTCAAACCTTCCATTCTCCTCAACCGTGGGTCTTGAAATTTCGGGCGAGAAGTTATAAAAATTCGGCACCACATAGTTCCTCATAGGGATGTTGAGGTCGGCAGCAAAAATTATAGGGTCTTATGCTGGCCAATTTTCCCTTTGATTCTCTTTGGGTGCCTCATTATTATTAGACATGTTTCTTCTCCACCTAATTCGATTCCAATGTGCTCTTGCGCGAAAAATATACCTGATCTCTAGGTCAGCTTAGAATTTCTTGATCAATTCCAGTACTCATAAACCGTTAGACTGCTCTTCACGATAAACAGCCAGTACAAAGAGATCTGTCCTGCAAAATACCGAAAAAGTATTCAACACTAACCGTTACCAATCCCCGACAACGACGCCATAAACTTGATACGCTAAATCCATATCTTTAACTTTAAGCATATGGACAAATATGAATATGAATGAATGAACAAATATAAGCGTTAAAGAGAATTTTATGTGATACTACGTCTAAATATATGCGTTATTAATGCTATGCTCGTAGTATGCAATGGAGTAATGTGTGTCACAAGTTTCCTTGCGCTGAAATCAAGTATAATTCCAATGCAAGTTTCTTGGAATATTCCGAGATCGAACACATGGATTGTTTTTGTTAATGTGTTACTGGTGTGGTATATGCGACCGGTTTTTACAATTAATAAAGAATGGTTGTTTATACAATAATGTAAATTGTGATGAAATAAAATTACGTTGATAAAATAAAACCTAAACTAATATGATACAAGATACAAGATACATGATACATGATATTGAGTTCGAGAACTGACTATAAAGTTGTACAAAGAATCTATGTATGTGATGGCAAGTCTTTATGGAAGTAGTAGAAAGAGAAAGAATAAATAGTAAAAACAACGCAAGTTTGACAATTGCATTAAAGATGTAACTAAGGTTCCGCTTTCCCTTGGCGTACACCTCTCGGTGATCGGCCACGTTCCCATATCTCTATGGTGAAACAGGGATGAACGTGATGAACACAAGGTTGTTTCCATCTCTGAAATTCTTCTCTTTTTAGTTAACGCATTCTTCCAACCTTCTCTCGATAGGCGGAATAACATCTTCACTTCTGCTCTCACAGGTGAAGATGCCGTCGAGCATGCTTTAGCTAAACTTAATTATTTCTTTAACACAATTAACTCACGCGCCTAATTCTTTCTATTTACTCAGAGAATTAGGAAAACATCATGGAGAAAATGGATTATGGATGAACGGAAATAGACAGAGAGATGACAATGGTAATTATCATAACATTTAATACTACGATTAAGCGTCTGATACATGGTGTGAATGAAAGATTAAGGTAGATGAATACAAATGATGAAATAGAGATTAGAAACAAATACAGAAAGAGTGTCAACGTCTTGACACAGATTCCAAATGGAGGTTTTGCTTGCCGGCGTGTGGAAGTAATGGAGAGGAGAGCTTCCCTCTCAGGCTTGCTCTTCTGGTAAAAATGACCTTCGCACAGAGCTTCAACGGTGGGGATTGGAAGGATTCCTTGCTCGGAGACTCACCTCTCGGCCTTGTCTCATGATTATCCCAGATCTACTCTGGACAGTCGCTTCAGACCAGTCTCTCTCTTAGAATTGATATATGCACGTCTTATGTATTCATGTATATTTTTCAGTGAATTTGCAGAAGCTATTTTTAGGTGGAGCTTGGCTCTTTGACTTCGTGGTCCCCACTTTATAGTTATGGTAGTCCCTAAAATGGCGGAGTGAATATTCCTTCTGTTACGCAATCAACCCGTCAGAAATGCACAACTGAAAGCTGTACATTTGTCAGAATCCTCCGCAAATGTGTTGCTCTTTACATCTTCGATCGATCGCCCATGCGGTGTTGTTTTTATTACCGCATGCGGTTGAATTTGCGTTGATCACTAAGCTCTTGATCAATTGTCGCATGCGTTGTCATTGTGTTGATCATCTCTTCATTCTTGAATGATGGGCGCAATGCGATGTACATGTGTTGTTTATTTTATTTTTGAGCCATGAACGCATGCGATGACTGGTTTCCTGCAAAACAGAAATTGAAACACTCTATTCTACCATCGCAATAGTGTTAGTGGGTGTATTGACAAAATTTTATAATTTTCGCATTTCTTAGCCAATTTCTATACTATCGATGCAACTTTTCTTTCTTTTAGCCACAATATCTAAATAAAACAGTATAACTAACTTGTATTTCTACAAGTTATCACCCTCAAAGGCAGGAGTTCCCAAAACACTCAGGATTGAGGTCATGTCACTTATGGTTGTTTAGGTGAGATGTAACTCTCTAGTATCAACGGCGTTATATGCAGAGACGAATCATCTCGTGGTCCGGTCTTATACAAACTCTTTGTATAGGACACCCCCGCTTGCATGTCTCCACATGAATGGTCAGGATCTACCATCTGTAGTAGTTCACAACACTTGCAAACCTTTACAAAGTGGGTCATATCCGTAATGTCACAAGGATCAGGAATCTCTCCTTAATCCTTATACTATAGACCTATTTAGGTTATCACTTAAGACATGATCTACTTGTATATCTCATATACATGGTTAAGTTTATATACAATAACCATGGAGCTTTGTTTATTGGATATGAGTAAATGCCAAAATAAAATATCTCTTATTTTATTCATAACAATGTGTATAGATTACAAACAACGAGACTCCGGGAGAATTAGGACACATGTCCCAACAGTACCAGTGATCATATAGCAGCTTCTCGTGATCGTCTAGTGACATTGAACGAGAATAAATGATTGTATAGCATGGATTACATGCCAATGACAATATGATGAAGCATAAAGGCCACGCGATCGTGCCGTGCATATTGTGTAACACACACCTAAACGATCATATAGACAACAACGATGCGGTGAATCATGATCGTCTAAATGATCGCGGAGCATATGTCAAGTATCATATACCAAGTGATCGAGTAGCCAGGGACTATGCGATGAAACATACTGGCTGACTCAATCATTTAGTGTGTGCGCCTACCATGCGACCAAAATTAAAAACTCAACGATCGTTTACCTCATCGTCAACACGATCGAGTAGCCAATGCAACATGACCGAGTAAACACTTCACCCGATTGCTTAGCATTAGCCACGCGATCGTTTAGCAAATACTACACGTTCGGGTATAACTTTTCTACATGATCACGTAGCTAAATCTAAAAGATCATTTAGCTCAGGCTACACGACGCTACCAACTCTTGGTCTTCTTCCACGATGAGAACGACATCTTCGTGTGCTGAAGCTTCTTCACGAATGACTCTTACAGACTCAAACACTTTGAATACAGACTCGATAGTATTATATTATGCCCAAAAACACAGGGGCCCTTACAAATGAACTTGAAATGTAAAGGAAGCTTTAATCAACAGAGGCAACCATCTCGAAACATCCATCGATTAAAATCCACAACTACATCTAACATTTAAATGTATTACAGATTACAAAAAACCCACCACGATTAGAAATGTAATTTGATGCATCAATGGAATTTGGACTATCAGAACAACCTGGCTCTGATACCAATTGAAGAAACTCTTATCAACGAGACCCATGAGCGGAAGCGAGATCGTTCCAAACCCCATTGTGACAAAATATACACATTTACAATCTAACAATAATAATTATGTAAAATTCTAAATTACAGCATGCTTCCACAGGGAAAGTACTAAGGCTCAAGTGAACTTACCCTTGAAGAACTATTCTTCTTGTTCCCTCTAACTTTGCTGCACGATCATTCACCAAACACGAATGTCAAGCCTCAGTAATCTCCTCGAACAAGAACCAATCTACACTCAACCCTCGAACACTAAACAGACACCACCAACAGGTTACTTGGTATTCTCGGTGTGAGAATCCAGGAGTTTTGGGCTCTGTAGGATTTGGTAGAGGATAGGAGGAAATTGGCAGATCGTGTAGATGATCGAGTAAGTGGGAGATAGGTTTAATCTATTGATAGACAGTGTACTCGATCGTTTAGTAGATAAGTCACTATCATATAGAAAACTTGTTACACGATTGTGTATGCTCTCAAGCTATCGTATAGTTATTGCTTTTGATCGTCCGATTCTTAAAATCTTAATGATCGCATAGTGTAAAAATGAAAACGATTTTCATTTTAACCATCAGTTACCATAACTGATCTCAACTTCCTACTAAGTTGGTTATGGGAGAAAAAATCGTAACCAATTATCCTATAATTGATTTAATTACAAATATAATCAATATATTCATAACCTATAGTTTTAATATCACATCTCATGCAATATATAAACCATAGTTCTTTTTCTCCTTTATAGCATTTAATAATAATTCCTCCAATTACTGTATCTAATACATTAAGTCAATTATATCTCATATAACTGATTCAATTTAGTTATATCATATATAATCAAATTTCCTCCTGTTAATTTGAAAATTTCAAACTAACCCAAAAACCAATTCTCACATGAATCTATTGAGCTACCAAGGGGACTTTATGGACCTATAGCTTGAAGCTCCAACGATACGTGAATAACTGACTAAGCTCTTTAATCACAATATCCACCATCCATTAACTGCCAAACATTCCACTAAAGTTCGACAGCTACACTCTTCGCACTACAGATATCTTTCTGTGTCCATTGGATATAACCAATCAACAGTACGATGACCCTTCACAAATTCCTCGTAAGTATAGCCAGGCCAATTCACTGTTTTGCCCCTGTAATTACATCTAACTCCTTAAGTACCACTGATTTCTCTAATGAACAATACATCATAGTCCTACTATGAGTAAATCCTTCTCGGGCCAAGAGAAGGTGTGACGCCACATTGTTCAATTCCCGAAATCAACTTTTAAGGGAGCAATTTATCTACTTACCCCTAAATCGAGGAAAGAGTGAATTATGTCTTGTGTAGTTGAGTTCTCAGCTCCCCAATCAGACGAATCCCCAAAGTGGTAGGTTTAAGTCGGCGATCTGGCCACTCGCACCCATACAAATCAATGGACTGCCCTCATAGGCAGGCATTCCCAACTCACTCAAGATTAAGGTCATGTTACCTATGGTCATCTTAGTAAAATGAAAGTCTCTGTCATGAACGATGTTATATAACGAGACTAAAAATTTTGTGGTGGTCTTATACAAACTCTTTGGTATAGAGCATCCTCGCTCACATGTCTAATACATGAATGGTCAAGATCAGACCCATTTGTAGTACATTACAACACTTGTAACATCTATAAAGCGGGCCACACTCGCAGGATTAGAACATTTGGTTATCACTTAAAGCACGACCCATTTGTATGTCATTACATACATGCTTAATTTACAAGATAATTAGGGATCTTAGTTTATTGGTTTGTGGTTAATACAACAAAATATCTCATGTATCAAAGACTGTAGTGAAGAAAATATCTCATATTATTACATCACATAATATTTTTTCATATACATGTTTACAAACTACTAGACCCAGTGAGATTTAGGGCATCAACCCCAATAGAAATTAGTTCTTTTTTAGAGCTAACATGGTAATCATTGAAGAGCAAGAAAAGTCTAGACCGTTGAAGCCATCGCTCGTTGAACCTCTAGAGCTTAAGTTGAAATCATTTCCGTCACACTTGAAGTATGCATATCTCGATCAGAACAACACACTGCCGGTGATTATTGCGGCAGCGCCAACTGAGCAGAATGAACAACTGTTGTTGAACATCCTAGGAAAGCAAAAGTAAGCAATTGGATGGACTATCGTTGATATCAAGAGAATTAGCTCTGCATTTTGTATGCACCCGATCAATCTTGAGGAAGGAGCTAAGAACTGTATTGAGAGCCAAAGAATATTAAACACAAACATAAAGGAAGTAATGCGTAAAGAGATTCTTAAATGGTTAGATGCTGAAGCTGGAAAAAATAATGAATTGATCCCAATAAGAACAGTGAAAGAGTGGCGTGTGTGCATGGATTAATACAAGTTGAATAAAGCCATAAAAAAGGACTACATCTCGTTGCCATTCATTGACCATACATTAGATAGATTGGCAGGAAAGGAATACTACTGTATTATTCCTAGGTTAAGCGTACTTTAAAAATTACAAAGAAAAGGAAAGAAATCTTACTTTCGTTGAAGACTCGATTGAAAATCACCAATTCTCCTTTGCATTGGAAATCCACAAACACTACAAAAAAATGTGACCTTCCTATCCTCTAAAAAACCTTGAGGATTGGTTTGCGAGAACTAGAAATTGAATGGGAAGTTAAGGAGAAATTTTCCTGGAGAGAAAAAGGATGTTCATAGAACGTTTCTATGTAGATTACCCTTGTAACCACCTACATCCTTCAAATTTTGTAGGAGTTTTATCAAAGGAGAGAGAAAGAGAGTGAAACGTGGGAAACATCCTACGTTTATGTTAACTCCCTACGTGGGAGTTAACTTTTAATTAATATTAAATAAATTAATTTAATTAATTAATTTAATAACTAATTAGGTTAATAATTAATTATATCTTATGTAATTAATAATTTCATTTAAATGAAACATTTTTCACATAACCTATAGTTTTAATTAAATTAAATTAAATTAAATAATTATTTAATTCTCTAATTAAATAATTACCAAATTAAACATCAAATATTTAATTTAACCTACAAATGAATCATATTCAGTTGTATTTCTCTCATAACTTATCGTTTTAATGTGCATCCAATACCCATTAATTTTAACATATAGTTTTAATATGAATCTAATTCAAATTAAATTTATATTATAAAGTTTAATTAAAATATAAACTTTATATTATAATGTATCATTATACATTATATTATTTCTCTAAGTGAATTTGAACATTTCAAACTTTTTATTCAAGACATAGTTACCTCAATTCCCTTTATGAGCTACGAAGGGGACCTCATGAACCTACAGATAAGAAGCTCCAATCATGAGATTAATTGGCTAAACCCATTAGCCAAATTAATCAATATTCATTAAATGTTGATACACTTCACTAAAGACCTACAACTGCACTCCTCACTACAGATATATTTATGTGTCCATGGATATAGACCAATAACAAAGAATTAGTCCTTCATGAGTATTCATAACACCAACTTGGTTAAATTACCATTTTACCCCTAGGTTACCTCTGTATCCTTAAGTACTAGTACTTCTCTAATGAACAACCTGTTTATGGTTCAAACATTAAATAGAAACTCTTCTCGGGCCAGAAAGAGGGTAGAGCTCTTTGTTCAAGTCCCGAAGACACCACTTAAAGGAACACTCATCTACTTACCTTAAAGCCAAGAAGGAGTGAAATTCATCTTGTATTATTATGTTCCTAGCTCCTCACTCAGTCTTGTCCCTGCTTATTGAGTCGACGAATTGGCCACTCTCACCCATACAAATCAAAGGACAATCCCTCTTGAATAGAAGTTCATAATACACCCAAGATTAAGACTAAGTTGTCTAAGTCATGCTATTGAAATAGAAACCTAACTAGTCAATGGTGTTACATCTAGTGGTTACTATTTTGCGGTCCGGTCTTATGCAAACTCATTGTATAGGATATCTTCACTCACATGTCACTTATACGAACGCGTTGGATCATTGCATTTGTATCAAATACAAAGTGGGTCATATCCATAGTGTCAAAATAAGGTACCCAACCTTATCCCTATACTATAGACTCTTGAGTCTGTATCTTAAACATTGATCCTTGTATGTCTCCACATACAGTTCAAAACTCATAAGATAGCTTAGGATGTTAATTTATAGGATTTAAGGTTATTAAGAAAAAAATGCATACAACACAATCAATAACCATTATTTAAATAACATTAATAACTCTTTATTGATGATAGTAAATTATTTACATTTACTATCTACAAGTTTTAGGGCATAAAACCCAACACTTTATACCTTTCCCAACATTCAAATAATTATTTGTTTGGGTTTTGATGTTGGGATTGGTGTTCTAAATCTCTATTGTATTTTCGTAGTTTGTAAACTTTATATAAACAAATTATTATTATTAAAATAATTGACGTTTTGTGATCATACACTCAATCCAATAAACAAAGATCTCAGGTTATTTTATGTAATTTAAACATAAATGTAGAGATATACGCGTGGATCATATTTAAATGATAACCTAAACAGTCTGTAGTAGATGGATAAGGCTGGGTACCTTATCTTGGTGACACTATGAATATGACCTACTTTGTAGATGTTACAAGTATTAGAAAGTGCTACAAAGTGATCTGATCCTGATTATTTATGTGGATACATGTGAGCGGAGGTATCCTATACAAAGAGTCTGTATAAAATCGGACCACGAAATGACTAGTCTCATTATATAACGCTATTAATGTAGAGACTTACATTTCACCAAGATGACCATAGGTGACATAACCTGAACCCTTAGTGCCTATGAAGGCGATCCTTTGATTTGCATGGGTGAAAGTGGACAGATCGCCGACTCAATATACCTATCATTTTGGGGATTCATCTAATTAGGGAGCTGGGAACAAAACTACACAAGATGGAATTCACTCCTTCCCCAATGTCGAGGTAAGTAAATAAATTGCTCCTTTAACGATTAATTCCGGGACTTGAACAATGTGACTGCACTCTCTCTTGGCCCCAGAGAAATTTGGTCATAATTGGACTATGACTTATTGTTTATTAAAGGGATTAGTGGTACTTAAGGAGTTAGATGTAACTATAGGGGTAAAATGGTAATTTTGGCCAGTTGCATTTACGAGCAATTTGTGAAGGGTCATGCACTGTTGACTAGATATATCCAATAGACATAGAAATATATTTGTAGTGTGAATAGTACAATTGTCGGTCTTTAGTAGAGTGACCAGTAGTTAATGGATATTGAATAATTTAATTAAAGGAGTTTAATTAATTGTTCAAGTACCATTGGAATTTTAATCTAGTTTAATTAATTGTTCAAGTATCATTGAAACTTCAATCTACAGATCCATAAAGTCCCCTATGTAGCTCAAAAGAGATTATTGAGAATTAATAAATTAATTTGAATTGTTCAAATTAATTAAGGGAATTAATTATATATTATATAATTAATTAAATTAATTATATGTGATATAATTAATATAATGTATTTGATACATTATAGTATAAAGTTTATTTGGAGAAGAATTAAGTATTTGAATGTGATTCAAATACTAATTATATGAATGAGATTCATATAACTAAATTTAGTATAAATGTGATTTATATTAAATACCATGAATGATTGAGAGAAATAAAAAACTATATAAAAACTATAGGTTATATGTTATATTTGATATAACATATAGTTATATATATACATATAATAAGTTAGTTATTATATGTATATATTTATATATATTGAATTTAATTTAATTTTGGATTAAATTAATTGATAACACCCTCCCTAATTTTTCTCTTTAACCATCGTGAAACGTGAAGGGGCAGTTCAGTTTTCGATTCCTTTGTTTTCTTCACAATAGAGAGGGTATCTCTGTGAATTCTCTAAAATTTACTCCTAAGGACAAAGAAAAAAAAAAGTTTTCTTCTTACTATCTCAAAACTCCCTCCCTCTCTTCCCAAAATATTAGCAGAGTCCACGACTCCTATTTATTCTCATCCTCTAAGGAGAATATAGGAAGTTCACTTGAGGTAGTGCCCATATGGGATTTCAGTTTTTGGAGATTGAGATCCAGACGAAGAGTTCGTGATCGGAAGGAGGGATCTTGCGAAGAATTAGTTCTTCAAGGGTAAGTTTTAATTTCTTTCCTTTCTTCCTCTGATTAGCATGCTGTAAAATCTTAAATGCATAATATTTATTGTTATGTAAATGTTAATTATGTGAAATTTGGAAATTGGGACGATTCCGCTTCCACTGCGAAACTTCACCATTCCTTCAATTGGCATCAGAGCCAAGTTACTTGACTCAATTTATTTTTTCCAAAATTTTCTTTACAAAATTATGGTGGGTATCATTATGTTTTGTTTATAATGATGAATGGATGAATGTGGTTTGTAATTGTAGATATTTTCGGGATTGGTCTGTAGTTTTTATTACTTTAACTTTATATATTTGGTTTGTAAGGGCCATTTGTTTTTGGGCATTAATTGCAATCGAGTTTGTATTATTAAAGTATTGAGTCATTTGTGATGTTTTCGACGACATACTGATGAAAACAAGGCCCAAATCAGAGAATAAACAAACCAAATCGCGTCTGTATAGTGGCTATTATATAGTAGCATTGCAACATTATACCCTAGTGTTGCAATGCTGCGAAGGGCGGATGGAAAATTTTTTCCATAATGTTACAACGCTAGGTCACAACGTTGCAACATTCCAAGATGGAAAACTTTTTTCTGGTTCACGTGCGATTTGTTTCATGGTTCAACTAGTTCATATCCGGTTTGCTTGGTTCGAGCGATTCGTAGGCGGTTCGGGTGCTGAGCAGTCTAGTTTATGCAGTTCAAGACTCGGTTCACCTATTTTGCACCGATTAAGTTTTTTTTTATGTAATACTTAGTCTTTTGATTAATTAAATTAATATAATTATTATATTAATTTAATTAATGGTTTAAGAGTCCAATCCCAGTCCATAAATTGTTGTTTAAATTATGCATTTGATGTATAGTTTAATTTTATTATATATATCATAATGTATGCCATATAGTAAAAATCCACCATAGGTTATGCATTATTCATACATCATTTATATTATAAATGTTATAATATATAGTTGCATGATTTAATTTTACAGCATACTCGTGCATCATATAATATAAGTATTATACTATATGTTTGCATGCATTATAGCATTGTCATGCATCATTTATATTATAATAGTTATAATATATAGTTGGATGTATGTATGAATATTATTTTATTTCATTACTTTAGTATATATAAATGTTATGTATGTTAAGTAATGAAATGAATATTGCATGTAGCATGTCATTACTTTAGGTAATTTTATAAATGTTATAATTTTACAGTATGATATCAAATACAATGAATGGTTTTAATTTGTTTCATTTTTTTTATAATTGTTATAATTAATTCATCTACTTCCATCTTTCTTGTGACCCTTCATTTTCTCATTTTTTTTACTTCATACACTATTATGCTTTCTGGGGAAAAAAAGTTTGTGAAAACAAAAGAAAAAGAAAGAAAAGTGTATTGTTTTTTTCTTGTGACCTTTCATTTTCTTTTATTTCCTTCATTTTTCAATATACTTGGTGGAAAATTGGGAAAAAATTGTCTTTTGCATCTTTCCATAATTTTTTTTATTTTTTTTATTTTTTTGAGATTTTGTGACTATTCACATTCTAAGTTATATTGAAAATTCTTGCATGATTTCCATAAGAACACTAAAACTTGTTGAAGTTTGAGATATTGAAAGTCTTATGATATGTTTCACAAAATAAGAAATCATCGTGCGATCTACAATAGTGATGATAGTTTTTGGAAGAATATTCGAGAAAGTTTGTCTGAGTTATGTAATTCAATGGATTACATATCTCAATTGAATGAAGAGATGAAGCTGCAAGAGCAAGTAAGGAAGAATCAACTCAGATATTCTATTCCAAGTCAAGAAGATTGTCCAATGCCTGAAGATGATCAACTAATTCAAAATGATGGCGATCATTTTCAAGTCGTTGTCTAATGCTTGAAGATGATCAACTAATTCAAAATTATGGAGATAATTTTCAGTCGAGAAAGGAGATTCCAACGGTGATGTCATTGAGATGAATGAGGGTGATCATCAAAATTTGGGAGAGGAATCAAAATGTGAAGTAGTTGTGGAGAGAGAGAAGCTATTTGAAGTATGTGTTGGGAATGAGACAAAAAAAAAATCTTCTTGAGAAAAGTGAGGACAATGTGGAGACTAAGAAAATAGAGAAAAGTGAGATATTGGAGACCAAAGAAAAAGAGGAGAGCGTGACAAAGAGTGGATATGAAAAAAGAATATTCACGTCAGAAAAATTATGAGATTGGAATTTGTTTTCCATCTAACATTCCTTCCTATTATTTTTCTTGTGTTTTATATGTTTCATTCAAGACATCATGGAAGATAGTCAAGTTTGAAAATATTGATCAAGGGTGATTGGAGAGTAGTACTTTTCGAAGAAATTTCACATTTGATTTTGGAGGAGACAAGCTTTTCAATCTTCATTTCAAAATTCAAGACGATGATTATAAAGTTGCTCTACAAGGAGATCCTTATGATTCGAGGATGAATCTTCTCGAAGATGAGGAGAATGATAAGCAAATAATTAGTAATCATTAGCTCAAGCATTAAATGAGTTACTTTTTAGCTAAGCTTCCTAAAACAGTTGAAGAGTTGCATCCTTTCATGTATCAAAAGGCAACTTTTCACCAAAAAGTTACAATGAATCTAAAAATTCAAATTCATTCACATCTTTAATAAATTATGTACCAATTTAATTTCATGCATTTATATTTATGAAGTAGTTGAAGGATGTAAGATGAATTTAGACAATTAGGTGAAAGGTTGCGTCCTTTCAAAGAGTCTTTTTAATTAGTATAAATGTTTATATATTTTTGCCATTTAAAAACAAGACTTTGAATTTGAATGAAATTTCGTTAGAGTTTATTCTCTCAAGTTTTATGTTTTTCTTCGTATTCTTTATTTTGAATGCATGTTTGAGGACTTTCAATCTAGTTTGATCAATTAGATTGTGGAGAGTTCGAAATCTTGAAGTTAGGAACAAGTTCTCCTTTCTTCTTAATCATCGATCAATCTTCCAAGCCAAATCTGTCTAGCTTTCTTGGGGTTGCTTACTAATTAGTTAATCGGGATTATTCTTATTACTGTTGCGGGAGTTCACCTTGTTTAGGGGGAAGTTTTCAAACGTGAGTGAGGTAGTTCCTTTTATCAGTAATCTCTAATTGCCGTCTCTCGTTCCTTTGCCATCTCTTCTTCTACGTCTTGCTTATTTCTATGATTTCTTCTCAAAGTATGTTTGATCTCGGAATCAAGAGGCAAAAGAGAAGCGTCCTTACGACGGAGCATGCACAAGAGAAAAATCCAAACAAAATTAGAACAAAAATAACCCTTAGTCTAGAATATTTCCAACTCTTAAAATATTAAACAAAAACTATTATTTTAATCCCTGGCAACGCAAAAAACTTGATATGGATATTTTATATTGCACCCAAGTGAACGTGGTCAAGTTATAATATTAAAACAACTTATAAGGTCGAGTATCGTCCTCCAGGATCAAATTAACAAGTTATTGTTTAACTATCTCAGAATTGTGTTAATTTTAGCTAAGGAATCGAAATCGAGTTCAATTTGTGGCTTTGTAAAATAAAAGACAACAGAAAATTTGTTTAAAAATCTAAGAATAAAAGCATTCTAGGGTATTGAATCCATTAATTACTTCATTAGATCTATTCTAGCCAATTCATGGAATCACGTATAAACATTATGTCTAGGTCTAGAAATTTAATTCAAGATTACTTTCTCTAAGAAATAACCTATTCTCATGTAACTTAATTTATAACTAATCTCATGAAATCAAATAAGAAACAAGGCATTAGGAGTTGTCATTAAGAACTTTCACTATTAACCTAACTTTGATCATGATAGATTAATAGCGATTTAATGGTATAGATCCAGTAAAACATTTATCTCTCAATTAAACATTCAACCTAACAATTAACAATGAACAATCAATAAGAATGAAACATGATACCATTAAAAAACAAAGTGTTCAGCAAACATCCATGAAAAGAACTAAATTCAATCTAAATTCATAACAACTTCATCAATACCCTAGACACAATAAGTTTAGTCACTCATAGCTTGTAAAAACATATTTTTATACATCAATTCAAGCATAAGATTAAGAGAAAGAAAGGGGAACTAAAGAATCCTCCAAGTTTGCCTTGATCGTCACCTTAGGAACTTGAACGACCTTCAAAATATCCATCAAATGCTCTAACTTTTAAGCCTAAACTCTCATTTAGGTCTCAAATCTTAATCTTCAACCCTCATTTTGGTCAGAATTCCCCCTATTAGGTCAGAATGACGTCCAATTATGTAAAGGATGAGAAATTTGGCACAAAATCTTTTACCAAAATTATCAAAATTTTCAAATAAGGAAAACCATGTTGCGACGCTTCAATAGCAGCCTTGCAACGTTGGTCCATAATTGTCGTAGCATTGCAACACTTAAACATAGCGTTGCAACGCTACATCTTAAATTGCAACTATCGTCTTCTGGCGTCGAACACCATTTCACGTTGTAGCGTTACAACGTTACAACCAGTATTGCAACGTTCCCCCTGTCCTTTGGTTATATTGCACTTTTCCTCTCTTTTCTTCACTCCCTTTGGTCCATTGCACGGTTTTGACTCTTTTAAACCTAATTTAGTTCTTTTTGGCTTATTTTGAGTATAATTAGCTTCTTGATCATAAATCATTGGAATCACTAGCAAACACATCAAATCTGATAAAAATACATTAAAAACATTCCTATATATAAGGCAAATAATGTACATTTTATGTGCTTTTCAAAGACCCAAATGGCTCTTTAGGTTTTGGACTTTACAAACTCCAAGAATGCCACTGAGAAATTTTATTTTTTTTCATTCTCTAGATTGGGAGGGAACATCATGGCTGATTTTGGAAAATTAATTTTAGCACATTAGGCTTCTTCAAATTTCTCAAACATATATTTTAGATTATGCAATCTTATTCTGTGGCTTTGGAAAAAAACTAGACTATCATCTGTGAACAAAAGATGAGAAATCTTTGGACTTGAGTGATGAATTGCAATATCTAAAATTGAACCCAAAGAATGATTAGCTTGAAGAAAAGGAGAGAAACCTTCAGGAGCAATTAAAAATAGGTATGGGGATAAAAGATCTCCTTATTGGAGAGTCTTGGAAGGATAGATACAACCTAAGATATTTCCATTCATTGAGATAGATAGTTTAATCGTAGAAATACAATTGAAAATTAAAAGAATCAGATCATAGTTAAACCATAAACGAATCAACATTGCTTTTAAATAAGCAACTACACCTTCATTTCCATGTTTCTTATTTTTGATATAATGAAATATTTCATGGCCCATCATAATATTGTCTAGAATGGACCTACCAGAAATAAATGTAGATTGATATTCAGAAAGAATTTCATCAAGTATAACTTTTATTCTATTAGAAATTGTCTTAGAAAGAATTATGTTACATAGGCTAATAGGATGGAAATCACCCACATTACGAGGATTTTGAGTTTTGGAAATTAAAACAATGTTGGTAGAGTTCCATTCGTTTATATTCTTCTTCTTATTTAAGATTTCCAAATAATCCTCCACTGTTTTATTTCCTACAAGATCCCAATAGGTTTGGAAAAAAAAAATAGTTGAAAAACCATATGGACTCGGGGATTCTCTAGGAAACATTTGTTTCAATGCCATTTCAATTTCCTCTCTTGAAAATTTAGCACCAAGGCTTTTGTTCATTTCAATAGATACTTTTGGTTCAACTTGATTTACAATCATATTAATATGATTTCATTAGGATTTGAAGAAGTAAAAAGAGATTTGAAATGGTTTTGGAAGATTTCGTTAATTTTGTTTTCATCTTCAGTCCAAACCCCATCATCGGACAAAATACTAGTAGTTTTATTTTTTTCTTCCTAAAGGATGCCTTTTTGTGAAACTACTTAGTGTTTCTATCTCCCCACTTAAGTCATTCCTCCTTTGATTTTTGTTTCCAACAGATTTCTTCTTCTTCAAAGAGCCTTTCAAGTTCAAATACGATTGAATGGATTTGGTCATTATTGATATCCACTGGATTTTCTAGGCAGAATCAAGAACTCTTTTGCAATCTTCGATTTTTGCTTTTATATTGTTGAAAATATTTTTCCCCCATTCAGAAAGAGACTTGAAATAAAGAGTCAAACTATCTTGTAAGGGAATAATAGAACTTAGGATTTCCCACTTACCATTTTCCTCAATAATGCTTTTACATTTTGAGTTGTGAGTCTATATTTCCTCAAATTTAAAATTTCTTCCCCTTTTGACATACTAGTGATCCTTGTATCCAAGATAATACAAATTAGTCTATGATCAGAGAAAACCAGTTCATGTGGTTTACTTTGATAATGCACATGTTTTTTTTTTTTTTTTAAATTTCTTTTACCTTTTCTCTTTCATTAGTTGTCCTTAAAATATGACTCAAATTCTTAATAGGAACCAACCTGACTCATACAATTTCTTTGATGACATATAAGATAGGATAGGATTAAATCTTAGATCTCGAGATTGATAATACACGTTCATTTAAGTTTTTTAAGTATACATATTAGTTGAACTATACTCACATTGTCTACACACAAACAATTTTGATTTAGTTGAAATAAAAGAATTTTATAAATTTATAACCAATGATATCAAGAAATGAAAGAATGGTCTAAGTAAGCTAAACTTAGTAGTATTAACCTACTCTTCTTCTCTCGCCGGTCTGATGAAGGGGTGGAATCGGTTCGGTTTGATGGCCGAACCGCTTTTGTATGTACATGAAACCGAACCGCACCGTTTGTGCGGTTCGGTTTCAAGAATCAATTTGACCTTTTTTTTTCACCTTTTTTCCCTTTTTTTTAAACTTTTTTTTTTGCCTTTTTTTAAAACCTTTTTTTTTTGCCTTTTTTAAAACCTTTTTTTTTTTTGCATTTTATTTTTACTTTTTTTTAAAATCTTTTTTTTTGTTGCTTTTTTTAACCTTTTTTTTTCTTCTTCCTTTTATTTTTCTTCTTCCTTCTAAGTTCCACTCTCTTTTTCTTTATACCCTAAACATAATTTAAATATTAATCCACAATAAGAACATGTCACATAGCACAAATCTCTAGCACAATCCAAATGACTACAATTAAAAAGTTAAAAACTAAAAGTTCTCCAAAGTACACATAGCACAAATTTCTTAAATATCAATCCACATTCACAATAACTCATAAAAACATATCCATCCACAATAACTCATAAAAACATATCAATCCACAATAACTCATAAAAACATATCAAATCAATCCACAATAATTCATAAAAATATTTCAATCCAAATGACTAAAATAAAAAGCTAAAAACTAAAAAGTTCTCCAAAGTAGAAGTACACAATACACAAGTCACATAAAAACAAATAACAAGCTAAAACACTAGTGCTGAATTCCAAAAGTTCAATAAATACAAACAAATTTGTTCGCTTGTCAATCATGATTCTCCTTCTCCTTGTTTTTTGCCACTCCGTTCAATCCCGTTATGAAAATTAAGAAACAAATCATAAACCTGTTAGTAGTTACTATAATAAATATATGAATAAATATGTTAAATATATATATATGTTTAGAATATACGAACCGTCCTCTTCATCTTCAATTTCTTCCAAGTATTGTCGTAAACCAGTGCTAATTTGTTCAGAACGTAACCAATTTTGTGCACATACAAGTGCCTTAACAGTGGTTGGATATAATGAGGTACAAAAAGGATCAATTACTCTCCCACTAGTGCTGAATGCGGACTCAGAAGCAACTGTGGATATCGGAACTGTTAAAAGATCTTGTGCAATTTTGCTAAGAATCTTATATCTAGAAGAATTCCCCTTCCACCAATCTAAGATATCAAAGTCATCTTCACGTTTAACACGAGGTTCCAGTAAGTAAATATCAACTTCTGAATCCACACTTTGCGAATCATCTTCATCCAAATCTTCAAAATCAAAACGGAAAATCTCTGAAGCACTTGCACTTGAAGTTCTAAATGGAGAACTTTTAATGGTACATGAAGATTGACCCTTATTAGCAACTAATAGTGACAAATTGTATTCATTGAACAATGCTCTCAAAACACCCTCTACCTTACTTCCTATGGCTTTTGCCACATCAACATCAAATAATTGATTTAGGCAATTCAAAAGAAATTTCATCTTATAACAAGGGCCCAAAACAAAGGCAACATACAATAATAAATTTATCTCTTTTTCCCCAATACTTATCAAACTTTTCTTGCATTTTCATTACCATTTCTTGCAAAAGCACATCATTAGGATCAGTTGCACTTGAATATTTTCTGATGCAATTCTGAACAATACTAATCTCATAGAAGATTGTATTGGAAGTAACATACAAAGACCCTGAAAGCCTAACAGTTACTTCATAGAACACTGACTAGAATTTGGTAAATATTCTCGCAATTTCCCAATCCCTGGTGGTTGGTTTTTCCTCCTCATTCATGTAGACTGTGTCGTAGTCTTCTAACCTCTTAAATGCCTTTTCAAATTTTATTGCGGCCTCAAGCATCAAATAGGTAGAATTCCATCTAGTTGGAACATCAAGACACAACATACTTTTACTATCTATGTTCTCCTCTGTGATACACTTCTTAAATGTGACAAGTCTAGCAGGAGAAAATCTAACAAACCTCACAGCATTTCGAATTCGAACCAATGAATCATTAATATCTTTTAGACCATCGCATACAATTAAGTTCAATATATGTGCACAACATCTAACATGCAAGAACTCACCATCTAACACCAACCCATGCTTAAAACGTTTTTTCAAATAAGCAATGGCAGTATCATTTGACAAAGTATTATCAACTATCAATGTCATAACCTTTTCAATACCCCACTATTTTAGACATTTCTCAACCTCTTTTCCTATCGTCTCCTTCTATGATTCTCAATTTAGGTGAAATTAAGAATTCTCTTATGTAATTTCCAATCTTTATCAATAAAGTGTGCAGTCAAAATCAAATAGTTCATATTTTGGATTGATGACCACGTATCGGTTGTGAGTGACACTCTATATCCTTCTTTCATAAAAATGCCCTTCAACATTTCTTTTGTGCTATCATAAATTCCCAAAATATCCTTAGCAATTGTTTTTCAAGAAGGAAGAACAAAATTAGGTTCTACTAACGTCAAAGTCCCATTCACAAACCTCTTAAACCCTTGGTTCTCCACGAATTTAAATGGCAACTCATTTATAATAATCATCTCAGCAAGTAGTCTATGAGTACTCTCAATAGTAAACATCTTGTAACTAAGGGATGAATGTGATTGTGAATTATCTCCAAATCCCTCCTTGTTCTTAAAAACCAACTTAGTTTGTGTTACATCTAACTTAGACTTGTTAATCTAATAAGGATTTTCTTTTACAGTAGTGTTCAATATGCATTCTCATAGTTGAATTTCCATTCCTTCTAGGATCACCATACCACAATAGTTACATTTAGCATGCGGATCATCATCACTATATTCAGAACATTTAGTAAAGTGATCCCATACCATAGATGAATTTTTTCTCTTTCGTCCACTTGTATGCTTTGAAACTGTCTCCTCACTTTCGTTTTTTCGTGGTGGTAGTAGTGATGACATCACAACAACATCATCATTGAAATCGTTGCTCTTGCTCAAGCTCATTGTGATAGACGGATGGTACCTATAAAGGGGAAAATAGAGAGAACTTATTACCATCAAACAAAATCATTTACATTTTACTTAAACTAAAAATTCAAACACAACAACAACAAATTATTTATCTAAAATTTCAAAAATTCAACAAATAAAATCATTTACATTTCAATAATTTTATTTTAGTTATTTACCTCTGTTCGATGAAGAAGAACGACGGCAGAAGTGAACTCTGATGCCTGGTTCTACGAAAGAAGAAGTGAACGTCGAATGTCGACGAAGAAGAACATTAGACGCCCGGACGAAGAAGAACCAGACACCCAGACGGTCTGGTCATGGTCGAGTCGTTGACGAAGAGGAAGAACGCCTAGACAGTGCTGAAGAAGGTAAAGTGAAATGGAAGAGGAAGAACGCCCAGACAGTGCCGACGAAGAGGAAGAATGCCCAGATGCCCAGAGCAAGAAGAACCAGAACTGGAAGAAGAACGGCAGCGACGAAGAACTGAACGGCGGCGTGGTAGAAACCCTAGTTGTGAAATGGAAATGCGAAGCCAAATGCTGAAGGTGGAGGGCGACGCTCGAATCTCGACAATGCTGAAAGTGAAAAAGGTATAGTGAGTTTAAATTAGGTTATTTATTATATTATATATATATACATATATTTATATATAAACGGTT
>NC_052356.1:28036238-28158051 GCF_009727055.1 Benincasa hispida
TAAAGGGCCCAAAGGTGGGTTCTTTCTTCGTTTTTTTCCTTATATATATACATATATTTATATATAAACGGTTCGGTTCGGTTTAGAAATCGGTTTTCAAGCTTTGAACCGAACCGAACCGTTTAAATTCGGTTTCACTAGCCCAATGAACCACACCAAACCAAAAAATTTGGTTTTTCTTATAAATCGGTTCGATTCGATTTGGTTTTACAATTCGGTTCGGTTTGAACAGTTTTTTTGTCCACTAGGTTCAATCACCGAACTCGTAATTGTTAATTTGGTTCTCTATCCTCTTCTCGGCGCCTATAAATAAGGCAACCGTTTTCTCTTGTCGGTTCCTTTTCGAACCTGGCCTTTCGTTTTCCCCACTTTTTCTTCTTCCTCATTAACGCCGAACTCTTTTCTCTGTGAAACCTCTCATTCTTCTTCTTCCATCGAAATTCCCCATTCTTTCATCGACAATACTCCGTTTCTCGAATGCCTGTTTGATTCACTACTTTCAGTTTCTCGTCGTTTTAAAGCCAATGTGCCTTTGAGGTTGCTCTCTCGCGGATGGTATTGTATGGAATTTATTTTTAATGTATTGTGTTTGAACTAAGCTTGTGCGAATGCTCTGTTTGTTTCTGCTGAAACTTACATCTTTAGATAACCATTTGAATTTAGGGCATTTCGCAGTATAGTGATCGACAGTCTTGTTGTGTCGTTATTTATAGTGGATTGGTTTTAATTCTGTGTTGTCTATTGTGTAGGTCATTTTATGCATTTGTTAAGGTCTTTGTTGGTTTTCTTTTGACAAGTTTCATCTATTCTGTACTTGCACAAGAAATCATAAAAACCCCCGCCCTCGCTTCACATAAAATTAAATACGTTTAATTTACACGTCATCGTACACAATACCCTTTATACGAGAGCACTTCTTTTAGTTTAACAAGAAAAACCTTGTCTTACTATGTTAATCGATAATTGAAACCCTTCACAGGCGATTGTACTTACACGCTTCTTCACATGCTCACACATAAGAGAGATATAAATAGTTGAAGAAGTTGGGATGATGAAGAAAAATAAGGATACTTGAGAGAAAAAGGGATAGAGAGAAAGGGGGGGAGAGCTGCAGTAGTGCAAGGGAGAAGAGAATTAGAGGGTTTTCAATTCAACAGAACAAAATGAGAGAGAGAGAGAGAAAGAGAGAGCACAATGAGATGAAAGGAAGGATTCTCTGTTTTTACCTGCGAAGGTAAAGAGAAATCCTCCAGGGGCAATTTATCAAGAACGTAAGTAGTCAACCTTCCATTTGCAGGCATTTTTAACATTTAATATGAAAAATTGGTAAGCTATTGGAACATTATTGTGCTGGGTTTTCCTAGTGGCAAATGAAAGAGAGAACAATCTCCTGCTTTGTTGGCGGTCTATTATCCCGGTATTCTTTGTCTAGTTACATTTATCCTTCTGAATTAGGGTTGTTTGTCTTTTTCCCACAAGTTGCATAGTTACCCTTTATTTTTCTTATTCTTTGTTTTTATTGTATTTATTATAGTTTTGGAATTGACAGCATTTCATTCAGAAACTTAATGGGGGCTAATATGGAGAATACTACACATGGGACTGTACCCGAGTATGGTGCCATTTTTATGTCGAATAGTATGACTAGAGCAGAATGCTTCAAAAGGAAGTTATCTGGTCTTCCATATTGGTTAGGCGACTTTGTGCTACAAATTAAATCTGGAATGATTTTGTTTCTGTTTGAATACGAGAATAGAGTGCTTCATGGTGTATTTCAGGCAATTTCAGATGGTGCAATGAACATTGTGCCCCATGCTTATAGCTCATCAGGGCAACAATTCCCTGCCCAGGTAACGCATACGTGCGAAACATTGTAATGGTCTTAAAATTTCTGGTCTAAAACTTTGTTCCGTCTCTCTAACTGCTATTGTTAGGTTAAGTTCTCTATACTTTGGTCCTGCTATCCCCTTTTTGAAGACCACTTTCAGAGTGCCATAAAAGAAAATTACTTTTCAGCCAAGAAGTTCAACTTTGGGCTGTCTAAAGTGCAGGTCTGTTGTTTTCTCATTCAATGTTGGACCTTTATGATCCATTGCCCACTCAAAATTTCTCTTTGTGCTTGATTCAATATGTAGGTGCATAGGCTTTTATCTCTGTTTAGTTTGACAAAATTTAGTGACCAACTCCATACGAGACAGTTAAGCAGTGATTTGTTCGAGTGTTCAAGTGATTACTTAATTGGTGGAAGTCAAAGTGTTGCTGATGGTAATGGGCTTATATCGAATGGGAGGTTACAGGGAAAGCTAATGGAGGGTGAAGAGTCTGAAGACCAAGTTAACACTATGCAGGAAAGTGCTATTCTTCCCCATTATAATATCAGAAATATAATTCCTACCATAGAAAATTCAGTACATTATCCTTATATGGATACCAGAAACTTCACCTGTAATTCTGGTTGCCTAAGCAGTGCTCAAATCATAATGCCCAGCCTCCACAGCCAATCAGACTGCATGACTTCTATGGCTCTCCAAACGTTTGTAAATTTAGAAAACATTACAGTTCCTTCTGTAATTCAAAGTCAAATAAATGTGTCAAGTTCTGATCCTAACTTCCTTCCTTTTCCTACACGAGAGTTTGATAATGATGGAACCTTGAGGAGGTCTATCATAACTAGTGAGTACCCTTCCAATGGACTGAATGATTCCGTTTTTTCATATGAGAATGAGCAGGGCCTAGCAAGGCAGGAAAACACGGAAATATATGTTCCTGCGACAAGAGAATTTCCCAGTCAATTACCTTTTGAGTCTGTTGTAGTTTCAAGTATGCCCTCAATTGAACATGCAGCAGCAAACCATGGTCAGGAATGCTATGGATCTTGTGGAAGCATGTATTCTGATAGTGAAAGAAAGGGCAGCGTGTTTTCTCGCTTATCCTATCCATCTGATGCTAGAAAACAAGAATTTAATGGCTATAATCATGAGATGCTTTTTCTTGATCCATCTATTGATGAAGTTATGTCTGTATTGCAGCGACATTGCGGGCAATGGAAGAAAACTAACCACAAAGTGCCATGTCCAAAACGCAATGCTGGCAGGAACTTTGCGAATAAAAAATGGACAAAATCTTTTTTAAGTTCATATAGTAATTGCTTTCAAGTTTCAGATGAACATGGGGCAAATAATGAGGACAGTATAGATGGTAACAGTAACTATATTGCTATAGAATTTCCATTTGTGAATTTTAAGCGACGAAGGAAACAATGCAAAGTTGAGGACTATGCCCCAACTGGAGGGGAGTTGACAGGTATGCAACAGAAAAGAAGAAAGTTGATTCGACCTAGCTTTGCCTGTAGTGAGTTGCATGAATCTGGAGACACCAGCAATGTTTCCCCAAGTTTGCGGGACATGCTAAAGGATGGTCTCTTTCAAGGAAAGTCTAATATCGATCATATAATTGAAACGAGCATGACAGAGAAATTATGTCCGGCTGTTGAATTGCCAGATATTATTTGGCTGGTCGATGACGAAGACAAGAATATTGGTATTGAAACAGAAGCAACAGCTAATGGAAATTCTGAAGATAGGATAGTGTCTTCAAATTACGTTAGCTGACACCTGGAACTGAACTATGATTTGGGACGTTTCTTTTAACCTGTTTTGCTGTGATTCTTCTATGAACTTCTTTTTTTCCTTTTTGTTGATGAAATATTATGAAACTCTTTTGTTGCAACAGTGATGTTGAAAATGCCTTGTTGGAAGTGATACATGAATATGGAAACCACAGCTGACTGATGACTTAAGAGCAAACAGATTTCACAGGTAATTTTGTCTTTTGAACTTCCAAACATTGTGGTTTATTCTTCATGGGATAGTGAGGTTTAGTTACCATTACAGTGGTAAAAGTTATTGTTGTAAAGTTTTTGTCATGCATATTTGAAGCATGAGGATGAAGTACATGAAATGGACTTGGGGAAGTTTAGATTAGAAGTGATAGTGTTGTAGAAATGTAACTGGGGTTTCTCTCAGTCAACTGCCAAGAATTTCTCCTCCATGATGGGGGGATTCATTAACCCCTCCCTTTTTGTATAAATTTTGGTTTAGAATACAAATACTCAGCTGTCTACTTCAAAGAAGTTGAATTCCTTGTTGGGCATGATTTTTTTTTTTGGACAATATGGGGGAGGGGATCAAACTTTCAATCTCGAGGTTGGTAGTACATTCGATTGAGCTATGCTCATTTTGATACTTACAATAGTATGTATATATCTTGTTCTTTTTCTTTCTTTTCTCCGCTCTGCGATAAAATCTATATATCTTCTTTTTCTTTCTTTATTTTCTCCCCTTCTTTGTTCTTTTTTTTTTTCTTTTTTTTTTCAAGTAACTGTTAATGTAGTTAATAATAATCATTATCCGATTAAATTGATTTTACATTAATTTGATGTGTTTATTCTAAAAATTATTAGCTAATTGATTTTTATTACCGACAAATTATTAATATTATGTCTCCTAATGTTCTTCACAGCATTCACTGGTGGTGATTTATTGGATTATTATTGATTGACATTAAAATAATATAATTCACTCATTGACATAACTAGATGGGGTAAATTGACTGTCAAACAGGAAAAGTTATTATTTTAAATAAATTGTTAATCATTGTTTAATTTAGTCAATTACTAACTTTTGTTTTAATTAATTGTCATCTTTGAATGATTTTGGAACTAAAGGTACTAACTTTGTCCATCCGCAATTTACCGTGTTGATTGACTTTAAAATTGATAGTGAAATTTAGAATTTTTTTGTCGTTGTTGGGATATCTTTATTTGAAATTATTATTATTATTAGTTTAGAAGAGGAATCGAACATTTATTAAAACATAATACAAAATTGGTTTTGAAATTGCTTTTGAATTTCATTTTTTTTTTAAAAGTTCTATATTTTGGTTCATCAACTTTTAAAATATATAGTTAATATATACCTCTCAAAGGTACATTGAAACAATTCGACAATCCGATTAACCTAGGTTTATTTATTTTTATGATTATTAACGAATGACCCACAACCTGAATAAACTAATATACATAAAACCTCTAGTCTCTCAAAAGAATACATAACTCTTGTTCCCTCATAAATAACCCTTCAAAATGGTCTCATTTTCGAATCTTTGAGAAGCTCCCAATGACCAACCAAAACCCGAGAACATGAAAACAAAATCCAAATATAACCCAGTATAATTAAATAAAAGATTAACAAGAAGAAAAAGAACCTTTAATTTAATTTAATCCAAAGCATTTGGTCCAAAACATCTTTTTTGAACAGGATTCCAAACCCATTGAACCAAGAATTTCCTCCCCTTAACACCATTCAAATTATACCCATTTCCCCAATAATCTCTGTACACATTCCCAACATATCCCCCTCCCCCACCTGATCCATACAATCCCACACACAAATCAGCTATCTCTGTTGGTGCTGTTGGATCATCCCCTGCATACCAAGCATTTACCAGTGGATTACTTGATGTCTCTGCTAACTCATGAGCTATCACACTTACCATCCCATCAACTCCCACGTCCCCGTTCGGCGCCCCCATGATCCCGCTCGGCGGTGGAGCCTCTGAGCCTTCTGGTCGTGCGAACGGGTAGGCGCATATGCCAGGGCATTGCTTCCCGCTATGACCAACCCAAGCATACGGTACCGTCGCTCCAACGACGGCCGGGAATGTGAAGTAATGGAAGCCACAAACTGCCCTACAAAAGTCTTGCACTTGGACATCTGGTGAAGTGAGGACTAAGTAAAGGCCAGTGTAGGGATTTAGAGGCAAAGGTCTTGGATTTTGAGAGGTGATTGAGTTTTTTATGACATGTTGAATGGCTAAACGGCTTAGGTAGTTGCCTTGGGAATACGACGAGTCGTGAAACTCATTGGAGAGTCGGATGGTCCCAGTGATGTTCAAGCCAGTTTGGTCGGCATAGAGCTCGATGGTTTGCCACCAGTCGGTGACAGAAGGACGATGAGAAGGAGAAGGAGAAGAGAGTGAGAAAATGAAATCTCTAATAATGTCTTGGAGGTTAGGGTTCCAATGGCCATACCAAATTATATAAAGGTTGATAGGGGAAGCAAGGACAGGACCCATGTGGTATTCTAGGTTTACAAGGTCAGAGGAGCCTTCAAAGTTGTTAAGGTGGTTCTCTTGGGTCCTCCATGGAAGAGCTTGGAATGAAGGAAAGAGAGCAAAGAGAAGGAGAAGGAGATTAAGGAGGTTTTGCATTTGTTTGTTGTATTGTTGGGGTTTTAAGAATTCTTCTTTTCTTCCTATTTTGCTTGTCATGTGTTCTTCAATATATAGAGATGTATTTAGAGAGAGAGAGAAATTGAATATGATGAATATTGTAGGGTGAAGTAGAAACATGCAATGTGCAAACAATATTATCATACTTTTATCTTTTTTCCCTCCTTGATTAGTGCACTTGTTTGTTCTTGACATCTTTGACTATGTTTCTTTAATAAAGCTATATTAAAAGGTGCCAATCCATTAAATATTTGGATAATATGTTAAAATGAGATAGAGAAAACTGATGAAATTGATCATCATTAATTAACACTCAAGATATTTTAATTTTTGTAACTTGAATTTAGAAGTTGAACTTGCTAGGTATGTGAATATTTTCATCGATTGATTTTTATATATATATTTTTTGTCTATATTTTAAGAGTATTTTCAAAATCAAAACCAAAATTTGAAAACTAAAAAAAAAAAAAAGTAGTTTTCAAAAACTTAATTTTGTTTTTAGAAATGGGGTAATAATTCAAATGCCTATGACTCTTTTTAAAAGGTGATAAAAAGTTGTTTTTTAAAAGATGAGTTATTACTTACCACTATCTTACAATGATGGCAAAGGTGGAAAGTCCATGTGGTAGTTGAAGGCTTGGAAGCATCTTCAACTTCACACCTTTAGAAATTGAGACCAATGGAACCCTAATTTCTTTTATGTGTGTATATATATATGTGACCATTTTTTTAATCGAAAGATATAAAAAACGTACCTTTATAAATTTTGAAAAATATATACGTTTTATTGAAGATTAATAAAAATATTTAAGAAAGATATACATTTATCAAAAAATATTAAAAATATTTGAAAACTATATTTTCTTTTATCGAAAGATTTTGAAAGACATTTGAAAACTAATTCATCGAAGGTTATTCACCTTTAAAATAGATATGCATTTATCTTTAAAAACCTTTGAAAAAGAATACATTATATCATTTATCAAAGGTTTTCATAAAGCTTTCAGAAATATTACTATTTTATCAAAGATTATTAAACCTTTTTGAAAAAAAATATTTATAAAGGACTTTAAAAACCTTTCAAAAATATATTACCTTCTTAAAAAATATTAGGAAAAATATATCGGAACAAAAAATTATTAGAAACCTTTTAAAAAGATAATATCCACTGATTAAGAAAAATGTATAGTCTGTATCGATTTAAATGCACATTTATCAAACGAATTTTAAAACCTTGGAAAATTTATATATATATAAACTAGGTTCATTTTAATTTTGCTTATTGACGGTTTTACATCTACGCTTAGTGAGGCTTGTGTCATCCACTTGGATGTTATTTAATTTATTATTGTAAATAAAATAATAAAATAATTGTTATACATTAGTTTAGAGACTTTAGGTCACAAATCTCAGTAAAGATATTTCCACATTAAAATGTCTTCCTTCAACCTATTATTTTCTCATAACATTCATCTCATACTACGATTTTCCTTAAACTAAATTTGATTACTCATAATAATCTATTCTTTAGAACAATTTAAGTGCAGCAAAGTAAATCAATGCCAACTAACATTTGAAAGAGATTCTCATCGTTAGCAAAATAATAATAATAATAATAATAATAATAATAATAATAATAATAAATAAATAAATAAATAAATAAATAAATAAATAATAAAATAAGTTCATTAAAATTAATTAATACAAATAAACATGTAACTATAAGTTATATATATATAGCCGAAATGGTCGGAGGCCTCCAACTATCAACATTAGTAAATAAAAAAGACATTAATCACTTTATATTCCGGAAGATTTGGAGACCAAATGTTTCCATCCTCATTAGCTAAAGCCCATGCAACAATATTATGAGCAACATGATTAGGCTGAAAAACCTTTAATTCACATCTTTAGCATCTAAGTCTGAATTTCCTTCAAAATCGCACCTCGAGGAGAATATTGGAGTTCAATTTTTTTTTTTTTTTTGTTGTCTGAAACCTAAGAGTTCTATATGATATTAGAGCTCTAGATAATTAGGGTTTTATGAACCTCATGTTTTCAGAATTTAGATCTTTTGTTATGTTACATCTTGGGTTTTCTTTTGTGTGGAGGGATGGGTTTATACTTTTACCTACCGCCACGATCCTCGGTTCGTTCGTCGTCGGCAACCACTGCTGCCTCCATCGTTAGTTGTCGCTCACCATCATTTTTTTCGCTATTTTTCGATAGTGCCTAGTCAACGAGGAGTCGACTACTGATCTATAGAACCCAAAAGTTCAGTATCCATCTGATCGTCGCCAGTTCTTGTTGACATCCGATTCATGTGCCAGCGCGTGTAGGCCATTTGCCATAGGTTCTTGTTCGTCTTCGGTAGGTGTCATCAAATTTGTTGGTTTTTTTTAGTAGTGTGTTTGATTGGGCAATATACTCATTGTATCTGGTCTGTTTGTGTTCGTTTTCTGGTGTGTTCGTGGGTTTCTATTCGTCTTCTGTTCGTGTTTCTGTCCGTTTTTTGTTTGTTTTGAGGTAGTGACCGACAAGAAAGCAGTAGTCACGTTTGAGATGATTCATATTGTGTCAAAAGTAACTGAACACACAAGTAGAATGGATCAAAGTACTATTCATGGAGATCAAATGTTCACTACTTTATTATGGGCATTGAGATGGATGATCATATTGAAGGTTTGTGAAAAGCCTATAAAAGCGTGATCAGATCTCAATTCAATTATTTTACATAAACATTAAATTCAGAGGACGGAAATTGTACATATGCATTGAATTTTACAGCATGTTAAGAAGAAAACTAAAGAGGAATTTATGATTTAGAAATTACATACCTTTGAAGTCACAGAGCTTCACAAATTCCTCTCCAGTCACAAACCTTCTTGGATCACGAATTCCTAAGAACACTGTAAAAAAACCCAATAGGACGCGACCACCGAATTACCTCGGTATTCTCCGTGGGTTGAGAAACCACGAGAGGAGTTGGACTTCGTGATTAATTTGGCAGAGGGAGATAACTATCTAGAGAGAAATCAAATGTAGAAGAATTCTTGGAAGAGCACCCCTCCTGTCTTCTGCGTGAGATTAATGAGGAAGAAGATCTCCCTTGGATCAACCACCCACTTACATGTTAATGAGAGAAAAGAAGATGAGGGGGAAGTTATTTCCATAACTCCCTCTCTTTAATTAATTCAAATTTTAAAATTTAAAACTAATTTTAAATTTAATTAATATATTTATATCATAACTAATATACTATATAATATATATTAAACTATTATGTTAATTTTTATTAACATACAACTTATATTATATTATATCAAATATAATATAATTGTTATATAAAATATACCATAATCTATAATTTGATATTCTCTCATTTAACCTATAGTATTTAATATGAATCTTAATTCATATTAAATTTAACCTATAGTTTTTATATGAATTAGTTCATAAATTAATATTTGAATCATATTCAATATTTATTTCCTTTCAAAATAAAACTTTATATATATTATATCAAATACTTATCTTTTATGTCACATAATAATTAATTTATATTAATTATATCAATATAATGTTTGGATCTATACCAGCACGCAACGGAAGAAATCAGGATCCATAAGTATTCTAATTCATTAATTTTGGTTGAAAAGAAACATGCTAAAATGAGAGTAAAATGAGTTTCATGAACATATCTTGGCGCACGAACACCGAAATCTCCATTTTCAGCTGTAAATTCTCCGAATCCTTGTGTAGACCACCACATGATCTTTTCTACTATCCTCTTGTACTCTAGATTGAGTTGTGGGACTCAAATAAGCTGGAATCAAAGGCATATGGAGAAAGTTCAATGAAAAGAATCAATTGAAGAACATTTTCTTCATCCGAATTTTTCACAAAAATTAAGTTTGTTCTCTCTCCTTTCTTCACTCAAATCTCTTCAATATATTGCAGACTACCATGCAAAGAAGATGTGCTGCATCGGATGTAGCTCATGCTTAGAGTAAAACAAAGAAGAAGGTGGTGGGTTCTTTGTAAGCTACTTGAAGATGAACTTTGAAAAACCCATTTTCAAGTTTTTGTGTAATTTTTCATTTTCAAAATCCAAAATTGATTTTAAACATATTTTATTTCTAAAATCAAAATTTATTAATTTACAAATTAATTTTCTAATAAAAATAATAAATAATTATTTAAACATTTAAATTAATTCTAATTAATTTAATATCTAATATTAAATTAATTTTTACACAAATTCATCTTCATATATTTAAATCATATTTAAATATATTTTCTTCAATTCCATTTGTTTCTAATTTGAACGTTTCAAATTAACTTATCACGCTACTCTAGAGCTATCCATTTTCGAGCTAGTAGGGGACCTCATAAACCTACAGATCAGGGGCTCCAACGATCGGAGATTAATTGGCTAAATTCATTAGACCGATCTAACCCTCATTCGTTAACTAATGGGTCACTCTACTAAAGCCCATAGTTGAACTCCCCCCATTGTAGATATATTATGTCCACTCGATATAACCATGATTAGTAAGTTAACTCTTCACAGGTTGTTCGTAATAACGGCTGGGTCAAATCTCTGTTTTATCCCCGAAATTACCTCTTGTTCCTTAAGTCCCCACTGATCTCCTAATAAACAATTGTTTTTTGATCCAATCACAAAACTGAGTCCCTCTCATTCCAAATGAGAGGGCAGGATCCCTTGTTCAAGCTCCAGAATTAGCACTTAAGGGAACAACCTCTCTACTATCCCTAAAGTGGGTAGGAGTGAATTTTCTCTTGCACCCTATGTCCCCAACTATCTATCTAGTCTTACCCCTAAAATGGCAGTCATATTGAGCCGGTACTGTTGAGTCAACCCTCACCTATGCAAATCTAAGGGCAATCCTAGATAAACAGGAGTTCATAGTTAGCTCAGGATTGAGGTCAAGTTACCTAGGTCATCGCTTTGAAATAGCCAGTCTTAAAAAGTAAATAGCGTTATAAAGTAAGAGTGACTCATTTCGTGGTTCGATCTTGTACAAACTCTTTTGCACAAAGACACCCCCACTCCTCATGTCCAACATGAACGAATTAGGATCACTTCGTTTGTAGCAGTTTACAACTCCTTGTAAAAACTACAGAGCATGTCGTATCCAATAGTGTTACCAGAATAAGGTATCCAACCTTATCCATGTACTATAGATCATTTTGACTATTTACTCGAATCTAATCCACTTTTATGTCTCCACATAAAGTTCAAGTATTCATCCAATAGTCAAGAGACTTTTAAGTTTATTGGATTTCTATTCAAGTAATAGATCTATTCAATAACACCTTTATTGAATTATCAGATAAGCTGCATTATTTATATACCACGAGTTTTAGGACATAAAACCCAATAAACTCCCACTTAGACTAAAACTCTAGTGGTAACTTATACATCCGATATATAAGATTGAGTTTCTGAGTTTTATAGAGAAATACAATAAACTAGGGCATCCCATACTCATCTTTTACCATTCGGTATCTCTATATCCGATATTTCTCCCACTTACCCTAGGTTATCTGGTATTCTTAGTTCTACTAGGTAATTCACACACACTTTAGCCAAGAGAATTATTGTAAACATTTTAGTATACAATGGGCTTTAGATAAAAATATAAGGGGATTGCATCTTAATCTCAATAATGGCTAGGAAGCACACTTTCCTCCCACTACATTGAGGTACTCTCAACTCTTTGAGCAAGATGCATCTGACCTGTCTCAACAACTCTTTGTTAACAGTTAGATTTAGAAATCTTTAAACTTTCTATACTTTGATCTAGCCATTTAGATATCTGAATATCTACAAATGGTATTTAACAATTTGATTCTCAACAGAGGTTGCTAGAACAAACATAACTTTTGAAAATGAACATTTCATTTATCCCAAAAATATATACAATTTGTTCTATACAAGATTTAACAATTAAAAATAAATAGCAACTTCTCTCACTAGATGAGCCGAGCAAATGGTCCCAGGGTCAAGTTAGCCTGATTACCTTTTCTCTGCTCCCTTCTCGATAAGATATTGAGGGCAGTGTCTCCTCTAGTGCCCTTTTCGTTGCAATGCATTTCCCTTTGCAGCTCTATCCTTGCCTTTCAATCCAGTAGGCTTCTTCTTCCCTTTCCTTTTGCCTTTCTTCACAAGAATACTCTTACTCTTTGAAAAGGAAGCAACTTCAGGCTTGGAGGACATTCCTCACTTCTCGGCAGTAGTAACATTTACTTCTGGCACCAGACCCTTTGTTCTCAACATTGTTTGATAAGCCTGTAGCTCATTCAGCTGAGTAGTTAAATTTTATTCACAAATGTATTTAGAATTGCAGAAAAATCTTCGGAAGAGATTCTAAAATAAAACTAACTTGACTTCTCTCGTCTGTGACAGCACTATTTACTTCTGTCACATCAAAGTGGACCATCATATCCAGGATATGCTCACAAACATTGGTCCCCACTTTGATGCGACTGTTGTAAACGTACTTAATGGAATCCCTCGTAGAAATTCCATGATCTATTTGGCAGTACTCATATCCTCATGCTTCTTTTGTCAACACATCAGATAAGCTAGCGAGGATATAAGCACATGCATTAGCCTTGACCCACCTGTCATATACATTCCGGATATTTCGGTTTGTGTTAGAGCTAGGAATGAGAGGACAATCCTCAGTTAAGACAAACCGCAAATTGACTATTACAAGTATCGTGTTCAAATTTGATTTCCAATTCACATAATTATCCCCAATAAATTTATTTAACGCCAACACTTGTATTAATGAACTTGTCATTCTGAAATTAAATATCCAATCAAGTTTTAGCAATTTTTATAATTTATCCAAGATTATTCTTTTGCAACGATACTACATCAAGACATTCTTGACTAAATACTACCTCAAAAATAACTCATATTCCGATAGTCATTTAGGTACCGCTTTTGGTCAGACATTATTAACATTTAATAATTCTGTAAGTGTAGACCCGCCATTTTCGGATCTTATAGAATGGATGAGTATCACTCTGAAAAGAGAAAACAATACCCAAGACGGAACTATAAAACCCTATTCATTTTACTGAAGCCTAGGTTGTTCCGAATCCTATGTTACAACCCTCCGTGGGGATAACCGTCGTTAAACGACTAACAAAGGGCCGCTTAAAGCTAACTAGCAGGTGCAACATAAGAATCTCACGGTTCAGACTAATGGAGGAGACCGCAGGATATGTTGACACATTTCCTTCACCCACTTACTATGANATCTCACGGTTCAGACTAATGGAGGAGACCGCAGGATATGTTGACACATTTCCTTCACCCACTTACTATGAACTACTTCCTCCATTCACCTTGGTATTGACGCATACATTCACTCTCCGTAGGGAGGTCACTCCCAGGGTGACACGAAGCATCATATGAATCTCACGGTATGAATTATATGGAGACGTGGCAGTTGAAATCATACACTTGATTTCTATTCGAACAACTTCCCCTTATTCATCCGAGTCTAAATTTAAGCTAAAAAAATACTCTCCGTAGGGAGGTCACTCCCAGGGTGACACGAAGTACCGCTTAAATCTAGACTGTGAACTCTTAGAGACGCGAGAGCTAAGAGTAACATACCGTGTAGGTTACTAATCTCCCACTAAAGTTTTCTAATAACTCTATCATATAAAAGTTATTCACTACCACTGAAGTGTTCTAATGTTTGGGTAACTTTGTACTTAGGTTCTTTTCCGACTAAATAAAAAATAACCCTAAGTCTATGTGGTTTATTCAAGTATAACTCTTATAAATGGACTTAAACCTACGATGTCTAGGTGATAAACCCTTTTATTACCTCACATCGCTCACGAATACTCATAAAATTGGTTACCCAACGCTCAATTATTTGGCCATAATCCCCAGGTAGGAGGTGTTCCGTAGACCGTCAACTTAAATAACCCTAACCTTTGACAGGATTATATACCGGTTGAGTTTGTAACCCTAGTTTTACAAGTTTAACGACCTATTTTAACTAATTAAAACAAGTGGTTAACCTACGTGAGCATGCAGCTGTTCTTTGTTATGGATTTTAAATGTCTAACCCAATTTTATAATAAATTATAAAACTTTAGACATGCTAAACATCCACAACATACAGGCTTTCAATATCTAATATAACACTTATATTAAATATAAGAAACCCTAACATGCATACTATATATTATAACAAATTATAACATACTTTCAATGCATGTTGCATGCTTCCTATGGTGGGATTTTAAATCTAAATGACAGACTATATGCACATACAAGATTTATTTAATTATAACATACATCCAATGCATAAATAATTAAACACGTACTGATATGGTTTTAGTTTTGGCAAAAACAAACAAACAAAAGCCTAACTTATTACAAAAACAGCTTCAACACCGCTCGAACCACTCCAAAGCCGCTTGAACCGGACCCGAACCATTTGAACTGGACTAGCAGAGACTGAACCGGACCAACCATAAACCATTTGAAGCTGAACCGGACCAAACCTCAAGAGAACCGACCAAACCGGCTTCTCTTGCTCTCGCTCAAAATCTCGCTAAGTCAGATCGTTTAGCAATGACGACCATCGTCATGCAATTGGCTTGATTGTTTAGCAACTGACGACTATCGTTTAACAAAGCTACACAATCATATAGTGTTCGCCTTCTATCGTATAGTGTCATCGTCTAGTGCTGAAGGATGCTACACGATCGCTTAGTGTCAAACACTATCGCATAGCTCTATCACTTAGCACCTTGTCTTGATTTTAGCGCGCATCCGAGGTAAGCGATCGCCTAGTGCTATCGCATAGCAATCGACGCATTGCTCAGCTGCCACTCATAGGTAAACGTTCATGTAAGCGATCACTCAATGCCATCGTATAGCTTTTCGCCGCATCGCTTAGCTCCCGAACAAAGGTAAACGATCGTGTAAGCGATCACTCAACGCCATCGCATAGCTCTTCGTCGCATCGCTTAGCTCCGGATCAAAGATAAATGATCGTGTAAGAGATTGCTCAATGCCATCACATAGTTCTTCATCTTATCGCTTAGCTCCCACTTGAAGCTACACAATCGTGTAGTGCCATCGCATAGTAACACAATGCATTGTTTAGTTCCCGAGGTAGACGATCGTCTAGCGCACAACACCTAAACGATTAACGCCTAAAGCTAGACGATCGTTTTGCTTTTCCTTCATATTGTCTAACGTATGAAGCTAAACGATCATTTAGCTCCTGAAGCTTAATGACGATATGAACAGAGACTGATCGTCTGGAATTTGCAACTCGGCCCCTTCGCTTGTTTTTTCGAATTACAGCTTAATTTCAACTCTAGTGACTCTAAATAAATTACAGACTCTTGGGAAGACATTAAAGCTCATCAAGTAAGAGCCAACTACAAATTTAAATGGGAAATCAAAGAGAAACTATCTGTATGACAATCACATCCCCTCAATGCATAATATCCTGTATTAGATGATACTTCCACTCTATGTGCTTTCTGCATTTGTGACTCCTAGGCTCCCTGGAATTAGCCATAACACCACTATTATCATAATAAAGGGTGATGGGCTTTGACATGTCTGGAATTACTTCCAAATCAATCAAGAACTTCTTGTGCTAGACAACCTCCTTGGCAGCTTCACAAACTGCTACATACTCTGCTTCACAAACTGCTACATACTCTGCCTCAATGCACACTTGCTTGGTGCTTCTGTAGACTACAACCCTTATGTTAAGAGTGAACACCGATCCTGAAGTGGACTTTCTAGAATCCCCATCAGTCTGAAAATCAGAGTCAATGTATCTAGTAAAGATCAAATCCTTAGACCCGTACACGAGCATGAAATCTCTTGTTCTCCAAAGATACTTGAGGATGGTTTTCATGGCAGTTTAGTGATCTATTCCTAAATTCGATCGATATCTATTAACTATCCCCACTGCATAGTAGATGTCAGGTCTAGCACATAACATCACAACACAAGCTACCAACAACTATGCATAGAGGATCCATCTCATCTTCTCAACTTCTTAAGGTGTCTTAGAGCACTATTCCTTAGACAAAGAAATTCCATGCCTGAAAGGTAGCAAGCCGCTCTTGGAGTTTTGCATTGAATACTTGATAAATATCTTGCCAATGTATGATGCTTGAGACAAGGTCAGCGTTTTGTTCTTTCGATCCCTAAAGATCTGAATACCCAGAACAAACTTTGCCTCTCCTAAATTTGCCTCTCCTAAATCTTTAATTTGGAATTGGGTCACCAACCAATGTTTAATTTCAATCAGTAGACCTACATCATTCCCAATGAGTAGGATATCATTTACATACAACACTAGGAAAGCTACTAAACTGTTGATCATTTTCTTGTAAACACAAAGCTCATCAACATTTTGATCAAAGCCATAAGAATTGATTGCATCATCAAATCTTATATTGCAAGATTGAAAAGTCTGTTTCAATCCATAAATGGACCGATTAAGCTTACAAACCTTTTGCTCTTGACCTTGGGTTATGAATCCTCCACGTTGCTGCATATAGATGGTCTCCTAAAGATTGCCATTCAAAAAAGCAGTCTTAACGTCCATTTATTAAATCTCATAGTAATGTAGTTCTTTTCTAAAAATGTAGCGTTTATCGATACAAACACTTTATTATCTCTAGGATCATAGAAGTAACCACCTCCCATTCTTTTGGGGTAACCTACAAATATGCATAATTTTGAACTAGATTCCAACTTCTTAGACTTAGCCTCAAGCACATGTGTTAGGCAACCCCAAATCTTGAAAAGGTATAAATTACCTTTACAACCATTCCATAATTCCAAAGGTGTTCCAGTAATAGTTTTAGATGGAACACAGTTCAAAATATAGGTTACAATTTGTACTGCATAACCCCAAAACGAGTCAGGAGGAAGCGTAACTCATTATAGACCAAACCACGTCCAATAGGGTTTGATTTCTCCTTTCTGATACACCATTCTGCTGAAGTATACCAGGTGTTGAGAGTTGGGGTACAATTCAATGTTCTATCAAATAGTTCTAAAATTTCAAATCCATATACTCTCCAATTCAATCATATCAAAATGTTTTAATTGTTTTACTTAATACATTTTCAACTTCAGCCTTGTACTCCTTGAAGTTTTCAAGGGCTTCAGACTTATGTTGCATTAAATAAACATACCTATACCTTGAATAATCATCAGTAAAAATGATGAAATATTCAAACCCTCATCTTGCCTTAACATTCATATGACCACAGAGGTCCGAATGTACAAGTTCTAAGGGTTCTTTAGCTCTTTTACCTTTTCCAGTAAAAGATCTCTTAGTCATTTTGCCTTCAAGGCATGACTCACATACATGTAGAGATTTTTTTCTAACTCATTTAGAAGTCCATTCTTAATTAATCTCTCAATTCTATTAAAGTTTATATGACCTAACCTTAGGTGTCAAAGATAAGCATTTTCTTTAGGAGAAATTTTCTGTCTTTTATTTTGAGTTACCACAATTTTAAACAGTTTAGTATTAAGAAAGGCCTTTGTTGCTAACGGCCTTAGCACATAAAGGTTATCTTTCAACTTAGTAGAACAAATCTCATTACCATTTTTGCAAATAAACGCTTTATTTACAGAAAAGTTTACAGAATAAGATTGTTCAATTAAACACTTTACAGAAATTAAGTTCCTTTTCAAATCATGAAGAACATAGACATTTTCCAATAAAATATACGATTTTTGTAAAGTAAGTCAGAGTCCTTCCACTGCCTTTACTGAGACGACGTGTCCAGCTCCTGAAGGAACACTTATTCAAGAGAACCAGTGAGCGGAAGCAAGATCGTTCCAAACCCCATTGTGATAGAACATGCACATCTACAATCAAATAGTAATATTTATGCATAAACTTGAAATTACAGCATGCTTCTAAAGGAAAATACTAAAGATCGAGTGAACTTACCCTTGAAGAACTTTTCTTCTTGTTTCCCTCGATCTAACAGCACTAACGTTCAATCAACACGAACGCTCCACAACACAACAATCTCCTCGAAAAACAACGAGCAACACTCGACCCTCGAACAGTAAGCAGACACCACCACGAGGCTACATTGATATTCTCGGTGTGAGAATCCAGGAGTTGTGGGCTCTGTATGGATTTGGTAGAGGGAAGGAGGAATTGGCAGATTGTATAGACGATCGAGTAAGTGGGAGAAAACTTGAGTTTATCGTATAGACTGTATACTCGATCGTTTAGAAAATGAGTGTCTATCGTATAGCAAACTCGGATACACGATCGTTTATGCTCTCAAGCCATCGTATAACTATTTTGTTAATATGCGATCGACTATCGTGCGATTGTGAAAAAATGAAACCAATTTTTATTTTATCCATCAGTTACCATAACTGATCACAACTTCCCACTAAGTTGGTTATGAGGAGAAAAAATTGAAACCAATTGTCCCATAATTTATTTAATTATAAATAAATAATATATTTATAACCTATAGTTTTAATATCACATCTTATGCAATATATAAACCATAGTTTTTTTTTTCTCCTTTATGGCATTTAATAATAATTCTTCCAATTAATGTATCTAAACATCAAATCAATTATATCACATGTAATTGAAATAATTTAATTATATCATATATAATTAAATTTCCTCATGTTAATTTGAACACTTCAAACTAACCCAAAAACTTATTCTTAACATGAATCCATTGAGCTACCAAGGGGACCTTATGGACTTGTAGTTTGAACCTCCAATCGTACGTGAATAACTGACTAAACTCTTTAATCACGATATCCATCATCCATTAATTGTTGGACACTCCACTAAAGACCGACAGCTGTACTCTTCGCATTATAGATATATTTCTATGTCCATTGGATATAACCAATCAACAGTACGATGACCCTTTACAAATTGCTCGTAAGTACAGTTGGGTCAATTTACCGTTTTGTCCATGCAGTTACATCTAACTTCTTAAGTACCACTGAATCCTTTAATGAACAATACATCATAGTCCTACTATGAATGAACACTTCTCGAGCCATGAAAAGGTGTGGCGCCACATTGTTCAAGCCCCGGAATAAGCCCTTAAGGGAGCAATTTATCTACTTACCTTTGCTTCGGGGAAAGAGTGAATTCTTTCTTATGTAGCTAAGTTCCCAGCTCCCCAATCGGATGAATCTCCAAAGTGGTAGGTTTGAGTCGACGATCTGGCCACTCACTCATGTACATCAAAGGACCGCCTTCATAGGTAGGAGTTCCTAACTCACTCAGGATTAAGATCATGTTACCTGTGGTCATCCTAGTGAAATGAAAGTCTCTGTTATGAACGATGATATATAATGAGATAAAACATTTCGTGGTCTGGTATTATACAAATTTTTTTTTTTGTATAGGATACCTCCACTCGGATGTTTCCACATGAATGATTAAGATCAGACCATTTGTAGCACTTTACAACACTTGCAACATCTATAAAGCGGACCGTATCCGTAGTGTCACCAGGATAAGGTTTCCATCATTTATCCATATACTACAGACCATTTAGGTTATCACTTAAGACATGATCCACTTGTATATGTCCACATACATGCTTAAGTTACAACGATAACCAGAGATTTTAGTTTATTGGTTTGTGGTTAATACAACTAAAATATCTCATATTTCATAGGCAGTAGTGAATAAAATATCTCATATTATTACATCACAAATGTTTGTTCATACACGTGTTTACAAACTACAGGACCCTACGAAATTTAGGGCATCAACCCCAACAGTTCCAACATGCATCATCATCTCACTAGTTGCTAGCTGTCACCAGGAATCAATTCCATGAAATGAAGAACAAACGTGGTTAGTATTATATTATATCAAATACAATAAAAATGAAAATTATTTTAATTTAATTTATCTACTTACCCTGAAATCAGCCCTTAAGGGAGCAATTTATCTACTTATCCCGACATCAAGGAAAGAGTGAATTCTGTCTTGTGTCGCTGTGTTTCCAGCTCTCCAATCAGACGAAACTCCAAAATGGTAGGCATATTGAGTTGGCAATTTGGCAACTCTCACCGATATAAATCAAAAGACCACCTTCATAGGCAGAAGTTCACAACACATTCAGGATTCAGGTCATATCACTTATGGTCATCCTTGTAAAATGTAAGTCTTTATTATTAATGGTATTATATAATAAGACTAATCATTTCGTGGTCTGGTCTTATACAAAATCTTTATATAGGATACCCCTCGCTCACATGTTTTTACATGAATGATCAGGATCAGATTATTTGTAGCACTTTACAACACTAGTAACATCTACACATCAAGCCGTATCCGTAGTGTCACCAAGATAAGATACCCAACCTTATCCATCTACTACAGACCATTTAGGTTATTATTTAAAGAAGATTCACTTGTATGTCTCTGCATACTTGTTTAAATTACATAAAATAACTTATGATCTTAGTTTATTAGATTAAGTGTATGCTCATAACATAACAATTATTTTATTAATAACAATTTGTTTATACAGTGTTTACAAACTACGAGAACACGAAAGAGATTTAGGACACCAATCCCAACAATCGATTATATAGAGTTATACGATCGATTATACAAAGCTATGCGATCTATATCCATATACTAAACGAACCTGAAACCCTAATCAAATCCATGTACTGAACGATTTCAAACAACGATAGAAGATAGTACCATACCATTCAGATTATTAGAACGGTGGAGAAGGAGTTCAAATGAAAGCAACAATGAGTAGATACGATTGACGAGCAGCAAATGACGTCAAAGACGAAGAGAGACATTGAGAGAAAACTGAGAGAAGTACTCGAATGCAAATAGGCGGATTGTAAACGAGATGGAATAGGAGCTTGTTTGGTTTTAAAAAGTAAAGATATATATGATATTTTACATGTAAAAAAGATCAGCCACATACAAGTTTTTAGAAAGAGGTCGTCTTTGCTTTTTGGGTTATTTTATGAAAATTTCCCAATCTACAACTCGAGATAGATAAAAATTTGTGTAATCGATTGAACTCAAAGGCCACAACAACATTCACATCGCATGGGGCAAAGCTACTGCAGCTTTTGTACCTTTGATGCAGTTCTTGGCGTCTCTCCGAATTCTAAGGCCCCATGGATTTCTCCAGAAATTATGTTTCTTTCAACAGCGATCTTCAGTTTCTGCCTCCATGCCATTTTTCTCCTCAACTCATCTTGGTTCCATCTCTTCGCTCCACAATGATTCTTCTTCTTCTTCTTCGTTGCAGTCTCCTGTGCAAACGATTTGTTCATTGGTCCTCCAGACTTATTTTCGTCAACCCCATCTGAGATTCTCTCCTTCTAAGTTGAACCTTGATATGGATGCCGACTCCTTGACTCATGAGCAAGCCATTTCTGTCGTTGCTTCGCTTGCTAGCGAGGAGGGTTCAATGGTGGCGCTGAGTTTCTTTTACTGGGCAATTGGGTTCCCCAAGTTCCGCCACTTCATGCGGCTTTACATAGTTTGTACGATGTCATTGATTGGGAAATGTAATCTAGAGCGAGCCCGTGAAGTTGTGGAGTGTATGGTTGGGGCTTTTGCTGAAATTGGGAAGTTGAAGGAGGCGGTGGATATGATCTTTGACATGAGAAATCAGGGACTTGTGTTGACCACCAGGGTAATGAATCGTACTATCATGGTGGCTGCTGAAATGGGGCTGCTTGAATATGCAGGCAATGTGTTCGACGAAATGTCTGCAAGAGGTGTGTCTCCTGATTCTTGCACTTATAAGTCTATAATTGCTGGTTATTGTAGAATTGGTGATGTTTTGGAAGCAGATAGGTGGATATGTGAGATGATGGAGAGAGGCTTTGTGGTTGATAATGCCACGTTGACTTTGATTATTAAAGCTTTTTGTGAAAAGAGTTATGTAAACAGGGCACTTTGGTTTTTTCATAAGGTTTCAAAGATGGGTTTATCGCCAAATTTGATAAACTATTCATCTATGATTAATGGGTTGTGCAAGAGGGGTAGTGTTAAGCAAGCATTTGAGTTATTGGAAGAGATGGTTAGAAATGGCTGGAAACCCAATGTGTATACCCACACATCATTAATTCATGGGCTTTGCAAGAAAGGGTGGACAGAAAGAGCCTTTAGACTGTTTCTTAAACTTGTTAGAAGTGATAACTACAAGCCAAATGTGCACACTTACACAGCCATGATAAGTGGGTACTGCAAAGAGGAGAAGTTGAATAGAGCTGAAATGTTGTTTGAAAGAATGAAAGAACAGGGAATGGTTCCAAACACCAACACTTATACAACTCTTATTGATGGGCACTGTAAGGCTGGCAATTTCAGTAAAGCCTATGAATTGATGGATTTGATGTGTAATGAAGGTTTCTTCCCTAATATATGTACATACAATGCAATTGTTGATAGTCTCTGCAAAAGAGGGAGAGCTGAAGAGGCTTTCAAACTGCTAAATAAAGGGTTTCGGAATCAAATTGAAGCCGACAGTGTCACATACACCATTCTGATATCTGAGCAGTGTAAGCGAGCCGATATGAACCAAGCCCTTATGTTTCTAAATAAGATGTTTAAAGTTGGTTTCCAGCCTGATATCCATTTATATACGACTTTGATTGCTGCCTTCTGCAGGGAAAAAATGATGAAGGATAGCGAAAAGTTGTTTGCGGAAGTTGTTAAGCTTGGCTTGGCTCCAACAAAGGAAACTTACACATCCATGATATGTGGCTATTGTAGGGAGAGAAAAATTAGCTTAGCAGTCAAATTTTTCCAGAAGATGAGTGACCATGGTTGTGCACCAGATAGCATTAGTTATGGTTCTTTAATCAGTGGGCTTTGTAAAGAGTCGAGGCTGGATGAGGCTCGCCAATTATACGATAACATGATAGACAAAGGGCTGTCTCCTTGTGAAGTTACTCGGGTGACATTGATTTACGAGTATTGCAAAGCAGAAGACTTCGCTTCAGCCATGGTTATCTTGGAACAGCTCGACAAAAAGCTTTGGATACCCACGGTTCATACGTTAATAAGGAAGCTTTGTTGCGAGAAGAAAGTCGCCATGGCAGCTCTGTTCTTTCATAAGTTACTGGATAAGCAGGTCAGTGTCGATCACGTGACTTTGGCTGCATTCATCACTGCCTGTTGTGAGAGCAATAAGTATGCTCTTGTTTCCGACTTATCCGAGAGGATTTCGAGAGGTATCGGCTAACCTTCCTCTAAATACTGGAATGATAGATGAATTTGTTGTGTTGAAGAGAAGATCGATGGAGCATAATGGTCAGAGATTGATTTAATTCTCTTGATTTGATTGCAAGCTAGCTGCATTGCAGGGATGTCTTCAAGATGATAAACCTTGGCCTGCACTTCAAGTTTGCTGCAGGTAATTCAAACTTTGATCATAATCTCTTTTGTTATTGTTATTATTTTATCTATTTATTGTTTTCTAAAGGTTAATACTGAAATTACAGGAAGAATTCTCTGCTGTTACAGCCACAATATGAACGGTTTTAAACAAAAATGAAGATCGTGATGAGAAGTATTTCCAAAATGGTACAGCCTTTCACCATCTCAAGCATTGGATTGATTCTGAAGCTCTTTCCCTTTGTTTATTGTTATCCAAGAAATTTGGATGTCATACATTTTCTTTTTTCTTTTTAGCAATAGTTCCCTCATCTTTTCAATACAAGTTTAAAGTTCATTCTTTAAAAGTTTCTAGATAAACAATGTGTCATATGCGTATTGAATGTGAGTGATGTCAATCTGATCATTTTCGGTCATTTTCTACTTTCCTTCTATTAAAGTAAAGAGGAAAGGGAAGGGTTTGATCTCCCAGTCTCAACCCTCTCAAACCATAAACATTCCCTCTCGGTTTTCTATTAATCATTTTCTTTAAAAGCATGTGTGGGAGTGATTCTAAAATGGTTAAAATCACTTTTTTCGTTTTAAAAATCACTATTAAACATATTTTTGATTGTTTAAAACCAATTTTGATGCTATAAAAATTGCATTAAAAAGTATTAAATTAATTTTGAGTGATCAAATGTGTCTTAGAGTGATTTTGAACTCAACAAAATAATTTTAACTATTTCACAATTATTACATAACATGAACAAAGTCTTTTTTGTTCCATTACCGATTTTGAGAAAGCTTAGTCGATTTTGTCAAAAGCTTTCTCAAAATTTAGCTAGATGTTTTTTGTTTTGTTTTTGTTTTTCCAATTTTAGCCACTAAAAAGAATGACATCGATTGAAATTAAGAGACTTAGGTGATTGTTTATAGTCTTGGGGGTATGATAGTAATTTATCTTATTCTAATTTTCTTTCCTTTTTTGTATTAAAGTTTGTTGGAGCCTATAAATAAGAACCCTTGTGTATCTTTCATATTATATTAAAAAAATAATAAAAATGAGACTCTCTATCGTGGTTTTTTCCTCCCTATTCTATGGTTTTCCATGTAAAACTTGTGTCTTCAATTTCTATCTTTCAACATGGTATCATGGTGACAAAACCCTAGCCGTCGTCGGCAAAAACTATCTGGTGTAAGATAACATTAGGCCTTCACTACCCTTGCTTTCGCCACCATCGTCAATGGAACCGCCGACTGCAATCGCCATTGTGGAGAACGCCACCGCTACTGCTGCCACTATTATCTAAGCCGTCGTTGACCGGTATCTTCAATCCTTGCACATATGTCTGTCATAGCATCTGATTGGACCCTCGTGCAGTCGTTCTTCCTCAATGCTGCCGTTGGTAGCCGCTTCATCCAACCACCATAATCTAAACTCGGTGCTGTCGAGTTTTTCGCCTACCACAGAGGCAAATCACCAACCGCGTATGATATGTCAGCTACGAGCTACGGTCCAACTCCTACTGTTCCGCTAGCTCTGATCCATGAATTTGAACCAACACAAGCTCAAGGTACTACTGAATGTGTCCCTGACAATAACAATTTGTGTGTTGATGATGATATTGTTGATGTAATTGAGAATGATAGGATTGATGTGTTAGTTCTAGAAAATACCAGGGTAGCTGACAATGATGAAACTACAACAGGAACACAAGAGAGTGATACTCTATCTCAGGCTGAAAGATGTGACCAAAATCCTACTATAGGTGGGAAAGCAGATGAGAAGTCAGACAAACTCGAGATTATGATGTTTCTCTTGACATGCCTATTGCCTTGGAAAAGGACACCAAGTCTTGCACTAAGTAGCCCATGTATAGCTTTCTATCTTATAGTAATCTGTCTTATGAGTTCAAGGCTTTCACTGCCAGTCTCGACACAACAACAATACCAAAAAACATACAGCTGGCTATGAAAATTCTTCAGTGGAAGGTCGACGTTATGGAAGAAATGAGAGCTCTTGAAAAAATAATACTGAGACCTTATTGCTCTCCCAAAAGGGCAAAAAACAGTTGGGTGCAAGTGGAGACAGGTACAAGGCTAGACTTGTAGCGAAAGAGTTTACTCAGACCTATGGGGTAGACTATTCATAAGCTTTCTCTCCAGTAGCGAAGTTAAACACGATTTAGGTTTTTCTCTCTATTGCAGTAAATAAAGATTGGTCTCTCCACCAACTTGATGTGAAAAATGCTTTTCTTAATGGTGAATTAGAAGAGGAGGTGTATATGAGTTCTTCTCCAGGTTTTGAAGCTTAATTTGATCATTAGGTGTGCAAAATCAGGAAATCTTTGTATGGTTTGAATCAGTCCCCAAGAGCTTGATTTGACAGGTTTGCTACCTTTGTTAAGTTCCAAGGGTTCACTCAGATCATACATTATTCACAAAAAGGTCAGTGTTTGAAAAAATTGTTGTCCTTATCCTATATGTGGATGATGATATTGTCTTGTCAGGAGATGATAGTATTGAGATCACCAGACTTAAAAAGAAAATGACAGGCGAGTTTGAAATTAAAAACCTCGGAAATCTAAAGTATTTCCTTGGAATGAGAGTGGCCAGATCAAGGGAAGGGATCTCTGTCTCACAACGAAAATACACTCTTGACCTTTTAAAGGAAACATGCATGACTAGATGTAGACCTACTGACACTCCTATAGAATTCAATGCTAAATTGGGAGATTCTGTTAACAAAGTTTCTATTGATAAAGAGAGGTATCAACATCTAGTGGGAAAGCTAATTTACTTATCACATACCAGACCAGACATTTCCCATGCTGTCAGCGTAGTCTGTCCGTTTATGCAGGCAACTTATGAAGAACATATGGAAACTGTGAATTGAATTCTGAGATAATTGAAAAACACTCCTGGTAAAGGTCTAATGTTTAGAAAAATCAATAGGAAATACATTGACGCCTATACCAACTCTGATTGAGCAGAATCAGTTTTTGATAGAAAGTCTACCTCAGGACACTGTACCTTTGTGTGGGGTAACTTGGTCACTTGGAGAAGTAAGAAGCAAAGTAGTGTTGTTAGAAGTAGCTCTAAGGCTGAATACAGAGCTATGAGTTTGGGAATCTGTGAAGAAATTTGGTTGAAGAAAGTACGGTCTGATCTTCATCAAGATGATGTCTTACCGATGAAACACTATTGTGATAATAAATTAGCTATAAGCATAGTCAATAATCTAGTACAACATCATCATACAAAACATGTGGAGATTGACAAATTTTTTATAAAAGAGAAACTGAACAATGATAGTATTTGTATTCCGTATATTCCATCAAATCAACAAGTTGCTGAAGTTCTCACTAAAGGGTTACTCAAGAAAAATCTTGACTCATGTGTTAGCAAGTTGAGTCTGATTGACATCTACGTCCCAATTTGAGGGGGAGTGTTGAAACCAAGGTACTTAGGTGATTGTTTATAGTCCCGAGGGTATGATAGTAATTTACCTTACCCTAATTTTCTTTCCTTTTTTGTATTAAGGCTTGTTGGAGCCTATAAATAAGAACCCTCTTGTATCTTTCATATTATGTTAAAAAATAATAAAAAAGAGACCATTTATCATGGTTTTTTCTCCTGTTCTAGGGTTTTCCACGTAAACCTTGTGTCTTCTGTTTCTATTTGTTAACATTTATTATTTGTTTTTCCTTTATAAAGGCTAGTTGAGTCTCGTATGTAATGGATGAAAAATCGTGGAAAATTTGACTAACCTAAATTATGGGGCCAAACGAAAATTAGATGATTCCTACTTTGACTAATAGAGATCACAATTCAAGAGAAGCTTGAGAAAGCAGTTCACATGCTTGCACAACTTCATGAGTAAAAAATGATTTTATGAACATGCAAACAAATCTAGGCCAAAGAATTACAAAAGTACGTAATATCCTCTCTTGAGCTCAATTAAACTTCTATTAAAATCTATAATTAGCTTCTCGATCTATTTTCCACAAATTAACAGACATGAAATTCTTGTTAAGTCTCTAGCAGAACAACTTCACTCTCGTGCAAGTTATTCTACTATTCGTGCAACCTATGGTCTAATTCGTGTTTTACTTTTTCAAGTTAAAGTTCAAGAATACTTGATTGCAATATAAAGTCATTCATAAATCATAAAAGTGGGTACAAAATACAAGAAATCCTGTAAACCAGTCTCAAAATCAATGGCAAATAAACCATATCTACAAAAGTCCTAATGCAGAACTACAAAATAATTGAAAGAAAAGGGAACATTCTTGAAGACGTATGCCACAATCGTTTTCAACATGAAGGTTCACAATCACAAACTTTGAATTCCTTGGCTCCCACGAACACTTTCAAAACCTCTAAAACAATGTAGAAATTGGATAGGGGCCTTTTTCTCTCTAATTGGTCTCCCCAAAATTGGCTAAGAAAAAAGAAAAATATAGAGAAACCCTTGACACCGTCAGGAGACCAAGGGCAACTTCACGATTCTGTCCACAATTTCCTAATAAAACTCTGAAAAACATGTGACTCTTGGCCTTGTCTTTTCGAGATTTCAGAATACAACAATTTTTAGGTCTTTTCTTAACTTCAAATTGCTCGTTTTTTCTTATTCTTTTATCTTCCGATTCATCAACAATGCTTCTAATGCTCAATTTTTAAAATGCGTATAAATAAACTCATGAACGTACCAAAATTCATTAAAAAAAAAAAAACTAACTAAAATCTAAGTCTAGAAATATCACATTTTGTGCGCTATCAAATACCTCTACAGTGAAAACTTTTGGTGGTCTCAAACAATATATAACACAACTAGATAATCAAGAACATGCAAGTGGATGACTCTGACATCAATATTCTAGATGTTAAAAGAATCACAAATAAAAGAATATGTTTAACAAAAACCTTTAGTGAGCAAAACTAGACTTAGACTTATCATCCCTCACGTGTGTATGCTAGTCAAACCTATTTTAAGGTTTATTTGGATTAATAGAAGAAAATGTTTTTTAAAAAAGTTATTTTTATTTGAACTCTCTGGATCAAAACTGTTTAAAATACATTTCAAAAGTGTTTTAAGAGCTATTTTGAGTGGTTGTCAAACACTTTAGTTTATTTCAAAATAACTTATTTTCAAAATTAAACATTTGAAAAATTAAACTAAATAGACTTTAAATTTTCACGACTTACACCGGTATGTCATCCTACTTCACCCAAAGTTCAATCATTAGGTCTTTTTTCTTAGTTCAAGAGGTGATATGTCACTAGTGTTCTCTAATGGGAAGTGAAACTCCCCCATACTTACCTTTTTCCTAATGATAGTAGCTGTCATACATCCGCTATAGAAAGTTATACCCAAGAAATTTTACTAACAATTGACACTAACCGATCATAATGGAGGTAGCATTTTTGTCTTTAGTTTATTCACATTTTTTTTTCCAATTTACCATTTTCTTTCTTTCTTTTCTTCTTTTCAGTAAAGAAAAATAGCTAGATCTCCTAAGTATAACTGTTACAGAAAGACTCAAAATCAAGAAAGAATAGTGTAGCTGGCAGTTGAACGGTTGTCGCCTTCTTTCTGTTAAATGTTGTAACCACCGGAGCTCATCATCGTTGACCGAATCGCTTGCACATATATAAACAAAATCAAACGAGAGATTAATGGAAGAGTGAATTGCAATTGAGAGAGCAAGGCATTTTTGTTCTGTAATACTTTGAAGAGTAATAAAAGAGAAACTCTCAATTTGCACAGTAGACGTAGGCCTTTGGCCGAACCACTTAAACTCCTATATCTTTTCTTTTTCCTCTACGATTGTTTAGATTTTGCTAAAGTATCGTCTACACGATTGTGTAGTCCTTATCGCATCGTGTGCACGATCGTTTAGCTCCGTGCTCAATCATCTATACGATTGTTTAACTCTTCAACTGTCGTCTATACGATCGTCTAGCTTCAATCAACTGTCATCTATACGATCATTTAACGCTTCCTCCATCATTTACTTAATTGGCCTATCGTTTAGTTATTGGTGCATCGTTTACATGATCGTGCAGACTTTTGGTAAACGACAGAAGGATTTTTCAAGCATTAACATTCTATGTTCCCTGACTCTTGAATTGTTATCAACCGTTATTACTGAGTATATTGTGATTATTAACGTGAAGATCTAGTCAACTAGGATAGCAAGTGGTATCAGAGCTCAGTGAACAGTTCAAGAAAGCTCCAAGATTTGAATTCTTGATTCAGAGTAATCAATCTTGAAGACCAAGAATGGCAACTACCAGATATAAGATTGAGAAATTTGACGACAAGACAAACTTTAAACTGTAGAAAGTAAAGATTAAAGCAGTCTTGGGGCAATAGAGGCTCTCTTGGCTATTACAGACCCTGTGAAGTACCCTGAAACACTTTCTGAGGCAGACAAAGAGACTATTGAATCAAATGTATATAGAACCATCGTTCTTAATGCCACAGACAGTGTTCTGAGGCAAATTGTGGATCGATCTACTGCCTATGCCCTGTGGAATAAGTTGAATGATATTTATTTCAACAAAGATCTGCCCAACAAAACTTTCTTGAGGGAAAGATTCTTCACTTATACGATGGATCCGACAAAGTTCCTCATAGACAATCTTAATGAGTTCAAGAGGTTATCTTCTGAGTTCAGATCGATTGGAGAAAAGAATGAAGCATTCATATTGTTGAATTCACTACCAGAGACTTTCAAAGATGTGAAGACTGCATTGAAGTACGGTAGAAAAAGAATTACCACAGATGTTATTATATCAGCTGTAAGAGTCAGAGAGCTTGAATTGCAAATGACCAAGAAGGATCAACCAGGAGGTGAAGGCTTGTTCTCTAAAAGGAAGAACAAGAACAATGGGAAGGGAAAACAAAACAATGGCGTCAAGTCCAAAATAAAGTGCCATTTTTGTCACAAGACGAGGCACATGAAAAAGGACTGTTATGCCTTGAAGAGAAAATGGAACCAACAGAATAAGAGTTCGAGGCTGCTGTAGGTGAGAATTCTCTAGTCTATTTAGATGCTTTAGTTGCTATTGAAGAAGGTGGAGACCAGAATACTGTGGAGACTCAAGATTGGGTGTTAGATTATGGTTGCTCAGTCTACATGGCACCATCCAAGGGATGGTTTTGCACTTATAAGAAGTGGGATGGTGGGCTGATCTATATGAAAAACAATAATATATGCAGAGCTATAGGAGTAGGGTCTGTGTCCTTGAAGATGCAGGATGGTTTAGTCAAATTGATAAGGAACGTGAGGCATGTTCCAACTTTGAAGAGGAATCTCCTTTCATTGGGGATGTTTGATGCCATAGGATGTGAATATAGGGGTGTGGGAGGCACCTTTGAAATTATTAAGGATTCCAAAGTGGGCTTGGTGGCAACCAAGGTAAATGGTCTATATGTCATCAAGGATGCGCAAATGGCACACTTGGCTTTGTTAGCAACGGATGAGGAACCTACTGAAGATGAGTTGTGGCACAAAAGACTCTCTCATATCAGTGTGAGGGGGCTACAAGTGCTATCTAAACAGGGTATACTACCAAGATGTGTTGGAGATAGCCTTAATTTTGTGAACATTGTATATTGGGCAAGGCAACTAAACAACAATTCCCCAAAGGACAACACACTTCAAAGGAAATCCTTGAATATGTGCACTTAGATTTGTGAGGGCCAGCTCACTCTCCATCTCTTAGTGGAGCAAGGTACTTTCTTTCATTTTTAGATGACTATTTAAGAAAGAGTTGGATTTATTTCTTAAAATCCAAAGATGAAGTATTTAGTAGATTTAAAGAATGGAAGACCTTAATTGAGAAGCATACCTCTAAACAAATTAAACATTTGAGAACTGATAACGATTTAGAGTTTTGTGGAGAGGAGTTTAATTTGTATTGCAGGGAGCAAGGCATAGTAAGGAATAGAAGTATGAGGTACACACCTCAACAAAATGAAGTAGCTGAAAGATTAAATAGAACAGTGTTGGAAATAGTAAGATGTCAGCTGTTCAATGCTTTGTTACCTGAAAAATATTGGGCTAAAGCTGTCTCCTACACCATATACACACTTAATAGATGCCCTCATCAATTTATAGAGCTGAAGACTCCACCTAAGCTGGAACACCTAAAAGTGTTTGGTTTTGTTGGCTATGTGCACCAAAGCCAAGGGAAATTGAAACCAAGGGCTGTAAAGTGCATGTTCTTAGGCTTTACATCGGGAGTAAAAGGCTTTAGGTTGTGGCATCCAGTGGAAAATAGATGTGTGAATAGTAGAGATGTTATCTTGAGAGAAAATGAAATGTTCATAATGTCAGAACAACCATCTTCAACAGTAACTAAGACTAGTAGCACTAGATTTGAGGTGGAGCCTCAAAATGATAATGGAGCTTCTACTTCCTCACAAAATCAAGAGTTAGAAGGTGATGAGGCAGCTGAATCAAGTGATCATGTATCAAGTGACCAAGTTGAGATACATGGAGACTTGCACAACTACTCTTTGGCAAGAAACAGACTGAGAAGAACTATAGTACCACCAGCAAGGTACCAAGGGTCTGACTTTGCAAGTGTAGCATTGAATACTGCCATTTCTTTGAGTAACAATGAATCTTCCAGCTTTGAAGAAGCAACGAATAGCCTAGATGCTAAGCAATGGATTGAGGCTATGAATGATGAGATGAAGTCCCTCAATCAAAATGACACGTGGAGATTAGTACCTTTGCCTAAAGGGTACAAATCTATCTCATGCAAATAGATCTACAAATTTAAAGAAGGGATTCCAGGTGTGCAAAAGTTTAGGTTCAAGGCTAGGCTTGTTGCTAAGGGGTTCACTCAAAAGGAAGACATTGACTATAATGAGGTGTTCTCTCTAGTTGTGAAACATACCTCCATCTGACTGCTTCTTTCCCTTGTTGTACAGAAATATTTGGAATTAGACCAACTGGATGTAAAGACAACCTTCTTACATGGGCTGTTGAATGAGACAATATACATGAGACAACCTCAAGGCTATCTTAAAAGTGGAGAAGAAGACCTTGTGTGTTTGTTGAACAAGTCCATCTATGGTCTAAAACAGTCACCAAGATGCTGGTATGAAAGTTTTGATGAGGTGATCTCCAAGATGGGGTTCAAAAGGAGCTCATTTGATTGGTGTGTTTACACAAATACTAGTAGTTTCAAAGAACCGGCCTATCTACTTTTCTATGCAGATGACATGCTGCTAGCCGAGATCCAAAGGGGAACTAAAGCAAGTGAAAATGCTTCTTAAGAGAGAATTTGACATGAAAGACCTAGGGGAGTTAAGGAGGATCCTGAGCATTGAAATAGAAAGAGAGAGAAAATAGGGCAGATTGTTTGTTAGCCAATCTAAATATTGCTCAAAGATTTTACAGAGGTTCAGGATGGAGAAAGCAAAGCCAATAGGTACTTCTCTTGCCCTTCACTTCAAGCTTTCAGCTGCTAATAGTCCAAAGAACACTGATGAAGAGCATTTGAACCATATGAAGGCTGTCCCTATTCCCAAGCAGTGGGATCTCTTATGTATCTTATGACTTCTACATAACCAGACTTGTCCTATGCAACAAGTATGGTTAGTAGATACATGGAAAATCTTGGTAGAAGACATTGGGAAGAAGTCAAGTAGATACTAAGGTATCTATGCTCATCCAAGGAGGAAAAAGTCTTATATAGACAGAATGAGCCATCCAATTATGAGGTTTATGGCTATGTAGATGCAGACTATACAGGAGACTTGGACAAAAGACGTTCCCTATTAGGTTATGTTTTCCTATGAGGGAACAATTTGATCAGTTGGAATGCTACATTGTAGCCTGTTGTGGCTCTTTCCACAATAGAGGCTGAGTTCATCGCTTTGTCTGAGGCTCTGAAGGAAGGTTTGTGGCTGAAAGGTTCTAAACAATTTCGACATAAAACAAAATAAAGTCAGAATCTATTATGATAATCAAAGCAAATATACCTATCTAAGAATCAGTAGTTTCATAGCAGAACCAAGCATATTGATATCAAATATCATTTCATCAGACAAGAAATTGAGAAAGGGAAAGTCGAGGTAGTGAAGATTCATACCTCGGATAATGCAGTTGATATGCTAACTAAAACTGTTCCATTAAACAAGCTTGGTAGAGGCTTGGACCTTCTGGGATTTTACCTGAAAAAGGTTAGCTCAAGTCAACTCAGTGAAGCAAAGAGGAAAGGAACTCTGGATGCTTACAAAGGCAGAGATTGTTACAGAAAGACTCAAAATCAAGAAAGAACAATGCAGCTGGCAGTTGATCGGTTGTCGACTTCTTTCTGTTAAATATTGTAACCACCAGAGCTCATCATCGTTGACCAAATCACCTGCACATATATAAACAAAATCAAACGAGAGATTAAAAGAAGAGTGAACTGTAATCGAGAGAGCAAGGTATTTTCGTTCTGTAATAATTTAAAGAGTAATAAAAGAGAACTTCTCAATTTGCACAGTGGACGTAGGCCTTTGGCCGAACCACTTAAACTCCCGTGTCTTTTCTTCTTCCTCTACAATCGTTTAGATTTTGCTAAAGTATCGTCTACACGATCGTGTAGTTCTTATCGCATCATGTACACGATCGTTTAACTCTGTGCTCAATCGTCTATACGATCGTTTAGCTCCTCAGCTGTCGTCTATACGATCGTCTAGCTTCAGTCAACTGTCGTCTACACGATTGTTTAACGCTTCCTTCTATCGTTTAGTTATTGGTGCATCGTCTACATGATCATGCAAACTTTTGGTAAACGACAGAAGGATTTTTCAAGCATCTATATTCTATCTCCCGTGACTCTTGAATTGTTATCAACCATTATAACTTAGTGTATTGTGATTATTAACATGAAGATCTAGTCATGTGGAACAACAGTAACATTACTTACTATTCCCTTAGTTAACCATCTAATCAATTCCTAAGGTTTTATTCAGGATAAAACAAGCCCAAGAGCATAAACCAATTATAAGCCTTTAAAACCCTAAATAGGTAGACTAAGTGCATTCTAAATTGCAAGGGAATCAAGATAAAGTTTAAATTTTCACTTTGATCTTGGTAATGTTAAACAATAATTCCAAAAAAAATTTGGAATGGAACCTTCGGAGTTTGTCGTAATTGACATGAGTTAGTGTCACATCCCATCCCAGATTATCCTCTTAATCCAAAAGAGAATGTGACAGCAGTAGTTACTAACCCTTTTGTGGTACCTATTACCAGACTAGCCTCCTTAACTTGCTTAAGAAACCCTAAATCCCATATATAACATTTAATAAACTAAGAAAACTTAAAAACAACCTCAGAACACCAGGATCCAATACAAACATAAAAGTATCATAGTAACAATTGTAGAGTTTAGTAGGTGCCGACATTCTTCAAGTCCCTAGCATGAACAACACATATATACAGACATAGACAAACTAGACACTTAGATTGTCACTTTAGTCTTTAAGCTAGTCTTGAATCCTTGAGTGGCAGAGTAGCAGGGCAACTAACCTCTGGGGAGATGACCACTACCTGGGGAAAAGAAAACATTTGAAAGAATGAGCTATTAGCCCAGTGAGTGACTAATAAAACTTAATTGTCATGCTTTAAATTGAAAACTGCCAAGCAAACTCATACTTAAAACTTTTTAAATATAGAATTTATGGAAACATTAAGACATCATAACTCTTCTTAAGCCTTGTTAAGAGAAAACTTTTTTGCTTAATCCCTTAACCTTTATCCTTAGTTGGTGTGGAGTAATCTCAATACAACCAACGTCAACTCTACCTATGTGCATGTGGTAATAACTAAGTACCATCATACGCCTTAAGTACTATGGCCCGAATACCTTCTCAATCTCACTGTCCTTCAGTATCGAGTTCATCATAATCATCATAAAAACTTACTCATTAAAACATGTATAAAAGCATAGTAGCATGAAACATATGCTTCAACATCCTTATCATATAATCATGAACTTCCAACGTATGCTAGTAACATAAAGTATATAAATACTTGAACATACTTTCATAACTTCTTTAAACTAATTCACGCGTTAATAGGCACTTCAAAAACTAGTTTGCTTGGAGTTACCTTAAACATTCTTATAAATAGAGCTAGCATGAGTCTGAACTCTTAAGTAAAACATGAGTTTATTAAAACATCGAAAAAAAAAAAGTAGTTTTGTCACTCACAGCCTTGGGCGTCCTTCCTAGGGTTGATAAGCCTTCCCTATTGACGTTAACCCTGTGGAAATGGTAAACATATTTGGTCAATGCTATTAGTCCCCTGTGAGACTAACTCACATAAACAAGCTTAATATTCAACTTAGAACATCATCCTTCAGCTCAACGCATACCTCCCTTATGTGTTCAACACTTAAGAATTTTCTTGATTGTTGATGCTAAACCATGCGACCAACTAGCATCATCCATGCGCTAATGCATGCCTATGTGCCCATTCTGTCACACACCATCACATCACTCCAGTGCACGCCCTGTCACCCATAGCGCAACCCCTTGCGCCCGCACCTTTCGTGTGTACTGGCGTAACATCTCGGGCCAACCTGCTTTCGCGTGCGTCTACAGCTTGTCGATTGAGCTGCTTGTTTGCTCAACGGTTGCAGCTACCTACTTATTCAAACCAAATTTTCAAATTCAATTTTGGGCTCGAATAACTTATTTTTCAGACTTTTTCTTGAAAAATTTCCTCCTATAAACTTGTTTCGAAAGGTTTTAACTTGCTTATCTTAAAATTTGAGCTTCAAATTCCTCGTGGTCTAGTTGAAATCCTTCAATCTCTACTATTGACCCAGATTCATCCGAGAGCCCGACCTTTTTGAAGAATCCTTTAGATTTAAACTCAAATCTCTAAGAATTTCCTCTCACAGCCTAGGGCCATCAATTACACTCATCAATCGTTCAAATGACTATGGAATCACCTCTTTTTCGCAAGTAGACTGCTCAAACTGATCCTTTGTACTGAGGTCTTCTTTTATACTGTGAACTGCATGCCCCCTTTAAACCTTAAACTATCATCTCACCCACTAAGTGGGTTTAATTCTCCTAAGACCACCCTATCCATATATGGAGTTTGCTCTGATATAGACTCCATACAAACATCTTCCGAAGGGAGGATGTGCCCAGGGCACCACGAGACTGAGTATGAAATCTCACTTTGCAAACTAATGAAGGAGAGCGTACGAATGTTGACATATATCCTTTTCCCACTTACTATAAATATTTTAACCATTCACCTTGATATTGATCCATACAAATACCTTCTAAAGGGATGATGCACCCAAGGCACTACGAGGCTAAGTCTGAATCTCATGGTGAGAACTTCATAGAGAACGTGAAAGTAAATGTATATCAAATATACTTTTCCTCTCAGTAAGTATTTTACAAATACTAAAAGAAATAATAGATACAATAGCTAATGAAAAAGGCTATAAAAGACCTTTCATAGCCTTTTTCAAAGGTTCTGACAATTATGTTATTAAAAGTCTCGGACTTTTTATAGCCTTTTTGTAGAGCTATAATGGATGCTATAATAGAGTATAGAGATATAGCATGTATACATGGCTATGAAAACATTCAATAGCATTAGTCATTAAAGCTATCTTTAACATATAATAGCTTGCTCTCAATGCTATCTTTATTATATAATAGCATTTTCTTAATGCTTTATTTGACATATGATAACCTTTTTTAAGGCTATTATATCATATATATAGCTTTAATATTATGTTATAACAAACAACATTGAAATTATGTCCATTTACCTTACAAACACTTGTTTTAAGTTAAATAGACATATGAAATAATTCGCAATGTTTGCATTAAATACAATGACTTCCTTTCATTACTGAAATTTAGTAATCAATTTACATTATAAACTAAAAAAATTTATCCAATAATAAAAAAAATACATCAAATGTAATTTTCAACCATATAAGGTTCACAAAATTGAAAATTTTTCAAGTTTTGAGTATTATAGCATCATGTAATTAAGCTTCCATCTTTGATCTTCATCTACCTACATAAAAGTGAATTAGCATTAGATTGGTTCCCAAAACCACAATTGAATGTCAAAACTATATAAAAAGTACATAATTGTCATTTTGACTATCAAAACAGCCTAAAAATATGTGGTTCATTGATAATCGACAAAGTTACGTAAACACAACTATTAAATCTTTAATTACCTCTAAATTAATGAGTCTATCATTCATTTTAGCTATTCTCAATGTAAAAAATATTTATAAGCATTGGTCAGGAAGGATAAGTTGATATTAAACTTCATAGATCATTGAAATAATAAATGCCACTAATTAGGCAATAATAATACAAGCAATGGTCATGAACTCTAAACATATGAAAATAGTAGTAAAATAGAAACAAATGCACAATGAATAAATATGTTAAAAAAAATTCAGAACTATATGTAAATATGGAGATGTTTTACAATTCTAATAATAGATTGAAATCAACAATAGAGTAAAGTGTAACTTGTTTACCCATTAAGAAAAAAAGCAAAAAATAAGCATGACAAACATGCTAAATAATACTTTCCTACCTGCAGTTCATTGACAAAAAGATTCCAATCTTGTCTATAGTCATGAACCTACAAATAATACTCATGGTAAAAACAGAGCAGTAAACAATTGAAGGCGAGAAGAGAAATAGTGTAGAATAAGAGAGAAGAAAAGGAAATTGTTATTAAAAGAATAAGAAAGCGAGAATTTAAAATATTCTAAAAGATGTTTTAAACTAAAATTTGAGCATTTGTATGTTATTATCCACTTTAAAAGTCTCTCCTCTTCGAATCGAGCGATCATCGAGTTCTTCACAGTGGGGGAGTTCTAGATCGGATCGAGGACCAGATCAAGACTTGGATCGAGTTCTGAACTGAATCAAGACTTGGATCAATTTCTGGATCGGATTGAGTTCATCGCAATGGGGATCGAGGATCGAGTTTTGGACTAGATCGAGGATCGAGTTTTGGACCGGATCGAGTTCTTCATTGGAGATTGAGGATCGAGTTGTGGACTAGATCGAGGATTGAGTTCTAGCATAAAATTTTTAGACTAGAGTTACAAAATCATCATCCATTAGAGGAAACAAAACCCAATACATAATTGCGTTCCATTTAGCTAGCTAATCTCCTTCAAGTGCAGAAACTATTCGAATAGCAACTAAACACAAATAGTAATCAATTGCCAACAGAAAAACAAAAAAAGAAAAATCCAAAATCAAATAAAAAAGAAAATGAAAATGGATCTAAGGATGAGTAAAGAGATGAAGTTGCTACAACCAACGGAGACGATGAAAAATCAGCCGTCAATGGTGGAATGCGGGCACACATTTTAGGGCATCGTACGAAGTGGAGAATGATAAAGAGAGGAATGAGAACGATATGGGTTTCAAGTGTTGAAAGTTGTGATTTGAGAAAATAAGGGTTGAGACTTGAGAGAAAGAAGATTTGGATTTTGTGTGGAGAGATGAAGAAAGGAAAGAAGAGAAATAGAGAAAAAGAAAATATGGGTTTTGTGTATTTGAAGAAGGGGTGAAGTGCGTGGCCCCCAAAATTTTGGGTGTTTGGGCGGATTACGAAATTTTGAGTGCACCCCCAAAATTTGATTTTTAACATTTTTCCTTTTTTTTTTTAGAGTTTCTATAACCTATTTTTAAAAAGGCTATGTCCAAGAGTTATAATAAGTCATATTTGTTGTAGTGAATTAGGGTTCATTACTTAGTTAAGTGTAAGCTAAGTTGTTTATCTAAGTGATGTTTAAGTTTTCCTGATATAACACTTATATTGAATAGTTTAACATAATGTTTTAATTCACTAAACACTTTAATGAATTGATGCATTAATGCATGTTTATAAAATTTTGACTAATTCACCTTCCAGGTCAGTTCATAAGTAGGGGTATTTTTTTTATGGTCAGCTTAAATACCTCAATCCTAGACAGAATGTTCCTAGTCTTTGTCCCTTATAGTCAATATTTTTTAAATTTAATCTTTTATTATCTTTTTTTAATTATATTAAAACAAATCAAATATTTTCCTATTTCTAATCTTATTAAAAACATTTAAACATAAATTTTTAATTTTCAATTTTTAAACTTTTTAAAAATCACCAATTAAAACCTTATGTTTGTATGCAACTCTTTATTATAGATTTTTAGGAAAATTATTCTAAATGACAAAACAATTGAAAATATTTACAAATAATAGCAAAATATAGTGATAGACTACTATCTGTGTCTATCTATTTACAAATAATAGTAAAATATCACAGTATGTCTGTGATAGACCGCGATAGACTAATGTCTATATTTATCATGACACAGGTAGACACAGATAATAGTCTATCGTGGTCTATCGTTGTAAATATTTTGATTCATTTTCCTCTATTTGAAAACAACACTAGATTTTAATATCTAAATCATCAAACATATAACCATTATATTTTAATGAGTTATTAAAACCTATAATATGCTTCTAATGACATTACTAATGTAACAATTTAATTTAAACCATGTAATGTCATGCTTCATGCATTATTTATTTTCATTAACAACCATAATATCACTTATATAAATATTAATGAAAATAAAACTAAATAGTATACATGCTTTAATCATACATTAAAATACATAACACTTATATTATAATCGTGCATACTATATAATATACACCATGCATGTACATACTTTAGAAAAAAACCAAACATTAAATATAACAGTTATATTTAAATATGATGCATGACATGCTTAACCTATGATGGGATTTTAATCTATATGGCATACTATATGCAACATATAAATTAAAACAATTTAAAACATACATCCAATGTATTACTAAATTAAATAGCAATAATAGATTGAATTTTGGCACTCTTAAAATAAAAAAATAAATTACAATAATCTTTAATTTTCTAACTCCATGGTAAATAACCTGCCAAAATCTTCTCAAATTAGGCCTAAAAAACCCTAATTTTCGGCCAACTTCCTCATCAATCATGCCTAGAAAAAACTACACTATCTAGGAGAATTCATGACGAAAAAACAATGTCAGTCAGATAATCAAAAGCTTTTCATGATGCACAAAAGATGATGGTCAGACAGCACCATGCATGAACACCTCTCGGGTCTGCATTTTGAATTCCAATTTTCATCTCTGTTTTGGGTCTTTTTTACAGCAAAAAAATACCACGAATGACAAGGACTTACAAGACTCAGTTTACAAATAATTTGCCCAAAACAACAAACCCTTACATTGATCAAAGTAAATTGTAAATCTAAATGCCAAAATCCATAAACATCTATTATGCAAACCTAATGTTAAAATCATACATCACACGTGTGTTAAAAAATTGAACCAACTATTTTATTCTATAAAAATTTATGAACAAAAATTGAAAGTAAAAGTAATTGGGCTAAGATACCAATTGAAGGAATTGAATTCCTAAAATGAAAGTGATTGATTGCTTTTGTCACAATTTTGTTGCAAAAAGTTCATACAGAATAGAGATTTAACAAAGAGTTAACCATGCTTATACAAGATTCTTAAGGGGGGAAAACAAAATACCTTTGATGAACACTTCACAGTTTTTTCTCTCGCAACAGTAAAATACAATGTGAACTCTTCTTAGGATCACAAATTCTTTTTACAACCAAGATACCACCAAGAGGACTTCTCTGTACTCTTGGACAAAGAATAGTATGTGGGAACTCTTGAAAGAGAAAGGAAAAATAGAGAGAGTTTTCTTCTATAAAGATAGAGTATTTTGAGAGAAATTGGTGAGAAAGTTCTTTCTTTGTGTAATAAAAAAAAAATGCAGAGTCTAAACATTTGGGATCTCATCCCATAGTATACTACATGAAGGGAGTTTGTAACTCCCCTCCCCACTCACTATTCCCCTACATTGCAAGAGAATTATTTAAATTAATAAATAAAATAATAAATATATATTACTTAAATAATTTAATAAATTAATTAATTTATTAAATATTAATTAAATAAATCTAATTGAATTCAATTATTTATTAACTAAATATTAATTAATTAAATATAATTAAATTAAGTAATTTATTAAATATATATTTAATTTAATGTATATATGAATAATATTCTACTATACATATTCTCCCATAACCTATAGATTTAATATAAATCCAATTTACAATAATTTTAATCTATAGTTTAATATGAATACAATTTAATATTTGAATCATATTCAAGTATTGATACTCTCATATTATAAAGTTAAATTTTTGAACCTCTCGAGCAAGTGAGAGGGTGAGACCTCATTGCTCAAGTCCCAGAGTCAGCAATGAAGGTTTGAAAACCAAAGTGGAAGAGTGAAAGGTTATTGTGTCTCTCAACTTATTTTATAGAACAATACCAAATCAGAGATGACAGAAACTAACGATAAACATTTGTACATACAACATACTATTTACACAGTACGAAAAAGATAAACACATGGATAACGAGAACTAACCCTTGATGCCACAAGTCTTCCCGCCTCCTCTCCAACGAATTGAACGAACAACGACGACTCGTAATCTTCCTTTGAAAACCACAAAATGTGCAACTGGACACCACTAATGGATTACCTCGATATTCTCGGAGGGAGAGAATCAATGAGAGTGTATGGGTTTCCCTTTAAGTTTTGAAGATAGGAAGAGTTTTTTTATTTTAGAGAGGAAAATTCACATAAAATTCACAGAAAGCGTGAGATTGAAATGTTGTCTTGAAGGAGATGAATCTCTGATCTTCTTATCCTAAAACCAACTCTCACGTTGGTTATGTGAGAGAATGGGTTGAGGGAGTTACAATAACTCCCTCCCCATCATTTAATTTAAATTAAAAAATAATCTATATATAATATATATATATATAATATTATATATATATATAACAAACCTTAATGTTATATCAAATATAACACATAACCTATAGTTTATATTATATTACATATAATATATATTAGATTATTAATTCCTCATATAATTTTATATGAATCATATTTATATAATTAACAATTGAATTATATTCAAATATTATAATGTATCATATACATTATATTAATTATATCTCATATAATTTATTCTCTTTATTAATTTGATTCTGATTAATCTCAGTTGAGCTACCGATGGGACCTTATGGATCTAGATTGAAGCTCCAATGATACTTGATTATTAATTAAATTCTTTAGTTCATTAACTGTCGATCACTCCACTAAAGACCGAAAGCTGCACACTTCATACTACAAATATATTTCCATGTCCATTGCATATAACCAATCAATGGTGCATTGACCCTTCACAAATTTATCGTAAGTACAGCTAGGCCAAAATTATTGTTTTGCCCCTGTAGTTACATCTAACTCCTTAAGTACCATTGATCCCTCTAATGAACAATAAATCATAGTCCAATTATGATCAAACTCCTCTCGGGCCAAGAGAGGGTGTGGTGCCACATTGTTCAAACCTCGGAATCAACCCTCAAGAGAGTAATTTCTCTACTTACTCTAACTATAAAGAATGAGTGAATGCCTTCTTATGTAGCTGCGTACCCAACTCCCTAATCAAACAAATCCCCAAAATGGTAGGCATCTTGAGTCGGAAAAAATGTCCATTTTCACCCATATAGATCAAAGGACCGCCTTCATAGGCAGAAGTTCACAACTCACTAAAAATTCAGGTCAAGTCACCTATGGTCATCTTGGTGAAATGTAAGTTTTTTTTGTCAACTGTGTTGTATAAAGAGACTATTTATTTCATGGTTCAATCTTATATAAACTCTTTGTATAGAATAATGCTCACATGTCTTCACATGAATGATCAGGATCAGATCATTTGTAGCACCTTACAACAATTGTAACAACTACAAAATGGGTCGTATTCGTAGTGTCATCAAGATAAGGTACCCAACCTTATCCATCTACTACAGACCGTTTAGGTTATCACTTAAACATGATTCACCTATATGTCTCCAAATACATGTTTAAGCTACCAAAAGATTACCTTGGATCTTAGTTTGTTGGTTTTGTGGTTAATGCTACTAAATGTCAAATAAAATACTTCTTATTTTATTAGATAAATAAATTATTTGTATAGTACAATTACAAATTACAAGACCCACGAGATTTAGGGAATTAACCCCAACAATCTATCAATTCTCCAAAAGCTAGTGGGATGTACATCATATAAGTGAAACTATTACAACAATATACAAAAACAAGAAACTAGCATATACAATACTTGCGTAGTACAAAATCTCTCCCTTGCTCTAGATAATGTTGCATGTCTCGTAGATCCAGACTCTCTAGGTGACCCTCAAACAGCTTAGCTGTGAGGGCCTTTATAAATAGATCAATAACGTTTTGCGCCAAAACTATTTGTATGACAACTATGTCTCCTTGAAGCATAATTTCCCCTATCATGTGATACTTGCACTCAATATGATTTCCACACTTGTGGCTTCTAAGCTCCCTGGAATTAGCCACAAAACCACTATTATCACAAAAGGGTGATGGGTTTGACATATCTAGAACTACTTTAAGATCATTCCAGAATTTCCTGAGCCAGACAGTCTTCTTGGCAGCTTCACAAGTTGCTATATATTCTGCCTTCATTGCTTAGTGCTTCTCTAGACTACAGCTCCTCCATTAAGAGTAAACACTGATCATGATGTGGATTTCTTAGAACTTCTATTAGTTTGGAAATCAGAGTCAGTGCATCATATAAGGATCAAATCCTTAGAACGATACATGAGCATGTTGTCCCTCGTTCTTCGAAGATACTTGAGGATGGTTTTAACGATACTCCAGTGATCTAATCTTAGATTAGACTGATATCTACTAAATATCCCCACTGCAGATGTCATGTTTAGTTTATAATATCACATACATTAGGCTACCAACAACTGATGTATAGGGGATCCGTCTCATTTCCCTCAACTTCTTGAAGTGTCTTAGGTGACTGTTTTTTAGACAGAGCAACTCTATGCCTAAAAGATAACAAGCCTTTCTTGGAGTTTTTCATCGAATACTTGACAAGCATCTTGTTATTGTATAATGCTCGAGACAAGGCCAACAATCTGTTCTTTCGATCCCTAAAGACTTGAATGCCAGGAACAAACTATGCTTTTCCCAAATCTTTCATTTAGAATTGAGCCGCCAACCACTGTTTATGTCACCCAATAGACCTACATCATTCCCAATGAGTAGGATATCGTCTACGTATAACACTAAGAAAGCAACTGATATATTGATGATTTTCATGTAAACACAAGGTTCATCAACATTTTTATCAATACCATAAGATTAGGTCGCAGTGTCAAACCTTATATTCCAAGATCGAGAAGCTTGTTTCAGTGCATAAATGGATCGATTAAGCTTGCAAATCTTTTGCTTTTGACCTTGGGTTATGAATCCTTTTAGTTGCTGCATATAGATGGTCTCTTCAAGATTACCATTAAGAAAAGTAGTCTTTACATCCATTTGCTAAATCTCATAGCCATAATAAGTAGGAATGGACAGGAGTATCCAAATAGACTTTAACATGGAAACATATGAGAAATTCTCCTAATAGTCAACTCCCTCGACCTAGGTATAACCCTTTGCCACTAGTCTAGCCTTAAAAGTTTGCACCTTATCACTAGCAAAATCTTTAGGTTAATCTACAAGATTCCAAACCAAATATAAGTACTTGGATTCCATTTCGAGATCCATAACTTTGATCCATTCATCTTCTACATCATATATTGCCTTCTTATAGGACAATGGATCCTTAATGTTGCCATCAGATATGATGGCTAAGGTTTCTGTTAAACCCATATAATGAATAGCCGAGTCTAAAACCCTCCCACTACGTGGAGGCTCCCTCAATGGGTTATGTGGATTTGACTTACTAGATGAACCAACATCAACAACGCTCGTTGATGTACTTGGCTCTTCAACAACTCTTATTGAAGGTTCAATAGTTTTGCTGGAAGGTTCATTCAATACTATCTTACTGTGCGGTTTGTGCTCCCTAATGTGGTCCTCTTCTAAAAATGTAGCATTTGTCAATATAAATACTTTATTATCTTCAGGATCGTAGAAGTAACCACCTCTCGTTCCTTTGGGGTACCCTACAAATAGACACAATTTTGAGCTAGGTTCCCATTTCTTAGGATTGGCCTCAAGTACATGTGCGGGCAGTCCTAGATCCTGAAATAGTGTAAGCAACCTTTATAATCATTCCATAAATCCAAAGGTATTTCAGAAACACTCTTGAATGGAACAAAATTCAAAATATAGGTTGTAGTCTGTACTACATAACCCCAAAATTAGCGTACTTCATCATAGACTAAACCATGTCCAACAAGGTTCGATTTCTCCTTTTTGATACACCATTCTGCTGAGGTGTAACAGACGCTGAGAGTTGGATATAATTCCATGTTCTATCAAGTAGTCTTGGAATTTCAAATCCATATACTCTCCACCTCAATCAAATCAAAGTATTTTAATTGTTTTACCTAATGAATTCTCAAGTTTAGCCTGATACTCCTTGAACTTTTCAAGGGCTTTAGACTTATGTTGCATTAAGTAAATGTACTCATACCTTGAATAATCATTAGCAAAGATGATGAAATATTCAAACCCTCCTCTTACCTTAATATTCATAGGAGCACAAAGGTCCAAATGTACAAGTTCTAAGGATTATTTGGCTCTGTGACCTTTTCCAGTAAAAGGACTTTTAGTCATGTCGCCTTCAAGACATGACTCACATATAGGTAAAGAATCTTCTTCTAACTCACATAGATGGGTTTGAGTTAGAAAACACGCATCAGAAGTAAAACGGATCATTAAGCATTCTAATTCATTAATTTTGGCTTTAAATTAAGCATGCACATAAATTAATAAGAGGGTTTCATGACATACCTTTGAAGAACCACTAGAAACTTGAATTCCAGCTGCAAATCTTCTCCAAATCTGCTTGTGAACCACCTCAAGGCCTACCCTACTATCATGTTGGTGCCTTAGATTGAGTTGTGGGACTCAAAATAAGCTTGAATTAAGGGAAATTAGAGATGAGGTTACTGCATCACCATGTTAGGAGACCTTCAACATCAAGTTTTTTCAGCAAAAAACTATTAAGTGCATGCTCGATTCTCAGCCCAATCTTCAGTATTTATTGCATGACTTTCATGAAAAGAGGATTGCTACATGAATTGCACTTGATACTTAGAAAATTGACTCAATACCATGGTGGAGAGTGTGTGAGCAAATTGGTTTGAAAGTGGAGAAATCCCACTTCTTGAGAATTTTCATTTTTTATTTTTTTAATTTTTGATTTTTCAATTGACTTCCAAAATCAATTTTTTTTTTTCAAAAATGAAATCTTTATTAATTTTACAAAATTAATTCATTAATTAATTTTCTAATAAATTTAGTAATAAATAATTAATTAAACAATTTAATTAATTCTAATTAATTCAATGTCAAATATTAAATTAATTTAACACTAATTCCACCATGATGAATCCCCATTCATGAATTTAATATTTAAATCATATTTAAATAATAATTGATTCTCCAATTTCATTTAATACCAAAATTAAGCGCGTAATTGTATCACATATAATTACTAATTCCCTTAATTCTAATTTGAACGTTTCAAATTAACTTATCACGCTACTCTAAGGATAATCCATTTGTGAGCCAGTAGGGGGACCTCGTGGACCTACAGTTCATGGGCTCCAACGATCTGAGATTAATTGGCTAAACTCTTTACACCGAATTAACCCCCATTTATTAACTACTGGGTCACTCTACTAAAGCCCAGTGTTGCACTCCTCTCACTGTAGATATATTATATCCACTCGATATAACCATGATTAATAAGTTAACCCTTCACAGGTTTTTCATAATAACGGTTGGGTCAAATATTTCTTATTTCTTAAGTCCCACTGATCCTTTAATGAACAATTTGTTTGTAATGCGATCAACAAACCGAGTCCCTCTTGGGCCAATGAGATGGTGAGGCCCTTTGTTCAAGACCTGAAGTCAACACTGAGAACAACATCTCTACTGTCCCTGAAAGCAGGTAGAAGTGAATTCCATCTTGCACCCTATATCCCTAGCTATCTACCCGGTCTTACCTCCGAAATGGAGGTTTATTGAGCCAGCGCTGTTAAGCCAACTCTCACCTATGCAAATATAAGGGGCTCAGGATTAAGGTCAAGTTACCTAGGTCATGGACTTGAAATAGTCAGTCTTAAATAGTAAACAACATTATAAAGTAAGAGTGACTTATTTCGTGGTCTGATCTTGTGCAAACTCTTTACATAAGACGCCCTCACTCCTCATGTCATGACATGTATGAATTAGAATCACTTCGTCTGTAGCACTTTACAACTCCTTGTAACAACTACAGAGTGGGCCGCATCCGATAGTGTTACCAGAATAAGGCACCCAACCTTATTCATATACTATAGACCATTTTGACTATTTACTTGAACCAGATCCACTTTTATATCTCCACATAAAGTTCAAGTAGTCATGTAATAGTCATGAATCTTTTAGTTTATTGGATTTATTTCTAAAACGAAATAAGAAATTCATATATTCAATAATAACTTATTGAATTTTCAGAATAAGTTTTATTGTTTAGAAACGACGAGTTTTAGGACGTAGAACCCAACAAGATGTTCATTCTTAACGAATCTCAACACTATTTAGAGCAGATCATCTTTCAACTTTGTAGAACAGATCTCAACACTATTTTTACAAATAAACGCTTTATTTACATGAAAATCTACAGTGTAGTATTGTTTCAATAATCATTTTACAGAAATCAAGTTCATCTTTAGATCAGGAACAACATATACATTTTCTAACAAAATATAAAATTTATGCAAACAAAGTTGGAGCCCTCCCACTGTCTTAGCTAAGACGACGTGTCCAGTTTCAACACGCATCATTATCTCACCAGTCTCCAACTGCTGCTAAGGACTAATTCCCTAAAATGAAGAACAAACGTGTTTAGTGCCGCATGAATCAATTATCCAAGTCGAATCATCATTCTCAACTAAATAGGTTTCCAATACGAGTAAATTACATTTACGTTGTTTAGCCTTCTTCTTTTTTGCCAAGTATTTAGGATAGTTCATCCTCCAATGTCCCTCTTGATTGCAATGGAAACAAATTCCCTTTATAGCTTTGGCCTTCTTGCCCTTTTGAGCAGCAGCGAGGTTAGCCTTCCCCTGGCCTACCTTCTTCGTCTTCCACTTTTTGGTGCTAGAAGAAGAAGGTGCATACTTAGTTTCAGAGGTCGAACCTCTATAAAACATCTTGGAGGTCGAGGCAACATTTGCCTCACCCTTGTTTTTCTATTCCTTGACTTTCACCAAGGACTAATAAGTCTACAACTCATTGAGAAAAGTGATCAGGTTCTAGTCAATCTTGTTCATAATAACATTGCTACGAAATTGTAGGAATCTTTCAGGTAAAGCTTTCAGGATAAAGCTAACATGACTGGCTTCATCGATGACAGATCAATGATAGGATATACAAGCATCAGAAGCAACATAATCAATAAGCACACTAATTACATTAAATTTGAGTTCTAAAAGCATGCTTTGACAGAAAATCAGAAGAGGGTTTCTTATGAACATACCTTTGATGAATTCTCCCAACTTCAACCTGCTCTTCACGTGATTCCAGCTCCAATTCAGTAGTGAACCACCAAGAGATCTTCTCTACTATTCTCAGTCTTGAATTTGAGTGGTGGAACTCAAATTAGAGTGAATTTGTGAAGGGTGTTTGTATGAGTTTTTGGTCAAGACGAATTTCTGCAATAGTCTTCCAAAGAACTCAAAAATCCCCTTTTTCAATCTCCAATATCAGAGCTTTTATACACAAAGTTCATGCAAGCATTCAAACTCAGCTCAATGCCAGCAGCAACTTCATGAAGAAGTGGGATTTATGTGTAAATTTGGGAGGAACACCTCCTGCTTGGTGTAAATGTGGGAAAAAACCCACTCAAAATAAGATTTCAATTTCAAATTTTTATCAATTCCAAAATTAACTAAAATATGATTTAATCAATTCATAACTAATTAAATCTAAAATACCAAAATTCAATTTCTTAAATTGAAATGAAATTGAAAATTAATTTTGTTTTTAATTAATTAAACATATTTAATTAATTAAATAATTTAATATCAAATATTAAATTAATCACACACCCAATTTAAAACATGAATCCTATTCATGTAATTAATATTTAAATCAATATTTAACTATTATAAACTCTCCAATTTCGTTTAAATTCAATAAAATAAACATTTAATTATATCAAATATAATTATAGAAAACCTAATTTGAATTTGAATTTATTCAAAATCAAACCCTAATTTCAATTTGAACATTTCAAATTGAAATTCAATTTCAACAATTCAAATTGATATCATTCAAAATTCACTCAATTTATTAATTCAAGGTGTTCATGTTTTACGAGCTAATGGAGGGACCTTATGGACCTACAGATCATGAGCTCCAACGATTTAAGATTAAATAGCTAGAACTCTTTAGACCAAATTAATAAGTATTCGTTAACTATCAGGTCATACCACTATAGCTTGATAGTTGCACTCTCCTTACTGTAGATATATTTATTTCCACTGAATTTAACCATAATCAATAAGTCGACTCTTCACAAGTTGTTGATAATAACGGATGGGTCAATATATTATTTTACCCCCGATATTATGTCTTCTTTCTTAAGTTCCACTAATCCTCTAATGAACAATTGGTTTGTGATCCAATCACTAAATTAGATCCCTCTCAGGCCAATGCGATGGTGGGGTCCCTTGTTCAAGACCTGGATTCAGTACTTAAGAGAACAACATTTCTTCTATCACTAAACTGGGTAGTCATGAATTCCTTATTGCATCCTATGTCCACAGCTATTTACCCGGTCTTACCCCTGAATGGGAGACTTATTGAGCCGGCGCTATTGAACCAACCCTCACCTACGCAAATCTAAGAATAAACTCGAATAAACAGAAGTTTATAGTTAGCTCAGAATTAAGATCGAGTTACCTAGGTCATCTATAAGAAAATAGTCAGTCTTAAATAGTAAACAACGTTTAGAAAGTAAGAGTCACTTATTTCTTGGTCCGACCTTATGCAAACCCATTGCATAGGATGCCTACACTCCTCATGTCAATACATGAACGAATTAGGATCACTTCGTTTATAGCACCTTTACAACAACTCTGTCTCTTATACACATCTTTTATAGCACCTTTACAACAACTTGTAACAACTACAAAGTAGGTCGCATCCAATAGTGTTACCAGAATAAGGCACCCAATCTTATTCGTATACTATAGATCATTTTGACTATTTACTACAAGCTTGATCCACTTTTATGTCTCCACGTAAAGTTCAAGTATTCATATAATAGCCATGAATCTTAGTTTATTAGATTTAGACTGTATAAGTGCAACTTATAGATTCAATAACAACTTTATAAAAGAAATGTTGAATAACATCTTTATTGATAATAGAATATGTTTAACTTTACAAACTGTGAGTTTTAGGAAACACAACCCAATCATACCCCTACTTGGACTAAAACTCTAGTGGATAAATATATACACTGTTGAGTGAACATATCTTTGATGAATTCTTCTAACTTAAAGTTGCTCTTCACGTGATTCCAACTCCAATTTAGTAATGAACCACCAAGAGATCTTCTCTCCTATTCTCAGCCTTGAATTTGAGTGGTGGAACTCCAATTAGCTCTAATTAGAATGCATCTTTGCAGTCTAAAGAACTCAAAAATCCCCCTCTTCAATCTCCAATATCATAGCTTTTATACATAAAGTGCATACATGCATTCAAACTCAGCTCAATGCTAGCAACAACTTCATGAAAAAGTGGGATTTGTGTATAAATTTGGGAGGAACACCTCCTACTTGGTGTAAATGTGGGGGAAAACCCACTCAAACAAGATTTCAATTTCAAATTTTAATCAATTCCAAAATTAACTAAAATGTGATTTAATTAATTCATTATTAATTAAATCTAAAATACCAAAAATTAATTTCTTAAATTGAATTGAAATTGAAAATTAATTTGATTTTTAATTAATTAAATATATTTAATTAAATAAATAATTAAATATCAAATGTTAAATTAATCACACACCCAATTTAAAACATGAGTCCTATTCATGTAATTGATATTTAAATATTATAAACTCTCCAATTTCGTTTAATTTCAATAAATTAAACATTTAATTATGCCAAACACTTTAGCCGAAAGGGCCTTTGTAAATGGATCAGTTAAGTTGTCTTATGAGGTTATCTACGTGACGATCACGTCTCCTTTGTGTACAATCTCCCTGATGAGATGGTACTTTAGCTCGATGTGCTTTCCACGTTTATGGCTTCGAGGTTCCTTTGAGTTTGTAACTGCTCCATTGCTATCACAATAGAGGGTGACTGGCAGGTGCATATATAGAACCACTTTCAAATCAGTAAGGAACTTTCTGAGCCATACTGCTTCTTTTGCTGCTTCGCTTGCAGCTACATACTCAGCTTCCATTGTGGAGTCAACAATACAACTTTGCTTGATACTTCTCCATACTACTACTCTTCTATTCAAAGTGAATATTGACCCCAAAGTTGATTTCATTGAATCTATATTGGTATGGAAGTCAGAATCAGTGTATCCAGTAAGGATCAGATCCAATGATCATTTCCAGTACCATACACGAGCATATAATTTCTCGTTCTCCGAAGATACTTAAGAATGCTTTTAATGGCAGTCCAATGATCATATCCAGGATTGGACTGAAATCTGCTGACTATTCCAACTGCATAGCATATATCGGGATGAATACACAACATGACATACATTAAACTCCCTACTACTAATGTATATGGAATTCATTTCATAACCTCAACATCTTGAGGTGTCTTAGGATTTTGTTCCTTAGACAAATGAATTCCATGTTTGAAAGGAAACATTCCTTTCTTGGAATTTTGCATTTGATATCTAGACAACATCTTGTCTATATAAGATGCTTGAGATAATGCTAAAGTTATGTTCTTTCGGTTCCAAATTATTTGGATCCCAAGAACATACTGCACTTCTTTTAAATCTTTCATTTGGAGTCGCATAGCAAGCTATCTCTTAATGTCAACCAGAAATTCTACTTCATTTTCTATGAGCAAAATATCATCAACATATAACACTAGAAAAGTGACAATTTTGCTAATGATTTTCTTGTAAACACAAGGTTCGTCAACATTTTGTTCAAAGCCATAAGATTTGATCGCAGTGTCAAATCTCATATTCCAGGATCAAGATGCTTGTTTCAACCCATAAATGGATCGATTAAGCTTATAAACTTTTTATTCTTGATCTTGCTTTATGAACCCTTCTAGTTGAGACATGTAGATACTCTTTTCAAGATAGCCATTTAGAAAGGCTGTCTTGACATTCGCCAGATTTCATAATCATAAAATGCAGCTATGGACAAGAGTATTCTAATAGACTTTATCATGGCAACTAGACAGAAGGTTTCTTCATAGTTTACCCCCTCTCTTTAGGTAAACCATTTCGCCACAAGCCTTGCTTTGTAGGTTTGTTCCTTACCAGCTTGGTCTCATTTTCTCTTGTAGATCCATGTGCAACCGATGGATTTTACCCCCTCAGGTTGATCTACAAGATCCCAAATAGAATTGAAGTATATAAACTTCATTTCAAGGTCCATGGCTTTAATCCATTGGTCTTTATCCACATCATCCGTTACTTGTTTAAAAGTCAATGGATCCTCTAAGCCATCATCTGGTATGATGACTTGAGTTTCAGTTAAACCCACATACCAGTCAGGCTATTGCACAACCCTCCCACTACATCGAGGCACTCTCAACTCTTGAGAAGGATGTGAAAAATCAATCTCATCAATAACTCTTGGTTATGGACCTGTTCTATCAACAACCCTTGTTGATGCATTTGTCGTTTCTCTAGACATTTCTTCTATTACTATCCTACTACGAAGTTGATGTTTCTTCATGTGGTCCTCTTCCAGGAAAGTTGTATCTATTGATATAAATATTTTATCTTCCTAAGGATCATAAGAGTAACCACCTTTCATTTCTTTAGGGTAGCGTACAAATATGCATACTTTTGAACAATGTTTCAATTTTTTAGGACATTACACCAACACGTGTGTTGGGCAACCCCAGATTCTGAAGTAATGTAAACTTCCTTTACGTCCTCTCCATAGCTTGTAAAGCGTTTCAAAAACACTTTTTGAGGGAACCATGTTCAAAATATATACTGCAGTTTTAACTGCCCCATAAAAAGAATTTGGTAACTGGGCATAACTTATCATGGAGAGAACCATGTCCAACAAGGTTCTGTTTCTCCTTTTTGTCACAACATTTTGTTAAGTTGGGCTAAGGGTTATGAGTTGAGACTAGATTCCATGTTCTATCAAATAGTTATGGAATTCTAGGTCCATATACTCACCACTTCAATCTGATCAATAAGCTTTTTACCTAATTGGTTCTCAACTGCTGCCTTATATTATTGAACTTTTCAAATGTTTCGGACTTTTGATGCATTAGGTAAATATGCCTATACCTTGAATAGTCATCAACAAAGCTGATGAAATTTTCATACCCTCATCTAGCTCTCACATTTATAGGATCGCAAAGGTCTGAATGTACCAGTTGTAAGGGTTCTTTGGCTCTAAGACCTTTTCTAGAAAAAGATATTTTAGTCATTTTACCCTCAAGATAAGATTCGCATGGCGATAATGAATTGTCTTCTAACTGATTTAGATCACCGTTCTTAACCAATATCTCACTTCTGTTGAGATTTATGTGACCAAGTCTCAAGTGCCAAAGATAGGCATTTGGAGAATCTTTCCTTTTCTTATTTTACGTCTCAGTTGTTTTAAACATCTCTATGTTCAAAACGGCCGTTACCTCAGTCGATTTTAACAAGTACAAGTTATTTTCCAATTTTACGAAACAAATTTGACATTCTTCGAAGTAATGAACACTTCATCATTTTCGAAAGATACTTTATAATTTTGTTCTAGCAAACAAGAGATAGATATTAGATTCTTTTTCATAGAAGGAATGTAATAAACATTTTAAAGTAAAATGTATTTATCTCCTATAAATAACTTCATATCTCCCACTACTTTAGCTAAAACAACCTCCCCGGTCCCTACCTTAAAGATTTCTTCGTCTTCTGTAAACTGTCTCCAGGAACTTGTTTCCAGAGAGAAAGCATAGATATGATAAGCGGCACCTGGATCAACTATCCAGGTTTTATCGTTTTCCACTAAGCATGTTTCGATGACAAGTAAGTCATTTATTTTGTCGTTCAATTTTTTCATTTTCATCTATATAGTTCAAAACTTTAGATGAGTTAGGAGAAAGAGGACATTCCTTTGTTAAAACTCTTTTCGAACCATCAATTGCTAGTAATTTGTATGTTGAATTGATTTTACCGTTAACTAATTTTAGAAGTGAGTATTTTAAAAGAATTCGACATGCTGAAAATTTTAAACAAATTCTAATTAGTTATTTTAAAGGAAATTCTAGTATATAGGAGTTGAACGGAGTATACTTGAGAAATCTAGGAAAGAACTTTGCGGTTTACTTGCTAAAGAAGTCTTTAGCTTATGCTTGAGGACAAGTATTGTTTAAATTTGGGGGTGTAATAACAGGCAGAAATGCACGTTATCATAGTACTAAGTTCTTAAAAAATGTTAGATTGTGTTGATGAAATATGTTACATTGCGTCCATTAAGCATAAATTCTATAATATTGTGGTCGCATGCATCCAACGTATTAGAACAGTTGATCTTTGTATTTTTGTGCAGAATATGCGTTAACGCAAAGCAAAGATTGCAATCATAAAAATCCATTGATCGAGCGCAACTTCACCGAAAGGCTTTACGTTGATCGTGCTCACAAACATTCGCCCAAGAAGGATCGCCGCAACTTGGTCAGCGCAACATGTGGGCGCATCTGGATGAAAGGATAATTAAGAGCGATGGGACAAAAAGCTGATGACAGTCGAATCCAAATTAAGTTGACAGCCGATAACGGTCACAAAGTACATTTAGCTTTATCGGTGACAATTATCCGGCGCATCAGTCAGGAATTAAAGCTGTCCCATCTGAACAATCAGGAGAAAGAAGCTGCCTTTCACCATGGATGTTCTATAAATAACAAGTGCATTCTTCAGAAAAGGGGTTCACGACTTTTACAATCTTTTGTTCCACAAGCTCATGCCTCTATTCTTATTTCTCTTTCATTTTAAGGCGGACGTGAGAAAGAAAGTGTGTCGGTAGATCGTTCTGGTAAGCTTGGGAAAGCACCGAAAGCTCGAAAGACAGAGAGAGCCGACGTCTGCGGAAGCGGGAACATCTTTAAATCAGAATAGAGATTCAGTGTAAAAAGCCTCAGTCAGCAAGGAATTGCTACTAGGCTCTCTACCTTTACTTTCCATTGTCATTTCGTACTCAACTTATTTATAAGAATGGAATTTCTTTCTCTATATCTGTTCACTCTCTGTTATTCACGTATGAGTAGCTAAATTAGTTGAATGGGTTGAGAAGCATTAACTGGCATAACGAAGGAATCTTCATTCTTTGCGATCATCTTGTTTATGTATGCTTCATTCATGCATTAGAGATACTCGGGAGGTTAGTCTAAAGACAAGATTTAGACTTGGGAAGGTTAAGTAGTCTAAAGACAGGATCTAGACTTGGGAAGGTTAAGTTAGAATCTAGGTATGGGAGAACTAGATTAGAATGCATAAATGAGAGATAGACACTTAAGAATGAGCACTATTTGTTATTAACACATCACATGCATCTTAGTGATAAGATATGATTGTATGCGCTGACCTTGCTTTCATGCATTTTGCATCAATGCATAGGAAAAGAGTAGAGACTTAGGGATAAACTCTATGGATATTTTGCATTCAACACATACGTCCTAGACTTAGGAGCATCACATTTACATTGGAAAATGACTTGCTGTGTATGGTTGTAACATGATCGCTTAGTCTGATGCATTCCCGAGTAACGCTAGCTAAAGATCTTCTTAGCCCGTTCATCGCATACTCATTGCATCTATCAACGCAACTGTCTTTCTCAAATTCGCCGCTTTTATTATTTCTTTTTCATCAATGCAAACAACAAACCCAACATTTATTTATTTACTTGGTTATCGCAAGTTTTCATAAAAATTACCAACGCAATCTATTTTCACAAGTCCCTATGTTTGACCCTAGACTTACCAGGAAACTCAAAGGAATTTACACTTGAATTCCACTGGGGAAACTTGAGTGCACAACGCAAATCCATCAATGCATATCATCCATATTTCCATCACATAAAATAACGCATCAAGTTTTTTATGCCATTGCCGGGGACTTTGGCAAAATAGTTTGTTAATGGTTATTTTTGTGATTTCTTTGCAGAAATCTCAATCTCTAGCGAACTACGACCCAGAGATTGAGAGAACGTTTCGAAGGAGACTAAGAGAAAGCAACCACAATCCGATAAAAAAGAGATGGCGGAGCAGCCTGAAAATGGGGCACCAAACAACAACAATGTCATGGCGAATCTGATTATGTTGGCAAACGATCGCAATAGGCCTGTGAGGGACTACGCATCGCCAAACCTCTATGATTTCTCTCTGGGAATCATGAGGCCTGTCCTCGACAGATGTAGATTTGAAATGAAACCGGTGATGCTGCAGATGATCCAGGCTGTAGGTCAATTTGGAGGAAGGCGTGGCGAGGATCCGCACGCTTACCTTCGAAGTTTTATTGAAATCTGCAATACTTTTGTGTTCCTGAACATCTATGCTGAAGAAGTTCGACTAACGTTGTTCCCATTTTCTCTCTGTGATCAGGCTAGAAAATGGGCCTATTCGCTCGAGCCAGGAGAGATAATTTCTTGGGAGCAGGTGGTAGAGAAATTTATGAAGAAGTATTTTCCACCTATCGAGAAGCAAGACGAAAGAAGCTTATTACAAATTTTGAACAAGATATGGACGAATCGCTCAGCGATGCTTGGGCGAGGTTTAAAAGGTTAGTCCGGGATTGTCCACATAATGGGTTACCTAACTGCCTTCAAATGGAAATTTTCTATCATGGTTTGAATCCCGTTTCGCAGACCGCTGCCAATGCGGCAGCCGCTGGTGGTCTGCTTAACAAAACTTATGAGGAGGCNCTGGTGGTCTGCTTAACAAAACTTATGAGAAGGTGAAGAACATACTGGATCGCATCTCCAAGAACCAAGAATACTGGAGGGAGAGTGACCAGAGATTGCGATTAAAATATTCTGATGCAAACAACAGTGCTATTGTTTCATTACAAAACCAAATGACCGCAATGATGAATTTGATCCAAGGAATGACGATTAGCAGCCCAACACCGCAAGGTGGGCAGATCAACGCAATAAGTCAAAACACCGCAAGGTGTACGACTTGCAGTGATGGGCATGCGATGGAAGCAAAATCCACAATCTGTATATTTTGTAAAGAATAATCCCTTTTCAAACACTTACAGCCCCGGGTGGAGAAACCAACCCAATTTTGCCTGGAAGAATCAACAACCAAATTTTCAATCTGTGGTGCAAAAAGAAGGGCCACCAGGATTCTTCCAACGCAACAATAGTCAATAGAGCAACAAAGTAAGTAGCTCACAACAACCAACGCAATCTTCTTCTCTAGAGAGCCTGTTGAAGCAATATATAGAGAAAAAGAGACAGTGTTTCAAAGTCAGGCTACTTCCATCCGCAATCTTGAATTGCAAATGGGCCGGATTGCAAATGAGTTAAAGAGTCGACCGCAAGGGATGTTGCCAAGTTCAACCGAGCTTCCACACAACCTAGGGGGATCGGGTAAGAAGCAATTTCAGGTTGTGATATTGTGCAGTGGAAAGATTGTGGAGGGAGAAAAGAAGGATCAGAGTAGAACAACTTCCATCACAACCGAGCCTGAGATTGTGTTAACGCAACAAGAAGAAAGAGAAAATGAAGCAGTAGAACCTGAGGTTGCACCAACCTCGAAGTCAAATGAAATGGGAACCGTGGAAGTTCAGTTACCACCTTTCCCTCAGAGGCTAAGGAAGAAGAAAAATGAAGAGGTACAGTACCAACGCTTCTTATCTATGTTAAAACAATTACATGTTAACATTCCTTCCAGTGAAGCGATTGAAGAAATGCCTGCCTATGCCAAGTTTCTGAAGGACATGGTAACTAAAAAGAGAGGCGCTGGAAAATTTGTCACGGTGGCACTAACGCAAAGTTCCAAATCCATAATCCCACCAAAGATGAGCGATCCTGGGAGCTTCGCTATTCCTTGCTCCATAGGAGGACTTTATATTGGGCAAGCCCTGTGTGACTTGGGAGCCAGCATAAATTTGACACTGCTGTCAATTTTTAGACAACTAAATGTGGGGCAACTTATGCCCACATCAGTGACTCTCTAATTGGCTGGCAGATCTCTAGTTCATCCAGAAGGTAAGGTGAAAGATGTGTTGATCACGATTGTTAAATTTATTTTGCTAGTTGACTTCATCATTTTAGACTATGAGACCGACAAAGATATGCCCATCATTTTGGGGCGACCCTTTCTATCTACGGGTCGTGCTCAAATTGATGTGCACAACGAGGAAATCACTTTGAGCATAAACGAACAAAAGCTCAAATTTAATATAATTCGTGCCATGAAATTCCCGGATGAAGAAGACCTGCAAGATTCTGATGATAACCTGAATTTGATTGAAGAAGAAAAGTCTGATGAAGAGTGTGAAGAAGAGGATGCCAACGCATCCATAGTTGCCTGCAATGCGATTGTAGCAAAAACAAACAAAGAAGAAGAAATTATCGCAAAGCAAGAAGTAGAGCCAAAAGAAGAACGAAAAACAACGCAACCTTCCCTCGTGGAACCACCAACACTTGAACTGAAGACCCTACCAACACATTTGAAGTATGCATTTCTGGGGCAGAATGAGGAGCTACCAGTGATAATTTCCTCTGCACCCAACGAAGATCAAGAGAATGCATTGATGGGTATTCTCAAGAAACATGTGCGAGCAATTGGCTAGACGCTTGCTTACATCAGAGGAATTAGCCCCGTGTACTGCATGCACCACATTCGTCTTGAGGACGACCACAAAGCAACTATTGAAAATCAACATAGAATTAACCCTGCGATGAAGAAGGTCGTCAAAAAGGAGATTATCAAATGGCTGGATGCGGGCATTTTCTACCCCATAGCAGATAGCACGTGGGTCAACCCCGTGCAATGGGTGCCGAAGAAGGGAGGAATGATGTAGTCCCAAATGAGCACAATGAATTAATGCCGCAAAAAACCATTACTGGATGGTGCATATGCATAGACTACCGCAAGTTTAATGTGGCCATAAAGAAAGATCACTTCCCTCTGCCATTCATCGATCAAATGCTAGATAAATTAGCAGGGAAAGATTTTTATTGCTTCTTGGATGGATATGCCAGGTATAATCAAATCATGATAGTTCCTGAAGAGCAAGACAATACAACATTCACCTGCTCATATGGGACATTTGCTTTTCGCCGTATGCCGTTTGGCCTCCGCAATGCGCCGAGCACATTTCAAAGGTGCATGATGGCGATCTTTTCAGGTTATCGCGAGGACTCAGTAGAAATATTTATGGATGACTTCTCCGTTTATGGGAACACGTATGAAGTCTACCTAGCTAATTTGGAGAAAATTTTGAAGATATGTGAAGAGACGAACTTGGTGCTCAACTGGGAAAAATGTCACTTCATGGTGAAAGAGGGTGTAGTGTTGGGACACAGATCAGGAAGGGTTGGAGGTGGACAAAACAAAGATTGAAGCAATTGAAAAACTCCCACCACCAATCAGCGTAAAGGCTGTGCCAAGGTTCTTGGGCATGCCAGATTCTATAGACGATTCGTTAAAGATTTTTCTAAGAGAGTACAGCCACTGAGTATGTTGCTAAAGGCGGATAGAAAATTTGAGTTTGACAAAAATTTCCTCAACGCATTCAGAATTTTAAAAGATGTGCTGATTACCGCACCCGTCTTAATTGTGTCGGATTGGACAATGCCGTTTGAAATCATGTGCAACACAAGTGGGTATGCGATGGGGGCCACATTAGCGCAAAAGAAGAAAACTATTTTGCACCCCATCGCATATGCGAGTAAAACTCTAAACCCTGCTCAAATAAATTATACCACCACTGAGAAAGAACTCTTGGCTGTGATTTTTGCGTTGGAGAAATTTAGGGCATATCTGTTAGGAACCAAGGTACTCATTCACACTGATCACTCAGCAATCAAATACTTAATGACAAAGAAGGATGCAAAGTCAAGGTTGATCAGATGGGTTCTTCTCCTTCAAGAATTTGATATTGAGATAATTGATCAGAAGGGGACAGAGAATCATGTTGCGAATCACTTGTCCAGATTGGAAAATCCCGAGGTTAACTACAATGAATCTAAGGTGAGTGCCATATTCCCAGATGAGCAGCTGTTCCACATAGAAGAATTGCCCTGGTTTGCAGACATTGTTAATTATTTGGTTTGTGAGTGAATTCCTGAAGACTACACCTATCATCAATAGAAGAAGCTCAAGAGTGATTGCAGACATTATTATTGGGATGAGCCAAATTTGTATAAAAGAGGTACAGACCAGATCTTCCGATTATGTGTACCAAATGCCGCTCAACAACGCATATTGTCACAGTGCCACGATTCGGCATATGGAGGGCACTTTGGAGGGCAACGCACTGCAGCAAAGGTTTTGCAAAGTGGATTCTTCTGACCTTCATTATTTAAGGATGCTGCTACCTACGCAATGAAATGTGATCGGTGTCAATGCACCGACAACATTTCATGGAAGAACGCAATGCCAATGAACACCATCTTGGAGTTGAAATTATTCGATGTATGGGGGGTTGATTTCATGGGGCCATTCCCTCCTTCGCATGGCAAGCACTATATCTTATTGGTCATCGATTATGTCTCCAAGTGGGTAGAGGCAATAACATGCGCCACAAGTGATTTCATGGGGCCATTCACTCGTTTTGGCACTCCGCGTGCCATCATAAGTGATGAAGGATCACACTTTGTCAATCACAATATCAAGGAGCTACTGCGCAAGTATAATATACTCCACAAGGTGGCCACCGCTTACCATCCGCAAATGAATGGTCAGGCTGAAGTGTCCAATAGAGAAATTAAGTTGATACTTGAGAAGGTAGTAAAGCCTTTATGGAAAGATTAGGCAATGAAGCTTGATGATGCATTGTGGGCATACCGAACTGCATTTAAAACACCAATAGGTATGTCCCCCTATGCGTTGGTGTTTGGCAAGGCATGTCATTTGCCTGTGGAGTTGGAACATAAAACATTGTGGGCGGTCAAGAAGTTGAATTTTGATTTAAAGAAGGCAGGGAATGCACGGAAAATGCAGCTGGTAGAACTAGAAGAATGGAGGAACAACGCATATGAAAATGCGAAGATTTATAAAGAGCACACCAAGTGCTGGCATGATCGACGCATATGCGGTAAAAACCTCCAAGTCAAGCAAAAGGTCTTGCTCTTCAACTCACGTCTGAGACTCTTCCCTGGAAAGTTAAAATCACGCTGGTCCAGGCCCTTCACCATTAAAGAAATATTGCCATATGGTGTGGCGGAATTGATTACTGAGGATGGCAGTCGGACATTCAAGGTTAATGGATAGTGGGTCAAGGCATATTGCGGAGGTGATTTCCAACCAGAAAAAGTCTCCGCAAAGTTGAAAAACCTGGACTACTCCTTACTCGACTCTTGAACACTTATCTCTTCGTCACTTTACTATTATTTGCATCTTACTTATTTTTCTTTCTATCTCTTGTTGATTTGTTTTAAAAATATATATATTTGACCCTCTCTTTGTCCGTTTACAACGATTAAGGCACAAGATTACGGAGATACTACAAGAAGAAGCAAATGATCTCATTCCATCACCACAATCCACAGAAGCAAAAATCACCGCAAGGATGGATGCAGCAATACACAATGCGGGCAACAGTGCAAAATTTGGGGGTGTACTCCTCCTTATCTTTATTTCAAATTTTGCGCTATCACATTTCATTTTACTTTTCAAAGTTTTATCACTGCATCCTCCTTGATTGTCGCAATCATTTAACAAGGAGATAACTTTAGTAGTTTACCGCATTATGTTTCTTTGCCAAGTATGATTTCAATGATGAAAAATATACTTCTATATCTTTCGTATATATTGGAGTCAACTTAATCTTAGGATAGTCACCTCATGAAATATTTCTAGAAGTTAGAGGTTTGCTAGCTTTCTTTCAAAACTCTCTTTACAACGCATTCCATGACCATCGCATGACTTATTTTAATTTCTTTTGGCAATGAGGACATTGCCACATTTTAAATTTGGGGGTGGGGTATTTGTTTCCAACCTTGCTTCTTTCTCTAAAAAAAAAAAATTTGAGAATAACAACTCCATTATCAACACAATGGGAAACCCATGTTGATAAGAGTTAAGTTGTGAAAGGCACTTACCCATAGTTGGATGTCCGCATGACATACGTGGGGGCAAGCCAAAATGAAAGTAAGTCACCAGGATCAACGCATAAATCATTGATCACAACTCCACTACCAAATCTGTATGTGTTTAGCGTGAGAAAGAGTGCATTGCTCGTAGTTGGATGTCCGCATGACACACGTGGGGGCAAACCAAAACAAAGGCAAGGCACTCGGATCAGTGCAAGGTCAGAAAAAAATAGCAATGAAGAAAATTTTTGTGCAAGGCTAAAATCATTTGACACCCCAAAAGAAAATTTTCTTTTTGAAATAAATCATGCGATGTTTCTGAATTTAGTAAAGTCCTTGTGAAAGTTAAGCTTGCAGTCCCTAAGTCTTAGAAATATTTTAGGAAGAGACTTGAATAAGACTTAAGGAAATTATGGTATATAGGAGTTGAACGGAGTATACTTGAGAAATCTAGGAAAGAACTTTGCGGTTGACTTGCTAAAGGAGTCTTTAGCTTATGCTTGAGGACAAGTATTGTTTAAATTTGGGGGTGTAATAACAGGCAGAAATGCACGTTATCATAGTACTAAGTTCTTAAAAAATGTTGGATTGTGTTGATGAAATATGTTACATTGCGTCCATTAAGCATAAATTCTATAATATTGTGGTCGCATGCATCCAACGTATTAGAATAGTTGATCTTTGTATTTTTGTGCAGAATATGCGTTAACGCAAAGCAAAGATTGCGATCATAAAAATCCATTGATCGAGCGCAACTTCACCGAAAGGCTTTACGTTGATCGTGCTCACAAACATTCGCCCAAGAAGGATCGCCGCAACTTGGTCAGCGCAACATGTGGGCGCATCTGGATGAAAGGATAATTAAGAGCGATGGGACAAAAAGCTGATGACAGTCGAATCCAAATTAAGTTGACAGCCGATAACGGTCACAAAGTACATTTAGCTTTATCGGTGACAATTATCCGGCGCATCAGTCAGGAATTAAAGCTGTCCCATCTGAACAATCAGGAGAAAGAAGCTGCCTTTCACCATGGATGTTCTATAAATAACAAGTGCATTCTTCAGAAAAGGGGTTCACGACTTTTACAATCTTTTGTTCCACAAGCTCATGCCTCTGTTCTTATTTCTCTTTCATTTTAAGGCGGATGTGAGAAAGAAAGTGTGTCGGTAGATCGTTCCGGTAAGCTTGGGAAAGCACCGGAAGCTCGAAAGACAGAGAGAGCCGACGTCTGCGGAAGCGGGAACATCTTTAAATCAGAATAGCGATTCAGTGTAAAAAGCCTCAGTCAGCAAGGAATTGCTACTAGGCTCTCTACCTTTACTTTCCATTATCATTTCGTACTCAACTTATTTATAAGAATGGAATTTCTTTCTCTATATCTGTTCACTCTTTGTTATTCACGTATGAGTAGCTAAATTAGTTGAATGGGTTGAGAAGCATTAGCTGGCATAACAAAGGAATCTTCATTCTTTGCGATTATCTTGTTTATGTATGCTTCATTCGTCCATTAGAGATACTCGGGAGGGTAGTCTAAGGACAGGATCTAGACTTGGGAAGGTCAAGTTAGAATCTAGGTTTGGGAGAACCAGATTAAAATGCATAAACGAGAGATAGACGCTTAGGAATGAGCACTATTTGTTATTAACGCATCACATGCATCTTAGCGATAAGATATGATTGTATGCGGTCACCTTGCTTTCATGCATTTTGCATCAACGCATAGGACAAGAGTAGAGACTTAAGGATAAGCTCTATAGACATTTTGTATTCAACACATGCGTCTTAGACTTAGAAGCATCGCATTTACATTAGAAAATGACTTGTTGTGTATGGTTGTAACATGATCGCATAATCTGACGTATTCCCAAGTAACGCTAGCTAAAAATCTTCTCAGCCCGTTCATCGCATACTCATTGCATCTATCAACGCAATTGTCTTTCTCAAATCCACCGCTTTATTATTTCTTTTTCATCAATGCAAACAATAAATCCAACACTTATTTATTTACTTGGTTACCGCAAGTTTTCATAAAAATTACCAACGCAATCTATTTTCACAAGTCCCTATGTTTGACCCTGGACTTACTAGGAAACTCAGAGGAATTTACACTTGAATTCCGTTAGGGAAACTTGAGTGTACAACACAAATCCATCAATGCATATCATCCATATTTCCATCACATAAAATAATGCATCAATATCCTTCACCCATTTACTATGAACTACTTCCCCATTCACCTTGCTCTAGACTCATACAAACACTTTCCGAATGGAGGTTACTCCCAAGGTGACACAAAACATCATATGATTCTCACTGTGTGAACTTTTTAGGGACGTGAAAGTAGAAACCAATATATAGTATATTTGATTTTTATTTGAACAACCTCTCCCTATTTACCTTAATCTTGATTTATGCAAATACTTTCCGAATGGAGGTCACTCCCAATGTGACACGAAGTACCGCATAAATCTCGACTATGAACTCTTAGAGACGTGAGGGCTTAAATAACGTATCATATATGTTATTAATCTCCCATTGAAGTGCTTGAATAACCTTATCATATAATTTATTAAACTTCCATTGAAGTGTTCTACTATTTGTTTGGATATATATACTCAGGTTTATTTCGGCTAATTAAATAACCTTAATTCTATGTGGTTTATCCAAGTATAATATTGATAAAAGAAGTTTAACCTACGATGTCTTAGGTGATAAACCATTTTATTACCTCACACTGGTCACGTATTGCTCGTACTATTGGTTAACAATGCTCAATTATTCGGCCATAATCTCTATGTAGGAGGCGTTCCGTAGACCATTAACTTAATTGTAGGAGTATATCAGCATGCAATGGAAACAAAAAGAATTAATAAGCATTCTAATTCCTTAATTTTGGCTATAAATAAAGCATGCTCATACAATAATAAGAGGGTTTTAAGTAATACCTTTGTAGAACCTCCTTGAATCATGAATTCTGCTGCAAATCTTCTCCAAAACTTGTTGTGAACCACCCCAAGATATTCCTACTATTCTCTTGGAGCTTTAGATTGAGTTGTAGGACTCAAAATAAGCTTGAATGAAGGGAATTTGGAGAATAACTCAGTGTTGCACCCACTTGAAGAACACCTTCTTCAACTCGATTTTTTCGGCAAAAACTCTATTGGTGCATGTCTCAATTTCACTTCCATCTTCTCCATTTATTACAGGACATGCATGAAAAGAAGAAGCCTATATGAGATGCAGCTCATGCTTGGAGTATTGAAGCTAGAGTCAAGGGGATGTTAAGTGAGCTACTTGGTTGTGAGTGGAGAAATCCAACATTTCTAAAGTTTGTGTTTTCCAATTTTGTTTCAATACCAATTTGATTTTCCCAAATCAATTTGATTTCAAAATTGAAAAAAAACTTTATTAATTTTACAAAATTAATTTTTCTAATAAAATTAATAATAAATAAATAATTTAATTAATTCTAATTAATTTAATATCAAATATTAAATTAATTTTACACAAATTCTACTTTCATGAATTTAATATTTAAATCATATTTAAATATTAATTAATTCTCTAATTTCATTTAATTCCAAAATTAAATACGTAATTATATCTCATATAATTACTAATTCCCTTAATTCTATTTTCAACGTTTCAAATTAACTTATGACACTACTCTGAAGCTAATTCATTTATAAGCTAGTAGGAGGACCTCACGGACCTACAGATTATAGGCTCTACCCATCCGAGATGAATTGGCTAAACTCGTTACACCAAATTAACCCCCATTCGTCAACTAATGAGTCACTCCACTAAAGCTCATAGTTGCACTCCCCTCACTGTAAATATATTATGTCCACTTGATATAACCATGATTAGTAAGTTAACCCTTCATAGATTGTTCGTAATAATAGTTGGGTCAAATGTCTATTTTACCCTCGAGATCACCTTTTGTTCCTGAAGTCCCATTATTCATCTAATGAATAATTGATTTGTGATTCGATCAACAAACTGAGTTCCTCTCGGGCCAATGAGAGGGTGGGGCTCATTGTTCAAGACCCAGAGTCAGACCTTAAGAGAACAACCTCTCTACTATCCCTAAAAGTTGGTAGGATTCCATCTTAGACCCTATATCCCCAACTATCTACCCGGTGTTACCCCTAAAATGGAAGTTTACTAAGCCGAAGTTGTTTAGCCAATCCTTACCTATGAAAATCTAAGGATAATCCTGTATAAACAGAAGTTTATAGTTAACATAGTATTAAAGTCAAGTTACCTAAGTTATCGCTTTGAAATAGTCAGTCTTAAACAGTAAAGAACGTTATAAAATAAGAGTAACTAATTTCGTGGTCCGATCTTGTACAATCTCATTACACAGAACGCACCCATTCCTCATGTCATAACATGTACGAATTAGGATCACATCGTCTGTAGTACTTTACAACTTCTTGTAATAACTACAGAGTGGGCCGCATCCAATAGTGTTACCAGAATAAGGCACCCAACCTCATTCATATACTATAGATCATTTTGACTATTTACTCGAACCTGATCCACTTTTATATCTCCACATAAAGTTCAAGTACTCATGCAACAGTCACGGATCTTTTAGTTTATTGGATTTATTTCTAAAACAAAATAAGCAATTCATATATTCAATAACAACTTATTGAATTTTCATAAATAAGTTTATTGTTTACAAACCAGGAGTTTTAGGATACTCAACATCAGGATCACTTCGTTTGTAGCACCTATAGATCATTTTGACTATTTACTCAAACCTGGTCCACTTTTATGTCTTCACATAAAGTTCAAGTACTCATGTAATAGTTATGGGTCTTTTAGTTTATTGAATTTCTAAAACAAAATAAGCAATATATGTATTCAATAACAACTTGTTGAATTTACAGAATAAGTTTTATTGTTTACAAACCACGAGTTTTAGGACATAAAACCCAATATTAAGTACCTCTAGCTTCAGACAAGATTATATACCGGTTGAGTTTGTAACCACATTTTACAAGATGTCGACCTATTTTAACTGTTAGAATAGGCGGTTAACCTACGAGAGTATGCAACTTATCTTTCTTATAGATTTTAAATGTCTAACCCAATTTTATAACAAGTTACGAAATTTTAGACTTGCTAACCATCCACAATAAAAATCAAAGACATTCAATATTTAATATTTAATATAACATTTATATTAAAACATTTGAAACCCTATATATTATAACATTTTATAACATACTTTTAATGCATGTAACATGCAACCTATGGTGGGATTTTAAATCTACATGGAATACTTTATGCACATACAAGATTTATTTAATTATAACATACATCACATGCATAAATAATTAAACATAGACTAATATGGTTTCAGTTTTGGAATTATCAAGCAAAAAAAAGCCTAATTATTACAAAATTCAGCAAAAATTGGCTCCAAAACGCTTCTGGATCGCTTGAACCACCTTGAACCGGACCTCCAATGCTAAAAAATGGGTAGACCCAGGCAAAAACTATCGAGTACCATCAAACATCGAGTATGCCATGAGCATCGAGTATTTCACAAAATACCATCGAGTTGCCTCGAGTACCATCGAGTATGCCATGGAAACGCTTTCTCGCATCTTTTATACACTCTGAGTTTTTGAAAGCATGCTCTTGATTACAGTTCCTACTATTTCTTTGAAGCATGTTTTTCTTAACTAGTCACTCACTGGGCTTCCTAGCTCGTGATTTTAAAATATTTTCTTCTTCAGGTAGTGAATGGGTTCCCAGTGCCTAGCATACTGTAGACAGTCTACCAAATATCCAGTTATCAAATATATGAAAGTCCTTCTAAGTCTTAATTACATACTTTCTTTTGTCTCAGTGTTTTGTAACATATTAGATGTAGATGAGAGAGACTTTCTAAATGTACACTTACGTTTGTAAATATATATGCATGTTGGGCTCAAGTATGTAAAAGGTTCTGGTTGCCTAAGGGCTTGAGAAATAAGATGATGCATGTTATAAATATATTATTGCTTATTAGGTCAAACAAGTGAATAGGTTAAACAAGTAGCAGGTGGGTAGTAGATGTCATAGGAGTGTTGACATTGGCTGTTTTCACATCTTTTTCCAAGTTAAAAGGATAATCTGGGTGGGGGTGTGATAAATTGGTACCAAAGCAAAAGTTTTGAGAATCTAGGAATATGCATAATAGTTAGATGCATGCATATTCTATGATATATTAATGCTATGATATATTATAGGACTCATGCCCCGACAAAGTGGCAGACTGTCACACCCCCTCCCAAGCTTGCCTCTTTCACTCGAAGAAGGCATGAAGACAATAGATACCACCATTTTGTAATATATATTCCCTAACAAATTAAAATAACAATTTAGTACAACTTGGTCTATTATTTTTACAAACTATAGTCTACTCATGATATCCTAACCTTAATTATAGGCACATGGCTAAGCAGCGTTGGGCCTTTAGTATGTGGCAGATCTTAACCTCTTGTGGCGTTTCAAGACCGTTATCTGGGATTCCGTGCATGGCTACCTAGGGAGAGAAAACATTTTGGAACTTACTGAGTGACTTTCTAAAACAAATTTAACTCAAACATTTTGGAAAACAATAATCAACATATGATAAACAGTAAGCATGTTACTAAACATATGATAACTATACTTCAAACTTATACCTTGACTTTCCAGGGGTAGACCAACTCCATTCTCCTAGGTAATAAAGTGGAACCATACTCACACCTTCATTTACTGAGGTGGAACCAATTCAACACACTCAGTCTTAGTACTAATGCAGAACCAACTCAGTGCATAACATTCGTCATACGTGCATGTAGAACTCTCATCTTGATTTTGGGTTTCATGGTTATAAAACTTTCTTTTGGAAATTATAGCTTAACATTCAAACTAGAGTTTCAAATACTCAAAACATAAAACATAATTTATAAAGCTTTGCTAAATCAAGAATTTTCTTTTAAAAACACTCACTCACACTTAATCGATAACTCTCCTCCTTCTTCTGGAATTTCCGAGCTTGTAAGAATTTATAACAACTTAGAATCTTAATTTTAGGGCAAAATTAACCTTTGAATACTTCTTTGATCCTAACTTTGTCTTACCAACCCTAACTGGTGAGAACTAAGCTTCCCAATTAACCAATACTGCCATGAACGCAAGGTTACCTTTCTGCTAACAAGGCTTGGACGCCTGGCCCACTCTTCCAATGCCCATACAGGGTTCCAACGCTTGGTTTTGAGGGGTCCAATGCCTAGTTGGTTCTTTTGGACGCCTAGCCTTTTCTTTAGTCTTTAGGTTCTTCTTTTCACCTCACTCCTACCCTTTTGATGGAAGAATGAATTTGTGATGCTTGTAAGGTCCCTTCATCAAGGTATTTACGAGTACTCTAACTTTTCCATAGCTTCACTTTAGCTTGCATGGAGGGTCTACCTGCCCTCAATTTGTAGTGGCCAACACATAGGCTTTTTGAAGGTGTCATCTTCAGAGCTTGCATGCCCTCTTCTAGTTCCACATGTAAGCCATCTCCTACTTCCATATTGTTCATAGGTGTCTCCCTTTACTTGTCCAATCCATGGATGTGATTTGGTGTAATCGTCATGCTCTAACTTCATCCTCAAACATCCATCTTCTACTAAGACTTAGTCAACATTCTCCTAAGTTTATCCACATACTATACTTTGTTATCAGCATGAGATAGTCCTTCGAAGCTTGCTCTCCAACGCAAGGCCTCCATAGGTTATAACACCCTTATGCATCCATCTATGCTAAATTCTCATGCCATGCGTCCATATGGTAGGATAGGTTTAGGGTTTTTTCAACTATGCTATCATCTGCCATACAATGTCTTGTAGGATGCCATTCCAATGCTGGAATGATAACTACTGTTGTTGGGAAATTCTATCAAAAGTAGATGTGAGTCCCAACTTCCTTTAAACTATAACACACTTGTCATAGCATGTCTTCCAATGTCTGAATGGTCCTTTCTGACTCACCATCTGTTTGGGTATGGAAGGTTGTGCTAAACTGTAACTTAGTTCCAAGTGCCTCTTGCAAGCTAAGCATAAACTTGGAAGTAAGCCTCGAATCTGTTGGGTTTTATGTCCTAAAACTCGTGGTTTGTAAACAATAAAACTTATTATGAAAATTCAATAAGTTGTTATTGAAAATATGTATTGCTTATTAGAAATCCAATAAATGAAAAGTCCCATGACTATTACATGAGTACTTGAACTTTATGTGAGGACATAAAAGTGGATCAGGTTTGTACAAGATCGAACCACGAAATCAATCACTCTTACTTTATAACGTTGTTTACTGTTTAAGACTGACTATTTCAAAGCAATGACCTAGGTAACTTGACCTTAATCCTGAGCTAACTATGAACTCCTGTTTATTCGAGATTATCCTTAGATTTGCATAGGTGAGGGTTGACCTAACAGCACCGGCTCAATAAACTTCCATTTCAGGAGTAAGACCAGGTAGATATCTGGGGACATAGGGTGCAAGATGGAATTCACTCCTACCCGCTTTCTGGGATAGTAGAGAGATTGTTCCCTTAAGTGCTGACTCCAGGTCTTGAACAAGGGGACCCACCCTCTCATTAGCCTGAGAGGGACTCAGTTTGTTAATTGGATAAAAAATTATTAATGGGACTTAAGGAACAAGAGGTAATCTCAGGAGTAAAATAGACCTGTCTCTTATACACATCTAGATGTGTATAAGAGACAGAGGTAATCTCAGGAGTAAAATAGACCTGTCTCTTATACACATCTAGATGTGTATAAGAGACAGAGGTAATCTCAGGAGTAAAATAGACATTTGACCCAATCGTTATTACGAACAACCTGTGAAGGTTAACTTACTAATCATGATTATATCAAGTGGACATAATATATCTACAGTGAGGGGAGTACAACTATGGGCTTTAGTGGGGTGACCTATTAATTAATGAATGAGAGTTAATTCAGTGTAAAGAGTTTAGCCAATTAATCTCGGATCGTTGGAGCCCATGATCTTTAGGTCCGTAAGGTCCCCCTACTAGCTCGTAAATGGATTAGCTTTAGAGTAGTGTGATAAGTTAATTTGAAACGTTCAAATTAGAATTAAACGAAATTGGAGAATTTAATTAATATTTAAATATGATTTAAATATTAAATTCATGAAGGTAGAATTTGTGTAAAATTAATTTAATATTTGATATTAAATTAATTAGAATTAATTAATTTGTTTAATTAATTATTTATTATTAATTTTATTAGAAAACTAATTTACGAAATTAATTTTATAAAATTAATAAGTTTCTCAATTTTCAAATTAAAATTGATTTTGGAAATCAATATGAAATTAGAAAAATTGAAAAACACAAACTTTTGAAATGTTGGATTTCTCCACTATCATTCTAGCAGCTCACTCATTTTCCCACTTGACTCAAGCTTCAATATTCCAAGCATGAGTTGTATCTCATGCAACCATCTTCTTTGCATGAAAGTCCTACAATAAATAGAGAAGATGGGAGTGGAATTGAGACATGCATTAATAGAGTTTTTGCTGAAAAATTCGAGTTGAAGAAGTTATTCTTCAAGTGGGTTGTTGCAGTGAGTTCTTCTCCAAGTTCCCTTTATTCAAGCTTATCTTGAGTCCCACAACTCAATATAAAGCTCTAAGAGAATAGTAAGGAAGATCTTGAGGTCGTTTACAACGAGATTTGGAGAAGTTTTGCAACTGAGAATCGAGATTCTAAAGGTTCTACAAAGGTATTGCTTGAAACCCTCTTATTAGTATGAGCATGCTTTATTTACAGCCAAAATTAATGAATTAGAATGCTTATTGATCCTTGTTACTTCCGTTGCATGTTGATATACTCCTACAATTGGTATCATAGCATCTTTTAAGCATTCAATTTGGTTTAATTTTGGCTTGGTGGGTATTTTTCATGAGATAATGAAAGTGGTGCACCGATATGGTTTTATGAGTTTTGGCATTTAACTTCTCTTTGATTTCTTGATTAAATTTGAGCTTATATGTGTACTCAAGAGTCTGTAATTTATTTGGAGTCATTAGAGTTGAAATTAAGTTGTAATTGAAGAAATAAGTGAAGAAGGCCGAGCTAGAGATTCCAGTTCTTTAGCATCTGCTCAAATCTCGTTGATCAAGTTTCAAGCGAGATTTCCATTTCAAGCGAGAGCAAGATTTTTTCAAGTGAGATATCGTTCCTAGCGAGATTCCAATGGAATTTCTGAGCGAAAGTTCAAGTTCAAATGAGATTTTGAATCGAGTTTGAGTGAGATTTCTAGTTCGAGCGAGAGATCGAGTTCAAACGAGATTGTGAATTGAGTTCGAGTGAAATTTCAAGCATGGAGCGAGAGATCGAGTTTGGTGCGAGATATAAAGTTTGAAGTAAGATTCTTGAATCAGTTTTCAACGAGAGATTAAGATGGAGCGATATTTCAAATAAGCTAGCAAGAGATAAACCGAACGACACCCCAGAACTAGTGAGAGCTTGCAAGAGCAACCAGTTCAACCAGTTTTCTTTAGGACCTGTCTGGTTCGGCCTTAAATGGTTTTTGGCTGGTCTGGTTTAGGCTATTTTGGTCTGGTTCAAGTTGTTTGAGTTCGTTTTAAAAGTAATTCACTTAAACTTTGTTTATATTTTTCAGAATGACAAGTGCACTACTATAGTTGTTGGCGTCTGATAAAATGATAGGGGATAATTATACAACCTGAAAATCAAATTTGAAACTATACTGGTGATAGACGATTTATGGTTTGTCTTAATAGAGGATTGTCATCCTGTTCTAGACTCTAACGCAAACTGAACTATTTGAGATGCGTACGATAGATGGATCAGAGAGAATGATAAAGCCCGTTCTTATATCCTCGCCAACATACCTGATGTTTTGGCGAAGAAACATGAGGAGATAGGTACTGCCAAAGAGAATATGGAATCTCTACGATGGATGTTTGGCCAACCGTCCTTCTCCCTATGGCATGATGCTATAAAGTACGTTTACAACTGCCGCATGAAAGAGGGAGCTCTGTTCATGAACATATCCTGGACATGATGGTCCACTTCAATGTGGTAGAAGTAAATGGCGTTGTCGTTGATGAGAGAAGTCAAGTCGATTTTATTCTAGAATCTCTTCCGGAGAGTTTTCTACAGTTCTATACGAACGTGTTAATGAATAAAATTGAATATAGTTTGACTACTCTGCTGAATGAGCTACAGACATATTAGACAACGATGAGAGCTAAAGGTCTGGAACCGGAAGTACACGTTACTACTGCTGAGAAGAGAGGAATGTCCTCCAAAAAGCCTGACGTTGCTTTTTCTTCACAAAGTAAGAGTATTCCTGTGAAGAAGAGCAAAGGGAAAGGGAAGAAGAAACCCACTGGGAAGAAAGGCAAGAATAATGCTGCAAACAAAGGAAAGTGTTTCCACTGCAACGAGGAGGGGCACTGGAAGAGGAACTACCCTCAGTACCTTGCTGAGAAGAGAACGGAGAAAGCAAAACAGGCAAACTAGTTCTTGAAGACCACTTGCTCAGCTTAACCAATGGGAGATGTTGTTGTTTGATGATAATTTTATCTACTTTTATTATCATGTAAAGAACAAATTGCAATTTTTTTTTTTTTTTTTTGTAAATGAAATGTTCATTTTCGAAAATTATGTTTATTCTATCTCATAGCAACTTCTATTAAGAATCAACACAGTTAAACAGCCATTTGTAAATATTCAGATATTTTAAATGGCCAGGAATCGATTAAGGCAAATAGTTATTTAACTAAATGATAAGTTTAGAACACTTGAAAAGTTCAGAGTGTACAAAACTTGTTAGGTAAAATAAAACCGAAATACTTCGATTAGATCAAGGTATAGAAAGTTTAAAGATTTCTAGATCTATTTGATAGAACATGAAATCCAGTGAAAAACTTTCTAATTGCCTTAAATTGGTTTCTCAATATCATTGGAATGGTGTTCCAGATAACCTTGTATTATTTGTTTCCATAAAACTTGCATAAATCAATAAAGAGTTATTGAATTAACTCTGTAAACAAAGATTTGTTTAGACAGATAACATGTGTCTTACCCAAATAGTTGAGAGTACCTCAATGTAATGGGAGGGAAGTATGACTTCCTGGTCATTATTGAGAAAAAGATGCATTCCCATACAGTTTAATAAGAATTCTATTGTACACTAACATGTTTACAACGATTCTCTCGACTAATGTGTTTGAGAATCACCTAGTAAGACTAGGAAAACCAGGTTAATAACCTAGGGCAAGTGGGAGAAATATCGGGTATGGGATACCGAATAGTAAACCATGGGTATGGGATGCCCTAGTTTATTGTATTTCTCTGTAAAACTTAGAAACTTAGTTTTATATATTTAGATATATAAGTTACCACTGGAGTTTTAGTCCAAGTGGGAGTTTGTTGGGTTTTATGTCCTAAAACTTGTGGTTTGTAAACAATAAAACTTGTTCTGAAAATTCAATAAGTTGTTATTGAAAATATTTATTGCTTATTAGAAATCCAATAAATTAAAAGTCCTATGACTATTATATGAGTACTTGAACTTTATGTTGAGATGTAAAAGTGGATCAGGTTCGAGTAAATAGTCAAAATGATCTATAGTATATAAATGAGGTTGGGTGCCTTATTCTGGTAACACTATCGAATGCGACCCACTCTGTAGTTGTTACAAGAGTTGTAAAGTGCTACAAATGATATGATCCTAATTCGTACATGTTATGACATGAGGAGTAGGGGCATCCTGTGCAATGGGTTTGTACAAGATCGGACCACGAAATCAGTCACTCTTACTTTATAACATTGTTTACTGTTTAAGACAGACTATTTCAAAGCGATAACCTAGGTAACTTGACCTTAATCCTGAACTAACTATGAACTTCTATTTATTCGGGATTATCCTTATATTTGCATAGGTGAGGGTTGGCAAATAGCGCCAGATCAATAAACCTTCATTTCAAGGGTAAGACCGGGTAGATAGCTGGGGGCATAGGGTACAAGATGGAATTCAGTCCTACATGCTTTCAAGGATAGTAGAGAGGTTGTTCCCTTAAATGCTGACTCAAGGTCTTGAACAAGGGGCTCCACCCTCTCATTGGCTTGAGTGGGACTCGATTTTTTGATTGGATCACAAATCAATTGTTCATTAGAGGATCAGTGGGACTTAAGAAACAAGAAATAATCTCAGGGGTAAAACAGACATTTGACCCAGGCATTATTACGAACAACCTGGAAGGGTTAACTTACTAATCATGGTTATATCGAGTGGACATAATATATTTACAGTGAGGGAAGTGCAACTATGGGCTTTAGTGGAGTGACCCATTAATTAACGAATGAGGGTTAATTCAGTGTAAATAGTTTAGTCAATTAATCTCGGATCGTTGGAACCCATGATCTGTAGGTCCCCGAGGTCCCTTTACTAGCTCGTAAATGGATTAGCTTTAAAGTAGCGTGATAAGTTAATTTGAAACGTTCAAATTCGAATTAAACGAAATTGGAAAATTTAATTAATATTTAAATATGATTTAAATATTAAATTCAAAAAGGTGAAATTTGTGTAAAATTAATTTAATATTTGATATTAAATTAATTAGAATTAATTAAATTGTTTAATTAATTAATTATTATTAGAAAATTAATTTATGAAATTAATTTTATAAAATTAATAAGGTTTTCAATTTTCAAATTAAAATTGATTTTGGAAATCAATATGAAATTAGAAAAATTGAAAAACACAAACTTCTGAAATGTTGGATTTCTCCACTATCATTCTAGTAGCTCACTCATTTTCCCACTTTACTCAAGTTTCAATATTCCAAGCATGAGTTGCATCTCATGCAACCATCTTCTTTGCATGAAAGTCCTGCAATAAATAGAGAAGATGGAAGTGGAATTGAGGCATGCATCAATAGAGTTTTTGCTGAAAAATTCGAGTTGAAGAAGTTTTTCTTCAAGTGGGTTGTTGTAGTGAGCTCTTCTCCAAGTTCCATTCATTCAAGCTTATCTTGAGTCCCACAACTCAATCTAAAGCTCCAAGAGAATAGTAGGAAGATCTTGAGGTGGTTTACTATGAGATTTGGAGAATTTTTGCAGCTGAGAATCAAGATTCTAAAGGTTCTACAAAGGTATTTCTTGAAACCTTCTTATTATTGTATGAGCATGCTTTATTTACAGCCAAAATTAATAAATTAGAATGCTTATTGATCTTTGTTGCTTCCGCTGCATGCTAATATACTCCTACGGAATCTCTATCAGAAATAATCAAAACTGGAGCTTCATACTGACTCGCAATCATGCCTGTATATGATTTAGACAGCTTATCTTGAGTAAATGTTACCTTGACTAGCAATAAACATGCTATCTTAGTAAGTTTGTCGACAATCACCCATATGTCATGAAATCCAGTCAGAGTTCGAGGCAAGCCAAATAGGAAATCCGTCATCACATATTCTGATTTCCATTCAGGAACAAGAAGTGGATTCAGGAGTTTTGTTGGCTTCTAATGTTCAAGCTTAACTCATTGAAAAATTAGACACTTGTCCACATACTCTACTATCCGGCGTTTCATCCCTGGCCACCACTAGTGTCTCTTTAGAGTTCTATACATCTTTGTGCTTCATGGATACATAGCATAAGCTTAACTATGAGCTTCTTCCAAGATTGCATCCTTCAAAGCCAAATTATTAGGAACACAAAACCTATCTTATTTCATCAGGGCTCTATCATGTCTCAGCATATAACTTGTCCTCTGATTCAACCTCACCTTTTTTAGTAGTTTCCTAAGAATTGGGTCTCTTGGTTGGCTTCTAATAATATCATTCACCAAGGTAGGCCTCACTTGAAAGTGTGCAAGTAGATTTCTTAAGCTTCCAATTGTTACAAAAGTAATAGAACTACTCAACTCCCTCAATAGAGATACACTAACGATATTAAGTGAAGCCATAAAATGCCTAGACTTCCTACTCAATGCATCAGCCACAACATTAGCCTTTCCTGAATGATACTCTATTGTGCAATCATAATCTTCATGCGATCATAATCCTTGATCAACTCTAACCATCTCCTCTATCTCAAGTTCATCTCTTTCTGATCAAAGATATACTTCGAGCTCTTATGATTAGTATAAATATGACACATTTTACCAAACAAGTAATGTCTCCAAATCTTTAGGGCTAGAACTACTACTACTAACTCTACGTCATGTGCTAGGTAGTTGCACTCATGCTTCTTCAGCTGTCTTGAAGCATATGCAATCACTTTACTTTACTGCATAAGAATACAACCTAAGCCTTGTCATGAAGCTTGACAATAAATTTCGAACTCATTCCTTAGAATTGGAAGAGTTAATATAGGTGATGTCACGAGCCTCTTCTTCAACCCCTAAAAACATTGTTCACACTTCTTAGACCATTCGAACTTAGCATTCTTTCTTGTTAAACTCGTAGTGGAAGTGCTATCTTTGAGAAACTTTCCACAAATCATCGGTAATAACCTGTAATCCCAGAAAACTACAAACTTCTGTCACTGTAGTGGGTTGTTCCCACTTAACTATGGCTTCAGTTTTCAGAGGATCCATACTAACACCAATTGCTGGTGCTACATGACCTAAGAATACAACTTGATAAAGCCGAAACTCACATTTATTGAACTTGGCATATAACTTTTTTTCACGTAATGTCTATAATACAACTCGGAGATGTTCATCATGCTTCTTCTTATTCTTAGAATACACAAGTATGTTATCTATGAATACAATCACGAACTGATCCAAGTATGGATGAAACACACGATTCATGAGATCCATGAATGCTACTGGTGCATTGGTTAATTTAAATGATATCACCAGAAACTCATAATGTCCATACCTAGTTCTAAAAGTTATCTTGGGAACATATTACTCCTTAATCTTTAATTGGTGGTATCCTGACTGCAAATCAATATTCAAAAACACTGAAGCATCTTTAAGTTGATCAAACAAATCATTAATACAGGGTATTGGATACTTGTTACGTATTGTCACCTTGTTTATTTGTCGGCTATCAATACATAACCTTAGAGTACCGTCCTTGTTCTTTACGAATAACACTGGTGCATCCCAAGAAGATACACTAGGTTGAATATATCCCTTATCAACTAACTCTTTCAACTGAGTTTTTAACTCTTTTAGCTCATTCAGTGCCATTCTATAAGGAGCTTGAAATAGGTATCATTCCTGAAATCAAATCAATAGTAATGTTCACCTCTCTATCAGGTGGTAACCCTAATAGATCCTCAAGAAATACATCCAAGTGTTCTCGTACCAGTAGTATATCTTTAGGTTTTAGCTTATCAACCTGTAAGTCAGTTGCATGTGCAAGATATGTGGTACAACCTTTAATATCATATATCAAACAAGTGGAGAGAATCTTTCTATCTTCTTTAAAGGTAACCTCAACTTCTCCTGACTTTCTCAGCACAACCTCCTTTCTATAACAATCCATGGACACATGGTATTTAGACAAGAAATTCATTCCCAAAATAAAATTAAACTTCTGGAGATATAAGGAAATTAGGTCAATTGTCATAACTATAAGATCAACCTTAGCTACACAATCTCTATATACTTTACTGACTATCATAATATCACCAATAGAAGTATAGATAAATAGTTATTCAGACACAGGCTCTAGATCTAACAACACATGTGCAGGCTTGTTATAGATAAGTAATGTACTAGTAATAACTTTTTGAGCATCTTCTACTTCCTACTGAATCATAGCATATACTTTTCCTTACTGACGAGGTAGTTTTATAGGTCTCTTTTGTTTACCACCACTAATGCCTTCTCGACCGATTGCAGTTGGCTTAGGTTGATTCACTATTTGAGAAGTTGTTCTTTGTCCTGCTTTGTCTTCTTGCATCAACTGAGAACACTTTTTCTTAAAATGATCTGCCTACCCACAGTTGTAGCAGACATTAGCTCTACTATAACATTGAGCCCAATGATACTTACCACAAGTAGTTTATAGTTGTTTCCTAGCTGAACTACTTGTAGGCTCTCTAGGTTGTCTTGAACGAGAAACCTCAACAGACTCTGTTGGATAACTAGACCTTCTTTGTCCCTATCTCTGCATACGTCCAGCTGTACTACCCCTAAAGGTAGACTGGTCACTAAAATAGGGCTTAAAACTTCCCTTACCTGACACTTCTGGTATAAATCTTTTAGTATCTAGGGGTCCTTCTGATGGTTAAGTAGCACGTCCACTTCTGAACATTTATTTTCCCTTTTTCTCCTCCATCAAACTTTTCTCCACTCGCATGGCTGCCTCTACTAGTTTAGGAAACTTCGTCCAGACAGCATTAGCAGTTATAAGAGCATGAATCTCCTTACGTAACCCCTCTACAAGCCTCTTACAACAGTCAAATTCCTCAGCAATAATAGTAGTAGCATATTTTGAATGTTCAATATACTTCTTTTCATATTCAATACCTTCCATCGATCCTTAAACAAGTCCTAAGAACTTGTTTCGCATAGCATCACAAAAGGATTTTAGATAACACTTATCCTGGAATGCCTTCCTGAAATCTTCCCAACTCATTGCACCTGCATCTCCTCTTTTGGTCTTCATGATCCTTCACCAGTCTTCTACTCCTATCTGGAGTAGGAATGCATCTAACTCAACCTTTTAATCCTTAAGGCATTTTATAACCCTAAAACATTTCTTTATCAGATTTAACCAAACCCCAGCATCTGCGGGATTTGTAGTACCTTAAAAAACAGTGCACCTAATACCTTCAATCTCTTAGTGTCGTACTTCTCTCTGGATCTGCCTGTACTAAAACTACACTAGTAGCTAATCTCTGAGCATCCCTAATGAAAATATGCTCTTTCATGTTTGGTTTTTCCCAAGCATGACTAAACTCCCCTCCATACTCCATACTTCCTACTATGGGTTCATTGGCGTTTGAGTTCCACCTACCAGTTGCCTACACAATCTGTGTGAGATAAGAATTTAAAAAGAAAGTAAAGGCTAGACGAAGTCAGTTAAAATTTACTAAGTGTTTGAGTTATGCTTGGAAGGAAGTTGAACTGCCCAAGAAAAATTCTAAGTGTTGGAACCATGTGGATAAAATATAACAAGATGAAGTCAGAATTTTGGCTAAGAACCCAAGCTATGCAATGGGAGTTGAGAGTTAGAACCATATCATAGTGAAAAATGAAGGGATTTGACTAAGTGTTTGAGGTGTACTTTGGGCTTGGAAATGCTTTAAGGCATCAGTTGACCTAAAAGGAGTAAAATTGGGCTAAGTTTTGGAAACTACCTAAATGGGACGCATACTAGTACCTTCTTGGATGCATGGTGAGCCATTCTTGGGTACCTAGGGTTAAGGGAATGCATGAAAGAAGAAAGGGGTATGGGACAAACCATACATCGAGATTGGCACAACCAAGTGAAGGAAATAGGTGTGGACACGTAGTATGTTCAAAACATAAATTTGGCTAAGTACTTAGGAAGGAATGGTAGACACATAATCCATGTAGTACGGTGAAAGCTAACCAAGTACTAAGTATGTAAGGGGTAAGAGTTTAGGCTTAGGTATGCGAACCTAAAGTGGAAGACATAGTTAGAGTTGTAAGACTTCAAACGCATACCAAGGGCAAAGTGGACGCATAGGACTAGCAAGAAGTATGGATTTTGGCAAGTGTTGCAGAACACCTATATGTTGGGATGAGGTAGGAGAAAGGAAGTTGATAGGGCCAAAGTTGATACAAGCTACTTTAGAGAATGTTAAATGGATCAAAGAGAAACTGAAGACAACTCGAGATAAACAAAAGAGCTATGAAGACAGAGTTTTCCTCAAGTTATCTCCATGGAAAAGTATTCTACCATTTGGAATGAAAGGAAAACTGAGTCCAAGATACATTGGACCTTATGAGATTTAGGAACGGATAGAACCATCAGCTTATAGGTTGGCTTTACCAATGAAGTTTTCTAGGATTCATGATGTATTCCATGTGTTGATGCTAAGAAAATATGTTCTAGATCCAACTCATGTTCTTAAGTCACAACCAATGCAACTTAGGGAGAACTTTTCGTATGAAGAGGAACCTATGCAAATTTTAGACAGAAAGGAAAAGGTGCTACAAAATAAGACAATACCACTAGTTAAGGTACTATGGAGAAACCATGGAGTTGAAGAAGAAATTTGGGAGTGTGCAGATCATATGAAAAGAAAGTATACCCACTTATTTCCTTAAAAATGTTCACTCAATTTCGAGGACAAAATTCTTTGAAGGGGGAGGTAAATTGTAAGCCCTAAACTTTTCTCTTTAATTTTTCATATGTTAAACTATATTGATGTTTCCTTTGAGGGAGGAATGTCTTCATACACTTAGTAAAATTTAAGATTGAATTGCAAATGAGAGGTTTAGGCGTTGAACTTGTAAAAAGAAGACAAGAAAAAGATGTGTGTTAAGTCTTTCGAGAGAGGTGGTTTTTAAGTACATGAGCTATGTGTTGGTTGTAAGTGTTCATGGTGGGTGTTGGTTAAGTCTAGAGAGTTACAAGTGAATTAAGATTATGAGAGGAATGCATTGGGAGATCTTGTGTTGGGAGATATGCGTTGGTGAAGTGTGAGTTGTGGTAAAGAGAAAATTATGCATTGATGGTGTGATAGGAGGTGACCGAGAGGGTTTGAAGTGATAGGTATTCTAATTTCCTTCTAATTGAATTTGGATCAGTCTAGGGAATTGTATGTTAATTAATTTCTATTTTCTAATTGAGGTCACTTAATGAGGACTTAAGACAAGAGTAAGTGGCATGAACTGTCAATTTATCAAGCAAGAGAAGCATGCAATCGATTGTATAGATAGAAGGGAAGAAGAAGAAGCTCGGTTTTCCCAATCTACTCTAGCAAAGGAAGGATTTCTTCAACAAAACTAGAAATTTACCAGTGAAGAAAGAGTCCGAGGGCTACGATAGTGAATTTCAGTTGAAAAGATGCTAAAATTGAAAGAAAATTCGAGGTTGATCTAAGTTTTGAGAAAATCAGAGCAAGTTAAAGTTTTTGGTGAATTCTAAGCTATTGAAAAGAAATTAGAAACTCAAATTTGGAGGTAAGTTAACTAAGAGGGTGTGAAAGAGGTTTATGGAAAGAGTTTGCATTTAATTAGGTTGAAAATGATGATTTGTGTATTGAAAATGCATTCTGGAAATTATGTGCTCGAGAATAGGCTGCTAGTTGGAGGTTGAAGAAGTTGGACGTGAAGGTTAGCTATCAGTGGGCACCTAAGTAGTGCCCAATGCACACCCAGTGTGCGTGCAGCGATGCCCAACCGAGCACCCACCGTCGCCTGTGCTCGCACACCCTCGATGCAGCCCACACAAGTAAAGCACCCGTGTGCCTCATTCAACGTTGTAACACTTGATTGTTGGGTTTTATGTCCTAAAACTCGTGGTTTGTAACCAATAAACTTATTTTGTTATCAATGAAGATGTTATTGAGGTTTATTCAATAAAGTTGTTATTGAATGTATCAATTACTCATTTCATTTTAGAAAGAACCTAAATTCAATAAACTAAGATCTATGGCTATTACATGAATACTTGGACTTTATGTAGTGACATAAAAGTAGATCAAGTTCGAGTAAATAGTCTAAACGGTCTATAGTATATTGATAAGGTTGGGTACCTTATCATGGGGACACTATTGGATGCAACTCACTTTGTATTTAGTACAAACGTTGTGATCCTGAATCGTTCATGTGGAGACATGCGAGTGGAAGCATCTTGTGCAAAGAGTTTGTATAAGACTGGACCAAGAAATAAGTCACTCTTACTTTATAACATTGTTTACTGTTTAAGACTAACTATTTCAAAGTGATGACCTAAGTAACTTGACCTTAATCCTGAGCTAACTATGAACTCCTGTTTATTCGAGATTATCCTTAGATTTGCATGGGTGAGGGTTGGCTTAATAAGCCTCCCATTTCAAGGGTAAGACCGGGTAGATAGCTGGAGACATAGGGTGTAAGATGCAATACACTCCTACCCACTTTTAAGGATAGAAGAGAGGTCGTTCCCTTAAGTGCTGACTTCGTGACTTGAACAAGGGGCCCAAGGGACTCGGTTTCGTGATTGAATCACAAACCAGTTGTTCATTAGAGGATCAGTGGGATTTAAGGAGCAAGATGTAATCTCGAGGGTAAAACAGCTTTTTGACTTAGCCGTTATTACAAACAATCTATGAAGGGTTGACTTACTGATTATGGTTATATCAAGTGGACATAAATATATCTTTAGTGAGGGGAGTGTAACTATTGGACTCTAGTTGGGTGACCCGGTAGTTAACGAATGTTGGTTAATTGGGTTAAAAAGTTTAGCTGATTAATCTTAGATCGTTGAAGCACATGATCTGTAGGTTCATGAGGTACCCTTACTAGCTCATATCAAACTAAACCTTAAAACATTGTCACAAACAAATTTGAAGTGTTCAAATTCAGTTTTTTTTAAACAAAACGTTAAATATATACAATATATTTATCCTAATATTTAATTGTGAATTAAACATAAAGAGAGAGAAAATAGGAGATTTAAATAATATTTAAATATTAAGATTATGAATAGGGAAACATATTGATTGGGATTAGTGTTGGATTTAATATTAAATTAAATTAATTAAATTATTTAATTAATTATTTAATATTAATTAAATTTTAAAATTAATTATTAGAATTAATTGTGAGATTAAATAGAATTGGTCAAAATTGCAATAAAAGTCAAAATAGCTTACTAGGTCAAAACTGCATCAAAAATCAAAATTATTGACTAGGTCAAAAATGCAATAAAATTTGAAATGTTGACTTTTGACTTTGAAAATCAAAAATTTAAAAAGTCAAGATTTTTACTTTGGAATTTGAGAGTCAAACTTTGACATTTTACCAAGTTAGTGGAAAGATCCAACAATTTTGAGTGGAAAATTCCAACATTTGCATTGCTAGATGTTGTTTTCAATTGAAAACATTTGCTCCACTAATCCCACTATGAGTTAATGGATTTGTAGTGTCAAATTCTCATCAAACTCAAAGTTGCATCTTTTGCATGATATTACCTATAGAAGAAAGAGTTCTATGAAATTTAGCCTTTTTGGCCAAGTGTTTTTTCATGAGATTTTTTTTTTCTTTGGAAATCTTAACCTATTTTTCTCTCAAATCTTTAACCTTTTCCTCTTCAAATTAGTCACTCACTGGATCCCACCATCTCATTCTAAGGCTAGAGAATAGTTGAAAGACTCTCGTGGTGGTTCACAAACCGTTCGTGAGGAGATTGGAGTAGATTTAGAGAAGATTTGAGACTACAAAGGTTGTATATCTTCTATCCCTTTGCTCTTAATTTAATTGCATGCTTATTCTTTAAAATTAACCTAATTAGAGTACTTTAGATCTTTTATGTCTTCTGCTACACATGTGTTTATTCCATCATCGACATGTAGCCTCGTTCGTCACTCGATGCCCAACACATTCTTGTGCCCAGCCTGGAGCATGCCCCAATGTATACCCTATGCGTGGATTGCCACTCGCCTGCTTAGCCTGTACGTGTTACAGCCCCCACATCTAAGCCAACTGTGCATCCAATCGCCCAAAACCCTATACAAGATTTTTTTCTAAGTTATTTGGATTTTAGGACTTTGAGTCCATTTATGGGTATTATGGATTTTTTACTATAAAAATGACTAAGTATGGACTTCAAGAGAAATTTAAGGATTAATTAGGAATTATGAGAAGTATGAATATAAGTATGGAATATTTGGAAGTCTAAAGACTATTTAGAGAATAACCAAGGGTTCTAATTCTTATTTCAGGCCATACAGAGACTGGATTAGCCTACAAATCTCTAAGAGCTAACCAATAAAAGTAAGTGACAAATGTTTTTAAAATAAATTCCCTTAAATCTTTTCAAAGCATGATTTTCTCTATTATGAGTTGCTTTTCTAGGAATTAGGAATTATGTTATGGATGATTTATTTATCATGAGTTTAATGGATTATCTTTTCCAAAGCTTATATCTTAAGCATGAACTTATGATTTAGGATATACTAACATATTTCTAACCATAATGTTTCTATGGAAAGATGTTTTCTATCATACTTTGATATCTATGAAATGTTTACATAATCCTAATGTTGCAAGTATAGTTTTAGAAATCATTGTACCATGCACCCTAATTTAGAGACTTTTGATACTTAAGGAGATGACGTTATTCGGGAAGTATATAGATTGGATATGATATAGGTATTTGGGACCCACCTTGGCACACACATATGTTTTATGCCATGTGTAGGGGTGCGTAGCCTTTTAGGAGCATTTATATGAGCATATATGAGAGTTTTTTTTTATGTTGATTGTATTGAGATTACTCTATATCAACTAAGATTATTGGCGTTGAGCGTATTGAGCTTGCTCTACCTTAACTAAGGTTTAGGGTACAAGTTTTACGAATGATTTACAAGTAATGAATTTTAAGCATATTATTGCATATCTCAAGGTTTTCTAATATCTGTCTTAAAATTATGGAAATGCTTTCTTGCATGTTTTATACACTCTGAGTTTCTGAAATCATGATCTTGATTCCAATTCTTGCTATTTCTTTCAAACATGTTTTCTTTAACTAGTCACTCACTGGACTTCCCAGCTCACGCTTTTCAAATATTTTCTTTTTCAGATAGTGAATGGGTTCCCGATGCCTAGCCTTCTGCAGAAAGTTTACCACATCTCCAGTTATCAGATAGATCAAAGTCCTTATAGGTATTAATTACATACTTTGTGTTTGTCTCAGTGTTTTGTAACATATTAATAGGGGACGAGAGAAACTTTCTTGATATACACTTATGTTTGTGAATATCTATGCATGTCGGGCCCAAGTATGTAAAAGGTTCTAGTTGCCTAAGGGCTTGAGAAATGAGATGAATGCATGTTATAAATATATTATTGCTTATCGGGTCAAACAGGTGAATAGGTTAAACAGGTAGCAAGTGGAAAGTAGATGTCATAGGAGGGTTAACATCATATCATTTTCTAGATTAAGAGGCTAATCTGGGAGGGGTGTATAGAAACTCATTAGAAACTTCTCTCATCATTCATGTAACAAAAAGAATACTAGATTGATCATCATTTTTCTTTCTTTTTTGTTTTTTAGACAAAAAGGAACTTCTCAAGACACACTATCTTCATTTTAACTTGCCTAGATAGGTCACATGAATGTCATTCAACTAGAAGTAGTGTCTTAGTTTAAGTGCTTAAGCTTACCCACTTCCCTAAGCATGCATATAATGGAAAGAGGAGTAATCTTCTTCAAAAATCTTCTTTTGCTTTTTCTTTCATCACTTTTTCACTCTCTTTTTTTTTTTTTTTTTCTTCAATCAAACCAGTGGACATAATAACACAATTTATTGATAATTTTATAACTTATTTCAAGAATTTTCGAGGTGATAACTTGATTAATTCAAATGAAAATGGCCACATGCTCAAATATGCAAGAGACTCCAAGAAGGACTAAAACAAATCTTAACTCTTAAATAGATTATCTTATTTCCACAGCAGATCATCTAACATGCATTTTAGAACACATGTGCAAAGATCTTCTCATCATTTAATGCACAACATCATACCATATTGTTGGTGTTGACAATCAACATATAAAAGCAATTTGAATCTTATGCATTCTAACTACATTAATTTTAGTAAAGAAATAGGCAAGTTCACACTTTGCAGAAAATAGGGTTTAGAAAGATAACCTTTATAGAACTCTTGAAACGCTCCAAATTTCTACAAATTTCTTCTTGTAATCTTGAAGTAGACTACTACAAGAACTTCTCCACTAGATTATTGGTCTTAAATTGGATGGTGGAAACCAAATTGAGATGGACTAGAGGTGAAATTTGGAGTTGGAGAGTGAAAAGTGCAGAAATCTCAAAACCATAATATTTCTTCTCAAATTTGTGAAATTGCATGAAGAATTAATCTGATTAAAACTTATTTTTTATAGAATAACAAAATGCAAGTGAGATTAACCAAAAAATGACACTTAATAATGCACTAAAAAGTTGGATTAGGTGGAAGAAGAATGGAAAATGTGGGGGAAAACCCACTTTCCATTTAAAACAATTAATTTTCTAATTAATTTTAATCAAATTAAATTAATACAACAAATTAATTTTAATTTTTTAAATTCAAAAACTTAATTTAAATAATTAATTAATTACACGATTTATTTAATTAATTTTAAAATAATTTAATATCAAATATTAAATTAATAAAACACTTAATCCATGAATCACTATTCATATATATATAATATTTAAATCAAATTTAAATATTTTCAACTCTCCAATTACGCTTAATTCGATAACTAAATGCTAATTGTATAGCATTTAATAATCTAAACCCTAATCCAAATTTAGACATTTCAAATTCTCTCAATATGCTAGTCTAAGGTTTAATTCATTTACATGTTAGTAGGGGCGCCTCACCTATAGATCATGAGCTCCAACAATTTGAGATTAACGGGCTAAACTCCTTTAACCGAATTAATCGATATTCGTTAACTACCAAAACACTCCACTATGGCTCAATAGTTGTACTTTCCTCAATGTAGATATATTTCTGTCCACTTGATTTAACCATAATCAGTCATTCATTCCTTCACAAGTCATTCATATTAACAGTTGGGTCAAAATCACCTTTTTGCCCCTGTAATACATCTTGCTCCTTAAGGCTCAATCCACTAATGAACACTTGGTTTATGGTCCTACCAATAAACCAAGTCCCTCTTAGTCATAGAGAGGATGGGACCTCTTATTTAAGACTAGGAATCAGTACTTAAGGGAACAACCTATCTACTATCGCTAAAGTGAGTAGGAGCAAATTCCATCTTTGCAAGACTATGTCTCCAACTATCTACCTGGTCTTACCCCTAAAATGGGAGGCTTATCGAGCAACAATGTTGAGCCACTCTCCCCTATGCAAATTAAAGGATAACCCAAAATAAACATGAGTTTACAGTTAGCTCAGGATTAAGATCGAGTTACCTTAGGTCATCAGATTGATATAGTCAAATTTAACAGGAAACGACATTATAAAGAAAAGTGACTATTTCGTGGTCTTGTCTTATGCAAACATCTTTTGCATTGGATGTCTCCACTTGTATGTCTCTACATGAACGATTTCGATATCATATCGTTTGTATCAAATACAAAGCAGGTCGCATCCATAGTGTCTCCATGACAAGGTACCCAACCCTATCCTTGTACTTATATATCATTTTGACTATATACTCAAACTTGATCCTCTTTTATGTCTCCACATAAAATTTAAGCATTCATTTTATAGCCAGGGGTTCATGTTTATTGGATTTAGGCTTTACATGTTCAATAACAATTTTATTGAATAAACCTTAATATTAATTTTATTGCAAAATGGAATATGTTCAAAGATTAAAACTGCGAGTTTTAAGACATACTACCCAACCTATATTCTCTACTCAAAAATAAAAAATAAAAAATAAAAAACAAAAACTATAAAACTTGGATTGCCTCCAAAAAGGATTGAGTTTAACGTCTTCCAACTATTTCAAACTTTGAGTCAAAGAAAAAAGAATATGGAATAGAAATAAAGAATTAAAGAATCAAGAATAAAAGAAAAAAGAAAAAAAAAAAAAAGAAAACTGCATAACAACTATAAAAAAGGGAAAAAAAAAACTAAAAGTTAATACATAAAAGGAAAATATACAACAAAAAGGAAAAAAAACACACAGCTTTCGAACATTAAAAAAAATACATAAAATACAAATAAAATGCATACAACTGTACATGAAAACATATCTACACTCTAGATTAAAATTCATTTTTACCACTCTTCTAAAAAAAACTATTATTACCACTGATACCATGCAAGTGTCCGTATCAAATCTCAAACAGGATGTTGTCCTTAGAGATTGGTGGTAGTGAGTTTTGCTTAACTATTGCTATAGATTTACTAATTTTATTTAGGTAATCAACAAAAAAAATGTTCGTTCTAGAGGTTTAATTAAACAAGAAAACAAATCTAACTGTTTCAATGAAATGATGATTCTAGGATGTTCCATTATGAATTTTCAAACAAATTAACTGTTTAGATCAAATAATCTAGAAGTCTATATTCAAGACAACCTTTTTAAAGCTTAATCCATTCTAACCTAAATATACCAAGTTGAATTTCTTCCTGAAGGTACTAATGCAGTATTATGTCGCTTCAAATTTTAGCCCCTATTATTTTTTAATCATTCACATGTATTATCAAATAATAGTTTAATCAATCAAATCCAACCAAATTTTTCTCTCACAAGCAAAAAAATGCAGCCTAATATACATTTGTTTAATGGCTAGTTAAACAAAAGAAATTTGCATGGAGAAATTAAAATTCAATCACCATAACAAATTATTCAAATGTCAATAATCTATTCAAATTAAATTCATAACATAAACAATACCATACAATTAAGAGGTTTGGCTATGCATGACTATGAAAACAGTAGCTCTAAGACAAAATTTCATCATGGAACACAAGCAGAAAGTATGAATCGATAATTCAATCTCCCTTCAACGTAACCGTATAACGATCTTGATCTCTAGACTCTCATCGTATGTGCTCCAAAACAATCTCCAGCAGTGGCTTTCCTCTTCAGATGGTTGCTCTCTCCTCTAGATCAAAATCCCAATAAAAAACTGATCCTCTGAACAAACGAAATGACGAGGGCTTAAATTAGTTTTGTATCGTAGCATCATGACATTTTTTAGTTGGCCACTATGCTATGCTATTCACTCCGTGTGTGCAAGTTTGGAGTGTCGTTGCGCTCAGCCTCGTGGCACTCTAAAAAACAGTGCTCTCGAGTCTTTGGCGTAACGCAAAGCGCCCCTACGCTCTCCAGCCTTTTTTCCTCATGATTTTTTTCCCTTCTTTTCCCTTCCTCTTTGCTTGGTTGGCCTTATAATCCTTAAATTTGGATTTTTACACCAACTTTATGTTCATTTATGCTCAAATTACTCCTATAGCTCGATTTTCTAAAATTCACTCAATAAACCACATTAAATCACATTAACTAGCAATAATAACTCTAAATTTAAAGGCAATTAAATCACTTTTCAAGTGCTTTTCAACCACCGCAATATAAATTAAATTGAATCGTCAATAACTGTGCTAAAAACTTGTCACGTAATTGTTTCACCATGCAAAGCTAAAAGTATATGGTGTCAAGTCTTAATATAGTTATTGAATTTTGAGTATCGTCTACACGAATAAGTATTGATAAATCTCATTTACGAGTGTTAGTTGACTTTAAATCTATTTTTTTTTTAGAATAGGTGATATTATTATACAACAACAAGGGGGATCCCACAGCCCGGGATCAAGGCATCAAAGCAACAAAGCACAAGCAAAGACAGGACAACAAAACCAAAACAAAGCCAATAGGATAAGATCAGAACAAAACCAACACATAAAAGCAAACTCGCAAACTACCAAGGAGAAAGACAGAGAAAAGGCCCCAAAACCCCATAAACTAGGGCTACAACAAAACAGAGAACAATGTAAAGCTCAAAAAGAAAAAAAAACATTCGTACACACACTAGATAAGACCAAGAAGGTCAACCCACCAGGAAGTAGCACGAGCACGAACCGTACAGACCATAAGGTGAACCAGAGCAGACCCTAACCTCGGTCGACCTCCATGTAGTCGCCGATTACGCTCCTGCCAGATGATATATGGAAGCACACCAGAAAACACGGAAACAACTTACTACGCACCCCTTACCCGATCCCACTCGGCACAACCAACTCAACTCTACATCCCAACCAACACCCGAGCGTCGAAACCAACTGACGTAACACATTAGACCACACCTCTCTCCCAAACCCATACTCAAAAAATAAATGATCCTGTGACTCTACACCTCCCCATACAGAAGACACCCCTCTCTGACAACACACCCCAACTCCTCAACCAATCCCGCGTACCCAACCTATCCCTCACTACTAACCATACACAGAAGGAGTGACGCGGAATACCACCCTTTGCCCATAAAATACCAGCCCAAGACACCCTAGGACGACAGAGGACTATACTCTCCCAAGCACTAGCGATAGAAAACCGACCACTAGCATCCAGCACCCAAACCCAATAATCCTCTCCCCTCACCCTAGGCCCCATTGCCTGGATAAAACCCCAGATCTCAAGCAGCTCCCAAGACACTGTAGGCCACTTCCAACCTCTCTCACCACCCATGAACTTCGACAACCGCACTTCCAAACTACTCCTTGCATCATGAATCACCGTAGACCCGTATGAATCCAAAATCGCGCTCTCCCAATAGCCAAAAATCCTACCAGACAAAACAAGATTGTCCATCGCCAATCATCAAACGAACCAAATGCTTGAATCTATCTCTACTTCACAAGATAGCCCTCAAGCACCAAGACCTCCCAACCTCACTCCGAACAGCCCACAACGACCGCCCACGCAAAATATATGCCCACCCATGCCACCCATAGTGACCCTGATTTAATTAAGAGAAGCCAGAGCAGCTTCATAATAGCAGCTTGTTCCAAGGCCACATACTTCACACCCAACCCCCCTCCCCCTCCCAACGTAAGCACACCTCATCCCACGCCACCCGTGCACCACCCCAACTCACCACACTACCTTTTCATAAATAACTACATAATACGATCAACCTCATGAGTTATACATGCAGGCAACACGAAGATGCTACACCAAAAACCTGAAAGGACTGTAAAACAGACCTAACAAGCTGCAACCTCCCAGCAAAGGAAAGGGACCTCGCTCGCTCAGCTTCTAATACGAACTGTAATCCTCTGTATCAAAGGCGCACAATCCACAGCCCTCAACCAACCCGCCAATAAAGGTAAACCCAGATACCTAACAGGCAACGAACCAAGAGGACACCCATATACGCAGCTAATTCCTTCGCCTCCCCCGACTCCATACTCGCAACAAACATGGAACTCTTCCAACATTTGCAACTAACCAGACAGCTCTGCAAACTCTGTCAATACGTGCCTCACAATCTCCAAAGAATCTCTCTCAGCTGCACAGAAAATCATTAAGTCGTCTACAAAAACTAAATGAGTTAGGCCCAAACGCTCACATCGATCATGGAACCTAAACCATACAGGAGGTTTATTCAACAACCCAGACAAGACCTCCATCACCATCACAAACAAAAAAAGAGACAGCGGATCCCCCTGTCTCAACCCCTTTCTATCAGGAAAAAACCTTCAAGGAAACCATTAATCATCACAGAGAACTTAGGCGAAGTAACACAAGCCCTCACCCAACTCACAAACTGAAGGGGCGTCCTATAGCCAACAACACACCAAACAGAAAATCCCAATTCACCGAATCGTACACCTTCTGAAGGTCAACCTTTAGCATACAACGCGACTTCCCTCTGCCCTTCTTATAGTTCCCCACGAGCTCCTGATACAATAAAATGTTATCAAAAATCGACCTACCCGAAACAAATGCAGACTGATTACCACTGATGAAATTAGGCAACCATAACCGCAATCTCTCAGGTAAGATCCTTGAGATACACTTATACATAACATTGCAATATGAAATAGGACGAAACTCCTCCATACGTTCAGCTCCCCGCCTCTTAGAAATGAAAGTAATAACAGTAGAATTAACTCCACCAGGCATGTAACATGTCTCTAAAAAATTCAGCACAGCATCACAGAAATCATCCCCAACCACACTCCAAGCAGCTCTGTAAAAATCCATCGAAAACCCATCAGGCCCAGAAGCTTTCCCAGACTTCATCGAGAATAAAGCCTTCTGAATCTCCTCCCGACTCACTGGCCGACCAAGTGCCTCCAACCCCTCCTCGGGCCAGCTGAACTGCACAATATCCCCAATTCGGGCAGTAAGATCCCTATACCCCACATGTTGAGCCCCTAAGAAACCCCGAAAAAATTCTACCACCACCCCTGCCACCTTGTCATGCACTGTCTAGCAAGTTTCCCCAGCATCCACGATCGTAAACAAACCACTACAGCTACGACGAGAACGAACACAACAATGGAAAAAACCTATATTGATATCACCTAACTTCAGCCACCTGACCCTGACCTTCTACCGGAGCGACGCCTCCTCCAATCTCGCCACTGACTAAAACACCTCAGTGGCTCGAGCCGCCTCCGCACACACTGACTCTGAATCAGGATTCCTTTCTACCGCAACCTNCTCCGCACACACTGACTCTGAATCAGGATTCCTTTCTACCGCAACCTGAGCAGCCTCCATAACCTGCCTAGCCGCATGCACCTCATCAGCTAACACACAAAACGAAATACGAAAAACTTGCTTCACTACCTTCAAATTTCGCACAAAACTAACCATAGGAGACATATCCTCAGACCTTCTTCACACTGATCTGATAGTATCAAGAAAACCTTCTGCCTCCGCCCAATGAGAGAAATAACAAAACATAGGAGGCGGCCTACTCCTCGTCTCCCCTGTAGAAACCAAAAGAGAGCTATGATCAGAAATCCCCCACTGACCAACCCTAAACTTCGAATATGGAAAAGCTACCTTCCACGCCTCATTGAACAAGCATCGATCCAAACGGTGCAAGATACCATTCCCCTGAAGTTTACTAGTCCAGGTAAACCAGTTACCTGTCACACCCAACTCAACCAGATCCGCCTCCAATAACATCCCATCAAACTTCTCCATCTCCCTCAAGCTAGGGCAACCACCAAAATCCTCTGAGCTACTACAAATAACATTAAAATCCCCCAAAATAACTCTATGAAGCTGTCACGAGGAACACAAATCAATCAATTGAAACCACAAGTTCCTCCTCTCGCTCATGTGATTAGAGGCATACACAACATCAATATGTACTCTAGCACTAGATACAATATCTACTAAGGTTCTGGAAATAAAATGATCCCCACTAACATCAATGGAAAAATCATAGACATTTTTCTTCCACATCACCTAGATCCTCCCAACTCCCTGCACAATATAGCTACACACACAACTCCAAGCATCACCAAACCTACCCATCACCATACCAAAATTCTCACGACGAACCCTCGTCTCAAGCAAACAACAGAAGTAACAGATGAGGAAGCTAGAAAGTCTGCCACCACCCTACACTTGACAGGGTCATTCAACCCCCTAACATTCCAAGAATACCAAATTATGAATCTTGCAAGAGATCACATCTACCACTTTCACTAGGCCTTTGCCCAAACTCCCGAACATCTCATCCATAACAAACAATGGATCAGGATCTTCCTGCACTAGTGCCAATGCCAACGAGTCTCCCCCTTATCACCCAAAACATCAAACTGGTTACGATCATCAACATGCTTTACAAACCCCGTTATTCCAGGGGACCCATAAACTACTCTACACTTCAATCTAAATTCATTGTTTAGAAAAACATTTATTTATTGTTATATTTCATGATAAAATGTAGTTTTTAAAGTGAAATCAAGCTAAGCGCATGTTGAGATCATGCTTTGGACGAAAAGAGTAAATAAGTGTAAAAGAAATCAATTTTGGTAAGGCTTTGTTAAGTTTTGAATGTTTTGTCCAAAAGGTGGAAAATGACCTAAATACTACCTGTTTTTGGTCGCATTGTGAAAGCAACTAGAGAAATGCTACCAGAAATGCAACAACATTTTAAAGCACGGTATAGTAGAAGAACACGACCACATTGTAGCTACAATTCAAGCCTAAAGGTGGAATACACTAGAAGTAAAAATGCGATCAAGATGCAGCCGCATCTGGACATTTTCGACAGAAATCCCAAAAAGCACTAATTTGAAAGCTTATCAAAGATTCTTTTCATCAAATCTCCTCAAATCTAGGGATATTGTTTGGCTGTACTTTCTCACACTAATCTCAACAGAAATCTTAAATGAGGAGGTCTTTGAAAGGCGGCCAGAACTCTCTTTGTTGGGTTTTATGCTCTAAAGATTATAGTTTTGTAATAAAAGATTTATTGATATTTAATAAATAACAAAATACAATGCAGTAAAATTCCAAAATTGTTATATGTAATCTTGGATAGTATGTGATAGACATACAGGTGGATCATGTTCAAGTAATAACCTAACGAGTCTATAGTATATAGATAAGGTTGGACACTTTATCAACCATTCATGTTGAGACATATGAGTGAGGTTATCATATTCAAAGAGTTTGTATAAGACTGGACCGCGAAATATTTAATCTCTCCCTATAAATCCATTGATTGAAGAGATTAATATTTCATAGGATGAACATATGTGACTCAATTTTAATCATAAGTGAGTTATGAACCCTACCTATGAGGGCTCATCCTTTAATTTCCATGGGTGAGAATAGCTTGAGTCACGGACTCAAAATGCTTATCATTTTGGGAACTTGACTAAATAGGGACTTGTGAATGTAATTTCACAAAATAGAATTTAGTCCTTCCCATATAGGGAAAGTAAATGAGTAATTCCCTTAAATGTTGATTTCAGGATTTGAACAATGGAGTCCCACCCTCTCACTAGCTCGGGAGGGACTTGGCTTACGGTTGAACCATAAACAAATTGTTCACTAGAGGATAGGTTGTATTTAAGGAGATAAAGATATTATAGGGGTAAAACGAACTTTAACCTAGCTATAGTTACGAACAAACTCGTGAAGGATCGACTTACATGTAATGGTTATATCTATGAATGCAACTTTCCTTACAGTGCATAAGAGTGTAAATATAGATCTATAGTGGTTTACACTATACTTAATGGATGAAGATTAATTAATTAACGAGTTCAATTTATTCATTTTATATCATTGGAATTTATTCATTTTATATCATTGGAATTTATTCATTTTATATCATTGGAGCTTATAATCTGTAGGTCCATAAGGTCCTATTCCTAACTTACAACGCACTACAAGAAATACCTCTTTTAATAGAATTTGAGGATAGCCTTTTTTAGATAGGGCTATGAAAAATGGAGGAAAAAATCGGAAACCAAAATTCATTTGGCTGCCTAAAAAATTACACAACTAAAATCAACTAAAATCTCCTTGACACGCTTTATTCTAATACTTTTCTCTATCTTCCTCTCTTTCACAAAGTTCTTCACTTATTCCTTCACAAATCGTTCTCTTCCTCTTCTCCTTTTCAAATCACTCTCTTCCCCTTCACAGACTTCCTTCGATCTTTCCAACATCTGCATATGCATCGTTCCAACATCTCCATCGCATTATGTTACATCATTTCTCCATATTCATTCACAACATCTTCTCCTCCTTATGCATTTGAGCAATAATCCATCTCCAGCTTCTTCTCCATCGTTACTCACTTAGTAAATTTCTTACTCTTTCATAAATCTCCCTTGTTTTCTTTGATTTTCGTCAATCTAAACTTAAAACCTTTATTATTTTTTTTTTTTAGCTACAACTTTGTTTTTGCCGAAATTACCTTCTAGGATTTTTTCTCTTCTTTTCTCTTTTGTTCCATTTGAAAGTAATCGTGGTTTAATTTCCATAAACCAATATTCAATGAATTCATCGGAAGAAAGGTCAGAAGATTATATCAGAGACATCAAGAGAGGAAGAGCTGTAATTCAATTTGTTGGAATTAATTTGTAGAAAAACAATACTCAATATATCTTGTTTTCTTTGTTTGATTTTTGCTTTTTTCACACACACCCCCTCACTTTACAAATGGTTGAAACCAAGAAAGAGAGAGAAACAACATTGAATTTCATCACAATCCAATTTTGACCTTCCTTCTTCTTTGTTTTTCAATTAATTCTTGGTAAATTGATTTCCTTTTTTCTGTTCTTCAGATTTTCCTTTTCTTTTCTTGTTTGAATGAGATCATATCCCACGATAGATGAGACATTTTTTGGGATTTTATTTAAATTTAAGAATTTAAGGTTTCCTCATGTTGCTCAATTTTTAGAATTTGGGTCTTTTTATTAGGTTCTTTTGATTATTTTTGGCATTCAATTTCATAACTGATAACAAAATTGAGTTTGTGCTGCTGTAGGTTGGGTGGAAATTTCTATTTTCTTGCTTTCCTCCGTTTTTTTGCTTTTTCTCTATTGTAATATTTCTAATTACATTTTCCATTTTCCATTTTTGCTTTTATTTTTTTTACTTCTGTAATGTCATTTTATTCTCTATAAGTATGAAAAAAAATTGTATCATAATTCTATCGAGTTGTAGGTTATGTTGTATTCACTTCATGGTGCAAGAAGTTTCTTGATGTCCCAAATTTAATTATATAGAAAATAATAATTTCAACTCCCACACATATGTAATAGGAAATTTTATTATCTTTTTATTTGTTGCACTTGATGATCTGTGTTCAAGATGATTTCGTGGGTATTGTCTTCATTTTTTGTTGAATAGGATTGCAAGGTTTAAAAATTGTTTGTTGTTCCAAGTTACTTTTAAGAGTAAAGTATTTCGCCCAAATATCAATAGTGAAAGAAGCCTTTGTCTTTCCATTCTTAAAAAATAATGGAGCCCAACATTTATGTTTTTGAAGGTTGGGTTTTGACATATCTGTAATTAAAGTTTAATTTTGAGCCTATTGTGTTTGACTAAAGTTTGGTTTATATCTCTTTGTGTGATTAAATTGTTGTTTTGAGTCCATTTTGAGTCCATTGTGCATTCAAGTGTCATTTAGGTATATTTTCAAAAGTTAAATAAATTTGGTTAAGTTTAATGATCTTTATTATTTTGAGTGTAAAGTAGGATTACTTTGAGGGTAAAATAAGATTACTTTGAATATATAAGGGTTTTGCTTGCTTTTCTAACTTTTGAATGCAAATATCCAATAATAGGGTAATAAGCTTGGAAAGGCCCATACTCTTCCTTGCAAAGGACACTTGAAAGTGGGGCTTGTCACCATCCATATGGTTCCTACTTCTTATGGTGCTAGTATTGTTGCTTTAGTTCTTACTTCAATATTTACACTATCGTTGAAAGAGTGTATGATGTATCTCTTTTTTTATTATTTAACTTGGTTGTTAGTTGTTATCTTTGTACTTGTTTATGACTTTGAAGCTCAAGTCTTTTTTATTTTGGCTATTGTGCAGTAACTTTTAGTTTCTTTATTCTTTCAAATTATCGTTATTGTGCTTTCATCATCGAACATAAGCTAGCTGTTGGCACTCTTAGATAAAACTAGAGAAGTTTTCAGAAACATTGTTTTGTTAACTTGTCTAAATTGACGCCTTTACTTTTATTTTCCATTAGTTTCTAAAAATCACAAAAATTAATGCATATGGATGTCCAAAGTTATCGAATTAGGAAGAATGAACATTATTCTTTGTGTTACAGCATGATTGTTCCAATTTTCTTGTTATTGTTCACAAATTTTCCTAGCTTCATTGTTGGTTTTGAAACATTAAAAGATAATTCTTTTTATATAAGTCTACATAGAGGGGGCTATTGGTTATTCTCATTGAAATTGAGTTTTTTTGTCCATGAACATTATAGAGTTGGAAAGTTGTTTTGTCTATGAATGGTTTTGTTTTCTGTTTTTGTTTTTGTTTTTTTTTTTTTTTTTTTGTGTTTTTGCTTTCCTTATGGATTATTTGGGTACAAGGATCTGAATCTATTATTTTTGTTGGAAGGTTTTAATGGTTGTAGTTTTCTTCCGGTAAAATACTAGAGGCCTGAAAACAAAGCACCTCTTAATCATTAAATATAAGTTCTTATATTTTGTGATATCTTTTAAGCTTATTTTTAATTTCAATTTATTCACATATTTGTTAGTATGTTCTCATATTTTGAACATTTTTTCGGTGTGTGTGAAAATGATTAGAGAGAAATAGTTTAGAGAGGAATAAATTGTAATGAAACCTTGAGAAAACAGAAAAATAAAAATTATATATACCATGTAAAGTAGATGTAGGCTTCAATTACCAAACTACTATAATCCTTTTTGTTCTTCTTGTTCTTCTTGCTTCTCTACTTCTTCATAGGATTATTTGGTATTACTAGTCTAGATTAGGAATACTAAGAAAAATTGTCGATTTTGATTTTTGTCTCGTGAAGTAATTTCACGAGATGTCTCATGAAATTTGTATCATGAAGTTTCTTCACGAGATAAAGACAGAAATCGACCCTTTTAATTCAATTATTAAGGACAACGTATCCCCTGTAAAGCCAATCTCAATAATGGTATGACATTGTTTATTGTTATACAATAATTTATGGACTTTTTCATTATTTGTAGACTTCTTTCCTTGAACAATTTTAACCATTTTTAATAAATAAGAAATACTAAGATGTTGCTTGGGTAATATGCAGCTTGTGGTGTCAAATTGAATTAAGAATATGATAGGAGTTTCTATCTTTTATTTATGAATCAATTATACTATTGTATGAAGTTAGTTGTTTGTCTGGAAGAAGTTTGTGGTGTTGTTGTTTCTAGTATTCATTTTTTATATACTTATTCCACTACATCTGAAATGACATGTATTGAAGAAGTTTTGGGTAGTACAGTTGCATGGTCATTTGATAAAGTGATTATTGGTATGTTATTTTATAAGCTTATTTATCTACATTTATTAAAGATTTTCTATATTTGCTTAATATACACTATTATTGGTGTGTACAAAATCATACCTTGATATAGATTTTATAAATTTATGTAGGTGAAAGAAATGATGTCTTACCAGAGAAAAAGAGAACCAACGATGATAACTCAACTACGTAATAATATAATCTTGAATACTTAGTGACTTTTGTATTTTGAGGGCTAACCAATGTTGTTGGTACATTCACTAACTACTTTTTCTAGCTTGTATCATTTAAATGACAACTTTATTCTAGGAAATTATTGAATACTTTATTTTGTAATGTTAATAGATTATGAATGGAAGGTATTAGTATTTATTGTGCTATGAAGTATTTTATGTGTGTAGATTTTAACTAAAATTGAGTACTTGAACTAAAAGTTATCAAAATCTAATTAATTCAAAAAATATCTTGAGAAAAAAATTACCTCTTTTATAACCGTGAGTTAAAGCTATAGAAAGATTTATATAACAAAAACGAAAGACTCTCAAAAGGTTATTATAATAATTATAATAATTGCAAACGACTAAATAACATTAATATAGCATACAACTAAAGCTATAAATACTATATTATAGCATTGAAAAAATGTTATTATATGTTAAAGATAGCACATTATTTTAGCTATATAAACATATTATAGCTTTAATAAAAAACGCTATCAAATGTTTTTATAGCAACATATATAAGTGATATCTTCATAATCTATAATAGTATCCATTATAGCTTTAGAAAAAGCTTAAAACATTCCAGATTTTTAATAACATAGGTTGTCAAAACTTTTGAAAAAAGCTATAAAATGCCTATTATAACTTTTTTTGTTAGCTATTCTAAATGTCATTTCTTGTAGTGACGGACCAACATAGATCACAGGTATTTATTTCCTTTTTATCTATATTTTTTATATATCTTTTATAATTATTTATTTTTTTTATTTATATTTATTTTCTTTATTATTTTATATCTATATGTTAATTTAATTTTAAATTTTGAATTTTGAATTTTTAAATATTTAAATTTATATATTATTTTGGTTTTCAAATTTCAAAATTGAATAAGGTTGTTTTCAAATATAGGGAAATGAACCAAAATATTTAAAAATATAGTAAATTTATTTTGAATTTTGAATTTTCAAATATTTAGATTTATATATTATTTCAAATTTAAAATTTTTAATAGGAAAAATCAACCAAAATATTTACAAATATAAAAAAATTTCACTGTCCATCACGGTCTATCATAGATTGACTGTGATATTTTGCTATTATTTGTAAATATTTTCAATAGTTTTGTCATTTAAAATAATTTTCCTTTTCAATATGTATATATAAATATTTTTTGAATTTTAAATTTTAAATTTTGCAATATGCATTTTTATATATATTTTATTTTTCTTACATATGAAACCAATTATAATTTTACAATAATATAAATTTGGTTTAATAAGATATTCATTTAGGTTCATTTTAATATTTTTGCAATTACGACATTTACATAATAATATAATTGAGTTAGATTTGAGTTTACATCATTTAAAATTTAAAACAAATGACTTGAGCGACAAATAATATTGTAAATCAAATTTTAGCAACATATGAATAATAGAAACAATTCTATTATCATTATTAATCTTACATCAGGACTTATGTGTATTCGATAGTTTAAATATTTGATAATTTTTTTTATATTTTAATGTATGCTATATATCTTTTTATTTTATATAATTAGATTGTATTTAAACTATAAAATATGGAAAAAGTGTAAGGAGAAAAAATACAAAAAACAAGAAATTGTTATCAAACAAGTTTCTGTTCTTGTTTCTTTATTTCAGGAAATATGAAATAAGAATAGTTATTAAACATATTCTTATTTCTTGTTCTAAAAGAAAATGTAAACAGAAGACAAGAAACAGAAAACAGAAAATAGAAAACATGAAATAGAAAATAGGAAACGAAAACGTTATCGAACAAGACCTAAACAATCAGCACTTGGCCAAAATATTGAAAACATTGAGAATAAGAAACGTGAATATTTAATTACAATTAAATTCATTATTATATCATAAAATATAGTCCCAAACAAAAACATACAAGAAATCATCTACTCTGTAAAGTCTCAAAATCAATCACAAATAAACATCTATATAAAGTCCTAATGCAAAGATTACAAAATAAATGAAATAAAAGGAAAAACTCTTGAAGGTGGGTGCCACACTTGTTTATGACGTGAATCCATCATCTTGAACCTCGAATTTCTTCGTTGGTTTCCAACTCTAAGAAAAGAATGTAAAAATCGAACAAGGTCTTTTTATCATTTCCAATTGGCCTCCTAAAAGTCGACGGAGAAAAAGAAGATGTATAGAGAAGTCTTCGACAACGTCGAGATTCTAGAGGTAATATCATAAAGCTATTCACAATTTCTTAATTATACTTTGAAAAGCACACGAATACTTCATACCTCTTTTTCTATCCAATTTTGTAGCGTTGAGATGCTATACCTCCTCGGATGTGATGGCTTAAGCTAATAATCTATAGATCTTTTCTTTACTCCAAATCGCTCATTTTTTTTTCTACTTCTAATATCTTCATTTTTTTTCTTCCCATTTATCAATAGTGCTTCAAATGCTCATATCTTGAAATATGTGTTAATAAACTCTTGAAAGTACCGAATTAAAAGCTAGCTAAAATCTAAGCCTAAAAACAACAGATTTTGTGCCCTATCACTCCTAAAATTTGTATTCCATCAACTTTTCTATTTAGTATTAACGGAAAAGTGACGTGATATTTCTTTTTTAAAGTGACATGACATTTTAATCTTTATTTTTTTTTATATATATATAATATATATATAATTTCTTATTTGTAGTTATTAATAATTTAAAATCCGATTATTAATTTTTTTTTTTCTTCTTTTATCTCTTTCTAGCCCATAAAAAAATATTCTATTTTGATCCTCAACTTTTAAAGCATCTATTCCAATTCTTCATTTTTAAAAAATGCTTATTCAGTGCTATTAAGATTCTATAAACTCTTATATAGAATGGTAGATAGAATGACTTGTAATTTTAGATGACTAAGCTGTCAAATAGTTAACCAAAATAAAAAATTTTAGAGTTTCAATTATGAATATCGGTAAAATGATCTACTATAGCAAATAAAAGTCATTTTTGTGTTCAAAATTTTGATACGTTCATTATTGATATTTTACTTCACGTTTATCCGGCTCTTTTTCCCTTCCAACATCAACAAATAAATCTTCCAGATTTAGATTCAATTTATTTATTTTTGAAATTGTAGGGAAAAGAAGAGGAAAAAGAAAAGGTAAATAGAAGAGGACAAAAGGGAAGAAGAGGAGGAAAAGAAAAATGAAAATGAAAGAATGAAAGAGAAATATATTAAAAAAAAAAATGAGGGAAAGAACAAAATGCAATCAATGGCGGCGGTTTGGCTTTCATTAATGGTGAAGGAAGACGATGGAAAGAGGAGTAGAGAAAACAAGGATAAGAAAGAAAAAAAAATTAGATTTATTTGTTATCTATTTTTAACAATAATTTAAAAAATTAAGTAAAAATTTAAAAACTAAAAAAAATACTTTTTAATTTTTCTTTTTAGAATTTGGCTAAGAATTTATCAATTTTACTTTAAAAAGATACAAGACATAAAAATGATGAAAAAATAGACTTAATTTAAAAAAACCAAAATCAAAAATAAAAATACAAAAACTCACCCGTTTGATAACCATTTAGTTTTTAGTTTTTTTTTTAAAACTTAAGTTTATGGACACTACTTCCGCCTCCAATTTTTTCATTTGTTTTCTATTGTTATCAATGGTTAAAAAAATCAAGAAAAATTGAAAATTAAAAAAATAAAATTTAATTTTTTTTTTTTTTTTTTTTTTTTTTTTAAAAATTGACTAAAAATTTAATTATTGTACTCAAGAAATATACAAATCATAGTAAAAAATCGAGAGAAAATAAATTAATTTTTCAAAAAACAAAATTATTATAAAATTAACCAAAATAATTATAGAAGAGGCTTTTTTTTAGTTTTCAAAATTTGGATTGATTTTTAAAATTAAAAAATCAAATTGTTATCGAATCAGATTTAATAATCAATAATTATTAGGCGGCAGCAGCATCCTTCCATCATCCTTATTTTATTTTAGTGATGATTATTTTAAATTTCAAATACCAAAAGATAATAATAATAAAATAAAATAAAGGATAACAAACAGCAAATGCAAAAAAATAAAGAATCAAACATAAAGGAAAGGAGAGAAAAAAAGGTAAAATAAAGGTGATACAACTCTTACTTTGATTTCTAAATGCTTGGCTATTGCTATATATATATATATATATATATACTGCTGTTGCTCAAATCCACAATTCATCTTCTAAATCACAGTTTCACGTTTCCAAGGTTGTCCCTAACTTTCTGATTATTCTGTTTTCTCTGTGTTTTCAATTCCTCATGTTTCTAAGTTTGTCATTTGAATTGATTTCTGTTCTTTCATTGATCGAGATGGTCGATTTTACTTTGATTTCCGCTTCCTAATTTGATCATCCCTTATTTTCTTTTGTGTTGGATCCGGAATGAGATCGTTGAATTCAGTAAAAGAAAAGAGGAGATGGATTTGAATTTGTTTAATGAAATGGGAATTCTGATTTGCCCTTGAACTCACTTCTAGTGAAGTGTGATTTTGTGTCTATGTTTATGAGATTTCTGTGGCTTTTGTTGAATTAAAACTAGTCTTCTGCTTGCATCATAGAGTGCTCCATCACCACATTGTTGCATCGGAGATGTCTTACCCATCCCGAAATGGTTGGGTCCTAACGCGATTTTCACTTTTAATCACTTTGATTCAAATAAACGATGGTTGATTGTAAGAAAATCGTGATTGAAATGAATATCGTGTTAGGGTCCAATTGAAGAGTGATTTTGTCTCTATGTTTATGCATTTTAAGTTTGATTCTCTCTGTTTACAAATATAATTATGGAGCATTTTTCCAGGCTTTGCTGCAAAATGGCACGCTCAGCGCTCGATGAAATGTCTTCAACAGGTGCTTTTGTAAGAACAGCTTCGACGTTTCGCAATTTGATTTCACGAGATAAATCCTCCGAATTTCCACCAGAATCAGATAGATATCATCTCTACGTATCATATGCTTGTCCTTGGGCCTCCAGATGCCTTGCATATTTGAAAATCAAAGGACTCGATAAAGCGATCAGTTTCACGGTACATTTCTTGTTTAATAGCTGAATGAATCCATGATCATTTTACTGAAAACCAATATCTTCTTTGCATCAAACTGTGTTTCTCAGTCAGTCAAACCAATTTGGGAAAGAACCAAGGACTCTGATGATCATATGGGATGGGTTTTTCCTACTTCTGATACAGAGGAGCCTGGTGCTGAACCTGACCCTTTGAATGGAGTTAGAAGTATTAGAGAACTCTATGAACTTGCTAGTACAAATTACAGTGGAAAGTATACAGTTCCAGTAAGTTTCAACCATCGTTGTGTTCTTAATTTGAGCTTCTAAGTAGATGTTTATCATGTTATGCAGTCTTCTCAATGTCTTCCTCATGACAGGTTCTATGGGACAAGAAACTCAAAACAATCGTTAACAATGAGAGCTCAGAGATAATTCGCATGCTTAATACTGAATTCAATGATATAGCTGAGAATCCAACTCTGGATCTCTATCCCACTCACTTGCAAGCACACATTGATGAGACTAATGATTGGATATACAATGGCATTAGCAATGGTGTTTATAAATGTGGTTTTGCAAGGAAACAACAGCCTTATGACGAGGTAAGCATTCAGTTTAGAAGCTAACAATTTAGAGTTCTAAAAATAAATTTTGATTGTGTGTATGCGAATACAAACTGTTTCAGTTATGTCATTATAGGATTGTTCTGGTTCAAATAAGTTGAATTTTTAAGGTCTATGATTTCTCTTCAATTCCAACACGAATTTATTAGCTTATGATAATTACTAAATTGTCGCTTTTACATATTTTCTTACACAAACATTTCTAACAATTTGTTGATTCAAGTATTATTTTGGTTATACAGATTTGAATTCATCACCTCTATTTAATCCTTACCATAAAAAATTACTTAATTAGCGATTAGTTTGGATCAGAAATGTTTCCTTATTCAATGCAACCCAACTGATGAACACTTGATCTGAAAAACTATAAACTTAGTCTATTACCTGAAGTATGAACCATCCTTCTACAGGCTGTGAAAGAATTGTATGAAGCTCTGGACCGATGTGAGGAAATACTTTCCAAGCAACGTTACCTCTGTGGGAACACACTGTCTGAAGCAGACATTCGGCTGTTCGTCACCATTATAAGATTCGACGAGGTACCAATATCAACTGATCCTCTAAAAAATGTGCTTCTCTTTCTCCATTTGATCATTATTTTGTTTTCCAAGTTCAGGTTTATGCAGTTCACTTCAAATGCAACAAGAAACTCATACGAGAGTATCCAAATCTGTTCAATTACACCAAAGATATATACCAAACTAATGGGGTAGGCAGCTCTGTTAATATGGAACACATAAAGAAGCATTATTATGGAAGCCATCCTACAATCAATCCATTTGGAATCATTCCTCTTGGCCCCAATATTGATTACTCTTCTCCTCATGATAGAGATAGATTTTCCTCATAGTTTTGCATTATATTCTGTCACTGCAAGGACTTCTGTGTTTGTGTTTGTGTTTTACATATTATACTTCAGCTTCTTGTGATAGAGATAAAAGACAGATTCTCTCGAGAGTTTTGCATTAGCAGCCAAGGCATGAAGGGAATAGAAATGCTTTAACTGCTGAGTTTTGCACTTTTCTTTAGAGTTCTGTATAGCAGAAGTGCTTTATTGTGCTTGTGTTTGTTACCTTGTAGTTCTCTTTGGATGTCCAGCTTGTTAAAATTTCAATAAAATTATATTTGAATAATTGTTGTTAATTTTCTTTTCTTTTTTGGACATATCATTATAATTGACCTGTTTGGTTTTTAGATATGTAGTGATGTTCTTGGATTGAAAGACATTTTTGGTTTGTCTGGAAGTAATTATTTAATCCTTAAAAAATTATTTGGTAACAATTTTATCTATGTGTTTTTTAGTTTCTGACAATTTAATATCTGAATCGTGAGAATTCAAAAAAATCAATCTTTTCGTCACGTACTTCAGCTGAAAACATATTTCTATTCATCATTTGAAATATGTTTTTTATTCTTCCTATCTTAAGAGATTCCTAATTCAAAAAATTATTTTGTAATAATTTTGTCCATGTATTTTTTAGTTTCTAACAATTTAATGTAATAATTTGGTTCTACTTTAAAATTTTCATTTTTACTCTACCGTACTGTGTGTGTGTGTATATATATATATATTATATATATGTTTTTTTAATCAAAATTAAACCTTGATTTTTATTATTTAGTGATTAGGTTTTGTAGCTTATAAAAGTATTGCATTACTAATTAGTTTATTGATCAACACGTAATAAATCTTATTAAATCTTAAGATAGAATATATTTTTTGTTCTTGAGGTTAGGAGTTCGTGCTTATTTAGTTCTTAAGATTTCCAAAAAGACATTTTAGTTATTAAGATTTGGAAAATAGTTCAAAATGGCTCTAAAGTTGACGCGGAAATGACAAAATGAATATACAAGACTCGTGTAATATTCATTTTCTAAATGAAGGGTTTGTAAATAATAAAATTTTATTGATTTATTTGTTGTGAGGTGGACTTTCATTCTACTCCCTCCTCTCTTCCTTTTCTTCTTCCTCTCTCATTTTCATCTTCCCACAAAAGCTCACCACCATCAACACGCCATTGTCTCTACCACGATGTTGTCGTTATCTGTGTTGCCTAAATTTGAAAAAAAAAGGGAAAAAAACATTATCGATGATATTTGGATCTTTATTGTTCTAGATCTACAAAGTAATAGAATTGGTGTGTTTTGAATTTGAATTAGACACCCAAATTCGTGTGTTATCTCTAACACAATGTCGTGCACACTACTATATGGAAAAAAAAAGAAAAAAACAAATTTGTATCTTCATTGTTCTAGATCTACAAAATAATAGAGTTAATGTGTTTTGAATTTGAATTTGACGTCCAAATTCATGTTTCAGTGTTCCTTGCCCTATAATATATAAATCTACAGTTTTTTTTTTTATTAACTATAGATCTTGATATGATGTCATCTAATAGTAGCGATAAACATAAGCAATGATAAAAGCATGCAAGTCATTTCTTTGTGTCATAGTTCTTCACTACTACAAATTTGACCTTTGTTAACACTAAAAAATCGACTATCACTATAGTAAATAATTTTTTAACATCAACAATGCTAATGTCAATTTCTAAAAATATCAAATTTTTAGGTTTTACTTGATAACCGGAATACATCAATTATAAGTCTTTGTTGATGTTTTTTGGTCGTGAACAAATGTAATGTTGATGTTTTGTGATTGCCAACTATTTTGAAATACCAACATCTTCACCTATTTGTTGACACTTTCTGGCTGTTAACAAAGGTATTATTGAGTTTTTTCTTAGCAGAGAGATTTTTTTTTTCTTGAGAATCCTTCTTGAAACTATTTATCTTCATCTGGCCAATTGAGAATCATTCAAAGGGGTAAAATGTGTTGATCGATTTAAGGAAAACAAGTGTAAACTTAGTTTGTTAGTTTGTTAGGTTGGAACAATTTATCTCCACCTAGCCAATTGAGAATGAATGCTAGCATGTAAAATCACTCGAATGGATTGAATGTGTCGATTTACTTGAGGAAACAATAGTGAACTTAGTCTAGTAGGTTGTCTAAATGAATGAGCCAACCAATTGTAAGCCAAAAAGGGAAATAGGGTTTGACATGGAAAATTAGCACATAGGAATATAACAAATTTTGTACAGAGTACAAGGCAGTAGGATTCCTTGCCTAGACTTGTTAGTTGTTACTTGAGGATAAGAGTAAATCTGGTTAACATATTCAAAAGATGAAAGTCTATGTCTATTCTCTAAGTGATAATCTACACCCTCATTAATCTCTGAAGCATTACTCAAATTTAAACGTTATTTTTGTTGGGTTGTATGTCATGATTAACATATTCTATTATCAATAAAGATGTTATTAACATTTATTCAATAACACACTTGTAAAATTTAAATCCAATAAACTAAAGATTCATGGCTATTATATGAATACATAAACTTTATGTGGAGACATAAGAGTGAATCAAGTTTAGTAAATGGCTAATACGGTCCATAGTATTGAATAAGATTGATACCTTATTCTGGTAACACTATCGAATGTAACTCATTCTGTAATTGTTACAGATATTGTAAAATGCTATAAACGAAATGATCTTGATTCGTTCATGTATTGACATGAGAAGTGGGGACGTCCTATGCAATGAGTTTTCATAAGATCGGACCAAGAACTAAGTCACTTTTACTTTATAACGTTGTTTACGGTTTAAGACTAATTATTTCAAAGTGATGACCTAGGTAACTTGACCTTAATCCTGGGTTAACTATGAACAAAGCGATGACCTAGGTAACTTGACCTTAATCCTGGATTAACTATGAACTCCTGTTTATTCGGGATTATCCCGACTCAATAAGCCTCCCATTTTAGGGATAAGACCGGGTAGATAGCACACATTTTTAGGGATAGTAGAGATATATTTAACCTAATGTTTAATTGTGAATTAAACATAAAGAGAGAGAAAATAAGAGATATTTAAATAAGATTTAAATATCAAGATTATGAATAGAGATGCATATAAATTGGGATTAGTGTTAGATTTAATATTAAATTAAATTAATTAAATTGTTTAATTAATTATTTAATATTATCTTAATTTTTCAAATTGATTATTAGAATTAATTTTGAAATTAAATGAAATTGGTCAAAATTACATTAAAAGTCAAATTGTTGACTAGGTAAAAAATGCAATGAAGTCAAATTGTTGACTTTTAACTTTTGAACGTCAAAAAGTCAAATTCGTTGACTTTGGACTTTGAGAATCAAACTTTGACCAAGTTCGTGGAAGATCCAACATTTGTGACAGGAAATGCCAAGTGTTCTCTTCATTTGAAGACACCTGTCCCACTAAATCCCACTTTGAGTTAATGGATTTTTTAGGGTCATAATCTCATCAAACTCAAAGTTACATGTTTGCATATAATAGTTTATGTATTTGAAGAACTGTTGGCCATAGTGGAATTGAATGGAATTATGTGATAATCTCATTACAATTTTCTCTCAAAATTTTAGCTTTTTCCTCTCCAAATTATCCACTCACTGGATCCCACCATCCCATTTTAAGGATGGAGAATAGTTGGGAAGACTCTCGTGGTGGTCTACAAATCGTTCATGAGAAGATTAGAACTGATTTGGAGAGATTCAAAGACTACAAAAGTTGTATTCTTTTCCCCATTTTTCTCGTTTTATTGCATGCATGCTTATCTTTGTAATTAATCTAATTATAGTACTTTAGATCCGTGCTGCACATGTGTTCATCCCATCAATTTTGATATCTTCTTCATTTTCTAAAGAGAAAAAGATGGTCAAAATCACATCACAATTTGTTTCCCTAGTTAACTTGAATGGCGTCCTTGTGCAATTTGCTAAATGCAAATTGTTTTTAGATTACAAAAGTTGTTGACCTCCTTGCTTTGCTTCTCTCACCAAGTATTACTTGCTTGCGTATTATAGTCTACACTTGGGCTGATGCATTAGGTGATAACATGTCATTGTGTCACTAAGATAGACAACTGTTGTGGTTTGAATAGAATTTAGTAGATTTAAGGCACAAAATGTCATTCCCCAATATTTTTCTCAGTTTCTAGATAGCTGTCAATTACCGTAAATATATTTTTTTCTTGTTAGTATAATGATGTTATTGACGTTTTTTACCAATCAACTATATGTATTTCGAAAATAAATCTGCAACCTATAATCACCCCAACCATGCTTAAAACCCAAAACTTCCAATATGATAACTAGATATACCTAATAGTTTCCAACCTATAGTTTAGGTAAAACTAACAAATGTCCCAAATTTAACAAACAAATAGTTGCAAAACCAACTGGAAATTTTCATATCGAATCACTTATACAAAAGTAGCAAGCACTTGCAAACCAACAACTACACAACTAATAATGCGAGAGTTTCGAGTCACCATTCAAACAAGTAACATAAGTATCACCTTCCCACATAATTAACGATTCTCATATTAAATCACTTATATAAAAGTAGTTATCAGTTGTAGACAACTACACAATTAATAATATATATATCATCTTCTTTCTATTCAACATCCAGAATCATAGATCAACAAACTGCCACTAAACAGAACCATACAAAATAATGACCTAAAAGACTTTCATTAGCCAATAAGCAAAAGTATTTTTCTACAAAGGGTACTAACCACTGAGCAGATGTCAAGATTAAGTTAGTAATAATCAAATTAATAATCCGAGAGATTAATTAGCCAAGTAACCGTTACTGAACTATTTTTCTATATAATTAAGAGGACTCGAGACATTTGAGGGACGTTGAAGATACCCCAAGTCCTCCATTTCTCTTAGCTCTCTAAATTACTAGAGACTTGATCACTGAAGTGTCAACGGCTAAGTACCACACCAGTATGGGATTTTCTTTTATTATAGGGTGATTATTCGATTTCTCCTAGTTGGTACCAAATTTCAGTATCAACATAAGAGAATATAACTAAGGGTTTGATCGTGAACAATGACAAACAAGAAAGATTAATAAAATTGGGGGTGTAAAAATCCGAATTCGAATAACAATAGTTTTGTAACGATTGATAGACCAACTCCAGATGGGAGTTTTCCCAGTAGCTTGAACAATACTGTCCCAGGTCCCAAATTTTGCATAAAGAACCTAATATTCATGAAACATCAAACCTTTGTTTACAATGAAAATATTTCTGGAGGAAAAAAAGTTCAAATATCTACAAAGAGTATTTGTCTGCTTCCAATCAACCGTCGATAGAGTTATCTTGGGATCGGGATCGGCAGAACAAGAAAAGCATAGCATTAGCATTTGCAATAGCAACAGCAAGAGCAGCTCCAACTCTAAGATTATTCTCAATAATGGTATAATTCAAAAGGTATTGATCAATTGCCAATTAAACAAAAAGCCATCAGGGGTGAGATTGATGAATAAGGAGATGGGAGTAGTTTATTTGGACAAAATTCAGAGTTGATACTGAGACTTCCAATTGATATCAACGAAATATTCTCTAACCAAACCAAAAGATATAGTCGCCAATGACAAACGTATGCAACTCGAAAGGAATTTCACTCAGAATATTCAACAATTTTGATTTTTTTTCCTCGGGAAGGTTATGGATTCATATTCTTCCCCAATACTCAGGATATGACCTTCAATTTGAGCCATGTTTGAAGATTTGTTCTAAGGAATTTTTAAAAAACGTGAGTGCTTCATCATCGTCGCAAACTCACTAATTCAATTTCCCCGATGTAATTCCCAACCAACAGATTTCCCCTTCTTTTACACCGATTTCAAGGATATAGGGTTTTAAAATTGGAGAGATGAGAGACAGAAAGAGAGCGAAAACTTAGCTTGCTCGCACTGCGATCTCTTGAGAGCGGTTCCGCCGCTGGAGCAGAGGGTTCGCACCGCCTCCGCTTCGCTAGGGCAAGCCGTCGCCACGAGACACTCTGCAAGAGATCGGTTCAGGTGTCGGCAGGCTGACCGCCTCGCCGGACCTTCTGGAAGTCGCTTGTGGCACTCTCGGAGAGCCTGCTCCAGCCGCTCGCAGCCGCCGTCACCACATATCGAAGCTCCGCCGGTTGGTAACATTTCTTTCTTTCCCATGTGGCAATGGGGTCCCACACCATTTGGGACGGAAGAGAAGGTTTCTGTTTCTGCCCGTTTCCTTTAAGAAAACATGAATATATAGGTGTGTACATAGTAGATTGGAAGATTTCAGAAAACATGAATATATAGGTGTTTCTGTCCTTTCTGAATATATAGTTCGGATGGACCAATCCAAAAATTCGGGTTGACTTTTCTTTTTTGGAGAGTCAACCCAACCCAAAATTTACGGATTGTTTTTTTTTAATTTGACTTTTTTTTAATTTCTATATATATATATATATATTCGAGTCGGGTCGAAATGGGGTAACCTAAGACCCAACCAGAATTTAATATTTTTTAACATTTTTAACCCAATCCAACTCAAAATAAAATTTAACCCAATCCAACCCTTGCGGTTTGGGTTGGGTAGTCCGATTTGGTCGGGTTACCGAGATTTTTGAACACCCCTATGAATATATGTTCGTAAATTTACTAAATTACCCCTACTTCTTGCTTTTTATTTTTCAATTTTTTATTTTAGATATATATATAGATAATTTTTATTTTAGCATAACTCATGAAGGCCAAACAAAATTAAGCATTAGATACAATAATAGAAAATTTGACGTATAAATTGGCATCCATAACCAGAGATGTCCACAGGATGTTGATGAGGAAGGCCCCTCACGAGGATCGGATTTCTCGTGGAGAAAAATTCTTCATATTATTTTTTTTTAACATTTTTTTATTCGATTTCAAAATTCAAAACATATTATTTCAAAAGCAACAAAATTCAATCCTAAATTAGTTGGAGTTAAAAGAGAAGAATTTTTAACTCTTTTGCTCTTACAATTTTTAATAATACTCATTTTACTCTTATGGTCACACCCTCTCATCTCTCAATATACTGATTTAATGCCTTGGTGAATAACTGTCTAACATTGTTTCGATAAAACTTAATGAAATAAAAAATTGAATTAATTTCTACATTAGTTTTGTTTCGTGGAGAGTTTAGACGAACACAAACTTCTCTTTTCTGATTCTATTCACTACCACAGAGCAATTTAGATGTAAGTTTGATTAATTATTTCTCATTTTCCTCCCTCAGCAATCTAATTTCAGTTTAGAACCAAAAAGGGAATGGGAAATCAAAATGCGTTTGGGAGAGTTAGAATCAGAGAAGAAGATGATGAAAATTAATTTATGCTTTTGTATATTTTCGTATGTAATACAAAGGCAATCTACAATCAATTTAAATATAATTTTCCCCTTTTAGGGTTTTGCCAACAGAGGAATAAAATTGAATAATGACCTCTAACAAACAATGGACAGATGTCACAACCTTATACATTGATACAAAGAATTGAATAACAAATTATAACAACCTGCTTTTCCTTTTCTTATCCTTCCATTGTGGCTCTTTTTTCTGACTTGGCAAGGCTGGTCTGAGGTGGAAAAGTTTTGCTCTTTGACTGATCCTTGTTGGCCTTTCCTCTAATATCCCCCCTCAAACTCGTGGGAGATCAACAACACCGAATTTGTTTCGAAGCAGAAAATATTGGGACTGCGGTTTTGTAAGCAGTCACTATTTGGTATGATGAAGGAATGTACCTGACTTCAAGTTTTCCATTGATGACCTGATCACAAACAAAGTAGACATCAAGCTCAATATATTTTGTTCGAGCATGAAAGACAGGATTTGAGGCTAAAGCTCCAACATTAATGTTGTCGCACCATAGGATAAGTTTGTAGGTAGGTTTGATTTGTAGTTCATTCATTAGTTGTTGTAGCCAAATAATCTCAGCAGTAGCATGAGCTAGGGCCCTATACTCAGATTCGGTGCTGGAATGAGCTACGACAGTTTGTTTCTTGGAGGACTATGACACCAGGCTGCTTCCTACATACACATAATAGGCTACAATTGACTTCCTTTCATCTATGTTGGAGGCCCAATCTACATCAAAAAAAGTAGAGATTTGTAAATCATTGCTAGGTTGAAAAGAAGACCATGATGTCTTGTGCCACTGATATACCGAAGTACTCTATTTGTTGCTTGCCAATGAACATCTGTAGGTGCCTTTAAGAATTGATTCAAATGATTGACAATGTATGCTATATCCAGTCTTGTATGGGTTAAGTATTGGAAAGCTCCTATGATGCTTCGAAGGATTAGACAAGAGTTTGCCATCTGTCATCGATAGATGTTTACCTATTGTGCAAGGAGAGGCAGCCGGTTTGATATCTGTTAGGTTGAGCTTGTGGAGAAGATCTTCAGCATACTTCGCTTGGTTGACAATAAACCCATATTCAAGATAATGAACTTGAATCCCTAAAAAGTAGTTTAGACGTCTGAGATCCTTCAAGGAAAATATGCTATCAAGAAGTCTAACAAGTTGAGAAATCAGCTGAGGATTGTTGCTTGTGATTATGACATCATCCACATATACCAAGAGAAAAATAACATATTCACGACTATGAAACATAAACAGTGACATATCAACCTTTGACATTGTGAACCCCCAGTTAACTAAGGCATTTCCTACAGTGTGGCTCCAAGCCCGAGGGGCTTGTTTTAAACCATATATAACTTTGTCAAGTTTGCATACATAATCAAGATGTTCTGAACTAACATACCCAGTGGGCTGCTGCATATAGACATCTTCCTGTAGACTGCCATTTAGGAATGAATTGTTGAAGTCCAATTGACGAATCCCCCAGCCCTTAGATACAAAAACACTTAGGACAACACGGATAGCAGAGGTCTTAACCACAAGACTGAAGGTTTCAAAGAAATCAACCCCTAGGTGTTGGTGAAACCCCTTAGCTACTAGCCTTGCTTTGTTTCTGTCTATCGAGCCATACAGATGCTTCTTTAACCTGAAAATCCACTTGTTGCCTAAAAACATTATATGATGATGAATGAGGTACTAAATGCCATGTGTTTCTTTGGATAGAGCTTTGTATTCACTGTCCATGGTTGCTTTCCACTGAGGTGTGAGAAGAGCCTCTTTAACTTTTGTAGGTTCAATGGTAGTCCAATATGTTTTAGCTACTGTAACCAAGATTTTGGGTTTGAAAATGCCTGCCTTTCCACTAATGATCATTGGATGGGTTGGTTGGAGGGAGAATAAGGGTCTTGGTTGAGCAATGTAAGGATTTGATGACTGATTAGAAGTGGGAGGAGTTGATTGGTTTGTGGGGAGTAAATCTGCAGAACCAGATGAAGGTGAGATTGGTGTTGATGTGGGGATTGATAAAGAAGAAGTAGGTGAGGGGCTGCAGGACTGAGAAATAGGGGAACTTTTAGGAGATGTATCAGGAGATGATATGTCTGGTAAGGTGGATGATGGGCTTGAAAATTGGCTTGATAAGAGAGGGGAGACAGGGTGATATCCAGGTCTTTGTGTATGGACTTGTTGGAGACTTGGTGCTGATGTTGTATGATAATTTGGTAAGGTCTCGGGAAAGGCATCAAGTAGAATGGTAGCCACAGATGAAGGATGTGGTGTAGTGGATGGGATTAAGTTGCAAGAGGCGATCTGAAATGCAACAAAGAAAGGAAACTCAGTTTCATTAAAAATAACATTCCTGGACACATAAACTTTACCAGATTTGGTTAGGCATCGATGTCTCTTGTGCAAAAAACTGGGACCTAGGTAAACACACTTTTTCGAATGATACTGAAATATGTGATGTTGATATGGTCAAATGCAAGGGAAACACGCACATCTGAATGTTCTGAGTTTAGTTGTGTCAAGGGACTAGTTGAACATGAGTTGAATAGAAGATTTTCCATTTAGTACAAGGGTGGGCAATCCATTGATGAGAAGGTTAGCATTGATAAACACATCCCACCAGTACTGTAGAGGCATTGAGGCTTGTGCTAAAAGAGTTAGACCCATTTCAACCAAGTGCCTACGCTTTCTTTCAGCCCTACTATTTTGAGTAGAGGTGTAAGGACAAGAATGCCTACATAGCACACCTATAGAAGAACTTAATTGATGAACCTTTGTGTATTCACCCCATTATCTGATTGAAACATTTTAATAGTTGCATCAAACTGATTTTTCATCATTTGAGTGAAATGTTGGAAGGCTGCAAGTGTATCCGATTTTTGTTTAAGAGGTGTCCATAAAAAATGCCTATGGTCATCCAAAAACGAAACATGGTATCAAAAGCCTGTTGTAGAAAATATTGGGGCTGGTCCCCATACATCAGAATGAATCAAATCAAACTTAGTTGTAGCCCTTGACAGTGAGTTTGAAAATGGCAGAAAGTGAGGCTTACCTAACTGGCACGAGTCACAGAACATATATTTTTCATTAACTTTAATTGACTGTTTACACTGATCTAAAATTGACTTCAAAACTTTGGGGGAGGGATGGCCTAGCCTCCTATGCCACAGAACCATAGACTCAAGAACATTTACACTGACATTTGATAGGAAAAATGCTTTTGAGTCATTATTTTTGTCCATAGGTTTAAGGGACTTGGTACTCTATTAATTGAAACCTCACATGGTCGTACGATTGCTTCTCCAAGTTGATAAAGACCATCTTTAAGTGTGCCTTTCACCAGAGTGTTGCCCAATGCTTGTCCTTTATCATACAACAATTTACATGAAATTCCACAAATATATCATCATCTTTGGTTAGTTTAGAGATGCTCACTAAGTTCTTTGCAATAGAAGGAATATAAAAGACATCTTCCAAACTAAGCACACACTTATCAGATTTTAGACTTGAATTTCCTATAGCAGAGATATACAACTAATCACCATTACCAACAGTCACAAGGGCAGTACCTGAATATTTTGTTGGATTCACAATATGGTTTAAGTCAACTGTGACATGGTTGGTAGCATCACTATCAGCATACCAATTGACATCTCCTGAATTTTCTAGGGTGGCCGTGAAGGGATTATTGGAGAAGGACGTCATGAAAGCTGATGGAGTTGTGTTGGAAAAGTTCTGTTGGCCAGACTCTCTGCCCTGATTTTTTATTTTGATCGGGAACATATTCCCTGTTGTACCTTTGGTAGAAAACATCGACCGCATGACCATATTTGGAACATACCTGGCATGTTGGCTGATTGCCCCTTCCTTGACCCCTGCCTCTATTGCCCCCTCCATTGGACTAATAAGAGTTTCTCGAATTAGTATTCTGAAATTTAGAGTTACCTTGATTGGTGTTGGAGTTAGGAAGCTTAGCGCCAACATTATTTTTGTTGAGGGCTATATTCACCGAAGGGCTACCTGTAAAAGCAATAGAGGTTGTGGTCGAGTTTTGATGTTCTAGTCGTTTCTCAAAGGAAAGAAGTTCGGATTGCATATCCAGCCAAGATATATTAGGTTTGCTTTGAATCACAACAACTACAGGGTTATACTCTTCATCTAGACCAAGTAAAACTTGAGAAATTAAGTTTCTAGGAAATACCAGACTGTCAGCCTGAGCTAAGTTGTCCAAGTGGAGCTTCATGAGTTTGAGATACTCAGACATGGTGGAGTTTCCCTTCCGTGTCTGTTGAAAAACTTGAAGGAGATAGTCCTCCTCAACCATTGATTGAACTCCAAATAGGGTGTGGATAGCATCCAAGAGGCCCTTGGCATTTTTCGAATCCCATTAACTGTACTGTAACTTCTGGTGCCATTGAGTTATATAACCATCTTAACAGTAGTTGATCAGTTGTGACCCAGGCCTCATAAAGAGGATTCATGAGTTGTTCACCTGTGGAGCTCGATGGGCCTCTGAAGAGATCAGAGTTGATTGTCCCCGACTCATGTACTGTCAGACCTTCAACAGGGAGGGAGATGAACATGGGAGGTAATGCGTTATTTTATGCGATGAAATAATGGTGTAGAATGTGATGGTGGAATATGCATTGTGCATGCAAATTTTCTCAGTAAGACCCAAGTATAAATCCTACTGAGTTGCCTGGTAAGCCCAGGGTCAAACACAGGGACTAAAGAAAACAGTATGTGATGGTAATTTTAGATCACTTTGCGGTAACAAATAAATCAAAGTGTTGGTTGGTTTGTTGTTTAAGGTATAAAATGTAGGCGGCAGATTTGAGAAAAGAGTAATTATGCGACAGATACACTGAGTATGCAGAGGAACGGGTTGAGAAGGTCTTTTGCTAGCATTTCCTGAGAATGCGTTCAAGCTATGCGATCATGCTACACTCATGCGATAGCAGTTCATTTTCCAATGCAAATGCGATAGCTCCTAATTTTAATACGCATGTGATGAATGTGATAATGTCTATAGAGCTTATTCCTAAGTCTCTACTTCTTGCCTATGCGATGATGAAAGATGCACACAAGGACAAGGCGACCGCATACAATCATAACCTATCTCTAGGATGCATGTGATGGCTTAATAGCAAATAGAACTTATTTCTATGCTTCTATCTCTTGATTATGCGGTTCTAATCTGACTCTCCCAAGCCTAGATTCTAATCTGACTTTTCCAAGCCTAGATTCTATCCTTAGACTACCCTCCCGAGTATCTCTAATGGATGAATGATGCATACATAATATAAGATGATCGCATAAAGTGAAGATCCCAGGTTACACTAGCTAAGTGCTTCTCAATCCATTCGACAGATTTAGCTACTCATGCGTAATGTAAAGAGAGTGGACATATATAAAGATGCAATTTCCATTTTTATAAATAGGTTCAGAGTACAAAATGAAAATGGAAAATAAGGGTAAAGAGCCTGGTAGCAATATCTTGCTTCCCAAGGCTTTTACACTGTGTTATCTCTATTCTGCCCAAAAGATGTTCTTGCTTCTGCAAGAGTTCGCCCTCTCTCTGATCTCAATGCTTCCCGACACTCTTCCGAGTTCACCAGGACGATTTCTCCGTGTAATCTCCCTTCACTCACTTCCGCCTTCTAAGTAAAAGAAAAACTATGAACAAGGTTAACTTCTATCTATATGGTGAACTCTGTAAACTGAGCGAACTCCTTCAATCAATATAGCCTTCGGTATTTATAGAGCTTCAGGGTGAAGAGTTTTTTCTCTCAAATGATTGCACTGATGGGATGGCATTAATTCTCTGTCTGATGCACCGAATATTTGTCACTGAAAAGTTGAGTGTACTTGCTACAGTAGGTTGTTAACGGCTTGTCAACTTACTTCGGAATCGACCGTCATCAGCTTTCTGTCCCATCGTGATTTATTAAGCTTTCACCCAGATGCGCCTACCTTGATGCACCGACTCTATGCGGCCACCTTCTTGAGCATATTTTCGCGAGCGCAAACAATCGCATAGCCTGCAGACGCAATCTCTTAATGCGCTCGGACGTTAATTTCTTTGGATCGCATTTCCACCTTGCGTCAACGCAATTTTCTTGCATAAAATACATAAGTTAATTGTTTTAATGTGATGGACGCATGTAATTGCAATGTTACAAACTTAATGCTTTTGGACGCAATATTATATATTTTTACCGTCGTAATCCTGCATTTTTTTTATAACTTTGCGTTGTAATAATGTGCATGTCTGCCCGTTATCACACCCCAAATTTAAAACAATGCTTGTCCTCAAGCATGAGCTAAAGATTTTCTTTAGAAAGTCGACCGCCTTCTCTTTCCTAGATTTCTCAAGGTTGCCTTATTCAATTCCTATGCACAAAAATCTCCTTAATTCTCATCCAGGTCTCTTCTTAAAATACTTCTAAAATTTAGGGACCGCAAGTTTAACCCTAAAAAAGACTTTACTAGTTTCCAGGCCATCGCATGATTTATTTCATAAAAAAAAATTTCCAACTGGGGTGTTTTCAAATGATTTTTATCCTTGCGTATTTTAGACATATATTTTTTTTATGACCTTGCGCTGATCTAAG
>NC_052356.1:28158851-28166421 GCF_009727055.1 Benincasa hispida
CAAAGACAAGTATACGATAACATTAAAAGAAAGGGTAACGAAAGTTCATAAATCATTGATAGGAAGAAGGATATTCCAAAAAGATTGCGTCCCTGATGAGTTTGAGTTGCATAGTAACTCAAGGACTGGTTATTTCAATTTGGACTTTTTACGTCCACGGCGGCTTTCTCTTCTTTTCTCGGTCTTCTGGGATCTTGATTTCCTTAATCCGGAGCTTTTTCCCATTAACGATCATCCCGATCTCCCCCTTGTGCACATCAATTTGAGCGCACCCGGTCGAGAGGAATGGTCGTCCCAATATGATGGGCGCATCTTCGTTCGCTTTATAATCCAAAATGATGAAGTCTGCCGGCAAGATGAATCTGTCAATTGAGACTGTGGCATCTTTCAACTCTCCCTCGGGATGTATTCGGGATCTGTCCGCAAGCAGGAGTCTCCGCCGTGGGCATGAGTTTACCTATATTTAATTGTTTGAAGATGGACAACAACATTAAGTTTATACTCGCCCCAAGATCGCATAGTGTTTGATCATTGTAGACCCCTCCAATTGAGCATGGTATTGTGAAGATTCCTGGGTCGCACATTTTTGGTGGGATCGTAATATTTTGCATTACTGCTTCTGTAGTGATCTTATCTTCATCATTCTGTTTCTTTTTCAATCTTTGCGGGAATGGTGGTAGCTGGACTTTTTCTATCTCATGTTCTAGAGGCTTGAAGGTGGACGCAACTTTTGGGTTCATCTTCTCGGGCTTTTCTGAATCATATGTCAACGGGTCATTGGTTGTCACCGCATTCAAGTTGGTTGTGACGGGTTCCTCCCCAACTTCCGCTGTCATTTTTTCGCTTAGCAAAGAGACTGCTAAGCATTGTTCCTTTATTGTACCACCAAGTTGCAAGGGAGTTCAGTTGAGCTCGGAAACGCTCCTTGCAGTCTATTTTTGAGTTCGCCTGCAATCTGTCCTAGCTGAATTTCAAGATTTCGAATGGATGTCACTTGATTCTGAAGCACTGATTCATTCTTCTCAATATACTGCTTCAGCAAGCTCTCTAAGGATGAAGATTGCAGTGCCTTCGAACTGCTAGCTTGGTTATGCGTTTGACCGTTTGTTCGCGGGAAAAATCCTGGTGGCCCTTCCTTTTGCGCCACTGATTGAAAGTTATGTTGTTAATTTTTCCACGTGAAGTTAGGGTGGTTTCTCCACTCGGGGTTGTACGTATCAGAGAAAGGGTTATTCTTTAAGAAGCATACTGACTGCGGATTCCTTGGGTATTTTTCCATCGGATGTGCTTCTCCACAGATGACACAGCTCGTGGTTGTTTGAGTACTTACATTGACCTACCCTTTCTGCATTCCCGTGCTGTTGATTGCGATGCCTTGTATTAGGTTCATCATTGTGTTCATTTGAGTTTGTAGGGATGCGATAGCACTATTATTTGCGTCACTATCTTTAATTCTTAATCTTTGATCGCTTTCTCTCCAGTCCTCGTGATTTTTTGAAATGCGATCAAGTATATATGCCTCATCGTAAGTTTTATCAAGCAGACCTCCAGCTGCTGCCGCATTGGCAGCCATTTGCAATGTAGGGTTTAATCCGTGGTAGAAAATCTTCATCTGTAAGTAGTCTAGTAAGCCATTATGCGGGCAATCTCTTACCAGCCTCTTAAACCTCGCCCAAGCGTCACTGAGTGATTCGTCAATTTCCTGTTCAAAATTCGTAATTAACTTCTTCCTCCTTGCGTTCTCCATTGGAGGGAAGTATTTCTTCATGAACTTTTCCACTACTTGTTCCCACGATGTCATCTCTCCTAGTTCGAGAGAATAAGCCCACTTCCTTGCTTGATCGCATAAGGAAAATGGGAACAATGTTAATCGAACCTCCTCATTGGAGATATTTGGGAACACAAAAATGTTGCAAATTTCAATAAAACTCCAGCGATGGGCGTGCGGGTCCTCGCCACGCCTTCCACCAAACTGTCCAGCCATTTGAATCATCTGCAACATAACCGGTTTCATTTCGAACCTCAATCTGCCCAGCACTGGCCTCTTTCGATTGTTCTGCCATTCTTGGAGTTTTGTCTTGTTGTTGTTGGTGGTTGGTTCTCAATCTTCATCGGAATGTTCTTTCAATCTCTGGGTCGTAATTCTCCAGAGATTGAAAGTTGCAAAGAAAATAAAAAAAATTACCATTAGCACAATGTATTACCAAAGTTCCTCGGCAATGGCGCCAAAAACTTGATGCGTTATTTTATGTGATGAAATAATGGTGTAGAATGCGATGGTAGAATATGTGTTGTGCATGCAAGTTTTCTCAGTAAGACCCAAGTATAAATCCTATTGAGTTGCCTGGTAAGCCCAGGGTCGAACACAAGGACTAAGGAAAACAGTATGCGATGGTAATTTTAGATCACTTTGCGGTAACAAATAAATCAAAGTGTTGGTTGGTTTTTTGTTTAAGGTATAAAATGTATGCGGCGGATTTGAGAAAAAAGTAATTATGCGACAGATACATTAAGTATGCGGAGGAATGGGTTGAAAAGGTCTTTCGCTAGCATTTCCTGAGAATGCGTTCAAACTATGCGATCATGCTACACTCATGTGACAGTAGTTCATTTTTCAATGCAAATGCGATAGCTCCTAATTTTAGCATGCGATGAATGCGATAATGTCTATAGACTTTATTCCTAAGTCTATACTTCTTGCCTCTGCAATGATGAAAGATGCACACAAGGACAAGGCAATCGCATACAATAACCTATCTCTAGGGTGCATGCGATGCCTTAATAGCAAATAGAACTTATTCATACATTAATCATAGTGTTATAATCAATCATGCTATCAAACCTTAGTTAAGAGAGAGCATTCATAGCTCAAGCTCCCAACGTCCATTCGAGGCCGTGAGACCCATACTTCGATCCCTTAATGAAGACTGTGGCTAGGAGACCCATGCTTCATCTCTCATAAAGAACTACCTACGTGCACGTGAGTACCATCAACACCTTAGGTACTTCCTCGGATACCTTCTATACCTTTAGTACCCTGTACATTAGAAATATAACATCCATGGGGAAATTCTAGCATCATTACCAGTCACATGCATGCTTCACAATTTATAACATGTAGTTGCATTTCTTTTCATACATTCTTAACATACACTAGGATTAAAAAAACTCATTTAAAATACAAATATAACTTTAGTTGCTTGGAAAATAATGAACATTAGCATGAAACTGCATGTCCATTTTGTGGACATATTTGAAAACATTTAGTCACTCACAAATCCTTGGGCTTGGTTCTTCCTAAGCTTTGTAGGCCTCTCCAATGAACGCAGTTCCTACACATAAAAGAATGAGAGTTTAGTTGCTACTTGGCCTCCCTTTTGAGACTACTCTTTTAACTAAGCTCATACTTGGCAATGAATTGCCCAAACGTCCAACATTTTCATGATTCAACTTCTAACGTAAATAATTGGAAAACTAGAACCCATTTCATAAAAGTTCCTTCTCCAAACATGTTCAAAATTTTGTTACCAATGTTATCTCAAAGTTTCAGCATGAAACTCCTTGTGGTTTAACCTAGGCCCTCAAATCTTTCCCGACAGCCTAACTACAACTTCCTGCTTGAGTAAAGATTCTAGGGTTACTTCCCAAAATACATAACTTGAACCATAGACCTTTTCTTGCCAAGGTTTCTTCTACAAAATTACTTGGAAAGGTGTCTACGAGAATACCCATTAGAAAAAATATATTTTTTCATTTATTTAATGTGGAGTAGATATTAGCCATTAGAAAAAACCCCCTTCATTTAACCAGGAGAAAATATTTGTTAGAGATAAAATGCAATTTTTTCACAAATATTTTCATTTATTTAACGTGGAGTAAAAATTAGCTATTAGAAAAAAAAAAATCTTTATTTAATAAGGAGTAGATATTTATTAGAGATAAAATATGATTTTTTTCAAAAAAAAAAAAAAAAATCTCTATTTAACATGGTGTAAATATTAGTTAGAGATAAAATATGATTTTTAAAAATATTTTATCATTTATTTGACGTGGAGTAGATATTAGCTGTCTCTTATACACATCTAGATGTGTATAAGAGACAGTCTCTTATGATTGCACTGATGGGATGGCATTAATTCTCTGTCTGATGCACCGAATATTTGTCACTGAAAAGTTGAGTGTACTTGCTACAGTAGGTTGTTAACGGCTTGTCAACTTACTTCGGAATCGACCGTCATCAGCTTTCTGTCCCATCGTGATTTATTAAGCTTTCACCCAGATGCGCCTACCTTGATGCACCGACTCTATGCGGCCACCTTCTTGAGCATATTTTCGCGAGCGCAAACAATCGCATAGCCTGCAGACGCAATCTCTTAATGCGCTCGGACGTTAATTTCTTTGGATCGCATTTCCACCTTGCGTCAACGCAATTTTCTTGCATAAAATACATAAGTTAATTGTTTTAATGTGATGGACGCATGTAATTGCAATGTTACAAACTTAATGCTTTTGGACGCAATATTATATATTTTTACCGTCGTAATCCTGCATTTTTTTTATAACTTTGCGTTGTAATAATGTGCATGTCTGCCCGTTATCACACCCCAAATTTAAAACAATGCTTGTCCTCAAGCATGAGCTAAAGATTTTCTTTAGAAAGTCGACCGCCTTCTCTTTCCTAGATTTCTCAAGGTTGCCTTATTCAATTCCTATGCACAAAAATCTCCTTAATTCTCATCCAGGTCTCTTCTTAAAATACTTCTAAAATTTAGGGACCGCAAGTTTAACCCTAAAAAAGACTTTACTAGTTTCCAGGCCATCGCATGATTTATTTCATAAAAAAAAATTTCCAACTGGGGTGTTTTCAAATGATTTTTATCCTTGCGTATTTTAGACATATATTTTTTTTATGACCTTGCGCTGATCTAAGTCCAAGCAAAAAAAAAAAAAAAAAAAAAGTCTAGATCATTATAATCGTATTCAGTGTATACATTCAATAAACAAATCAAGTTAGACAAAATCGTAAAACAACTTACCAATACGTATAAAAAAATCCACCAACAGTCCAGAAAAATAAACAAAGTAACACAGAGAGCATTTTTACAATCCTTGAAAACATATATCATTGGAAATCTGTAAATTTAGGCGACGGCATAAGAGACGTGAGCCAAGAAGTGGAGATTTGAAATAAAAAAATATATAGCAAAGCTTAGAGATAATCACTAATCAAAGTAAAAAATATAATGGAGAAGCAAGAATGGTACAGGCGTACCAACGGCACAGGTCACAAAGACAAAGACGGAGATGAGACAAAGAGAGCCGAGACGATGGAGACGGAGATGAGACAAACGAGAAGAAACGATTGGAACGGAGACATGGAGATGATGAGATGGGACGGTAACGGACACGTGGTTGAGTTGTTTGAGGGGAAGAACTATTGAGTGACTAAAGTAGGAGATTGGAGGTTATTGGAGTTTGGAGGGTCTTAAGGTGAATGGATGTAGGAGAGAAGTTGGAGAAGATTGAGAAGAGAAAACGAAGTTTAGAAAAGATATATATTATAAATATTTATTAATTTCCACTGATATTTTATTAATATTAAATATATATTTTTTTTAATATTAAATTAGAAATTCGGCGTTTGGGTTTGGGTCAACCCGAATTTCAAAATCCCAACCTTGAGAACCCAATTCCAATTCGAAAAATACAAAAAAAAAAAAAAAAAATTTAACCCAACCCAATTTTAAACTAACCCACTTAACACTTTCTAATTTGAGTTGGCTAGTCGTAGTTGTTTGGGCTGTCATTATGAAACACGCTAAACAACGATGCTAATATATTAGGAATTTGATATCCAATGCACTTCCCTTAAATAAATGGATAAAATATCTTTTTAAAAATTCAACATTTTATCTTTAATAATATTCATACACCAGTTTTAGAGAAAAAATATTTTTGGAAAGAAATATCCACTCACATTAACTTAATAGTAAAATATTTTTTTAAAATCACGATTTATTTTAACATAATATCTATTTACCATTATAATAAGGGAATATATTATATATATATATATATTATATATATATATATATATATATAAATATATTTTAATAACTAATATCTTACTCCACGTTCAAATAAATGATAAAATATTTTTAAAAAATCATATTTTATTCTTCTAACTAATATCTTACAGCCATTTAAAATAGAGATTTTTTTTTCTTTTTTTTTGAAAAAACATATATTTTATCTTTAATAAATATCTACTCCCTTATTAAATAAAGATTTTTTTTTTTTCTAATAGTCAATTTTTACTTCCCGTTAAAATAATATGAAAATATTATGTGAAAAAATTGCATTTTATCTCTAACAAATATTTTCTCCTGGTTAATGGAGAGGGGTTTTTTCTAATGGCTAAATATCTTAGACTCCACATTAAATAAATAGAAAAGATATATTTTTTCTAATGGGTATTCTCGTAGACACCTTATCAAGTAATTTTGTTAGAAGAAACTTGGCAAGAAAAAGGTCTATGGTTCAAGTTAGTATTTTGGGAAGTTAACCCTAGAATCTTTTACGTCAAGCAGGAAGTTGTAGTTTTAGGCTGATCGGAAAGAATTGAGGCCAGGGTTAAAACACAAGGAGTTTTCATGCTGAAACTGTTGAGATAATAACATTGTAAGCAAATTTTGAACATGTTTTGGGAGAAAGGAATTTTATGAAATGCGGTCTCTAGTTCATATATTATACGTTTAGAAAGTTTGAATCATGAAAAAGTGTTGGACGTTTGGGCAATTCATTGCCAAGTATAAGAGCTTAGTTAAAAGAGTAAGTCTCAAAAGGGAGGCAAGTAGCAACTAAACTCTCATTCTTTTGATGTAGGAACTGCGTTCATTGGAGAGGCCCCTACAAAGCTTTAGGAAGAACAAGCTCAAGGATTTGCTGAAGTGACAAATGTTTTTCAAATATGTCCACAAAATGGACATCAGTTATGCATGCTAAATGTTCAATTATTTTCGCAAGCAACTTAAAGTTCTATATTGTATTTTAAAATGAGTTTTTTTTATCCTAGTGATGTTAAGAAATGTATGAAAAGAAAATGCAACTACATGTTATAAATTGTGAAAGCATGCATGTGATTGGTATGATGGCATAGAATTTCCCATGGATGTTATATTTCTTATGTTACAGGGTATAAAGGTCTATAGAAGGAAGTCGAGGGAAGTAACAAGTTTGATGGTACTCCACGTGCACAGTAGGTATTCTATTATGAGAGAATGAAGCAATAGGATCTCCTAGCACAGTCGTTCATTAAGGGATCGGAAGTATGGGTACTCACGGCTCAGATGGACGTGGAGAGCTGAGCTATGGAATGCTGCTCTCTTAACTAAGTTTAAGCATGATTGATTAGTAACACTATGATTAAATGTATTGAATAGTTCATTTGCATTCAAGGCATCGCACACCCTAGAGATAGTTATTGTATGCGATTGCCTTGTCCTTGTGTGCATCTCTTCATCATTGCAGAGGCAAAAGTATAGACTTATGGAATAAAGTCATAGACATT